>NW_028188410.1:0-311000 GCF_964204655.1 Triturus cristatus
TGATCCATCACCGTTCTTTAGCCCACTCTGCCACCCCAGTTCAGACATGGCCATATGCAAATCAGTCTGACCCTGTGCCTCATGGGAACAGTCCAGCCCGAACTGCCAAGATGCCTTCCCTGGACCGGAAACAAGCTTCCTAGGACCGGTTTCTGGCATTTCAGCCGTCTTCAGCCAGGCTTGCTTGAATCCAGTGGCAAAGTGAGCAAGGAACTCACGTCTGAGCATACCCTGCCAACTTATGGCGAACAAAGCGGTACAAAAGGGGGTGGTGATGGACGGAGCATCAGAACCAATCAAACACTCACACCCAGTCAACAGATCCGGGTTTGATCCATTACCATTCTTTAGCCCACTCTGCCACCCCAGTTCAGACATGGCCATATGCAAATCAGTCTGACCCTGTGCCTCATGGGAACAGTCCAGCCCGAACTGCCAAGCCATGCCTTCCCTGGACCGGAAACAAGCTTCCTAGGACCGGTTTCTGGCATTTCAGCCGTCTTCAGCCAGGCTTCCTTGAATCCAGTGGCAAAGTGAGCAAGGGACTCACGTCTGAGCATACCCTGCCAACTTATGGCGAACAAAGCGGTACAAAAGGGGGTGGTGACGGACGGAGCATCAGAACCAATCAAACACTCACACCCAGTCTACAGATCCGGGTTTGATCCATCACCGTTCTTTAGCCCACTCTGCCACCCCAGTTCAGACATGGCCATATGCAAATCAGTCTGACCCTGTGCCTCATGGGAACAGTCCAGCCCGAACTGCCAAGCCATGCCTTCCCTGGACCGGAAACAAGCTTCCTAGGACCAGTTTCTGGCATTTCAGCCGTCTTCAGCCAGGCTTGCTTGAATCCAGTGGCAAAGTGAGCAAGGGACTCACGTCTGAGCATACCCTACCAACTTACGGCGAACAAAGCGGTACAAAAGGGGGTGGTGATGGACGGAGCATCAGAACCAATCAAACACTCACACCCAGTCAACAGATCCGGGTTTGATCCATCACCATTCTTTAGCCCACTCTGCCACCCCAGTTCAGACATGGCCATATGCAAATCAGTCTTACCCTGTGCCTCATGGGAACAGTCCAGCCCGAACTGCCAAGCCATGCCTTCCCTGGACGGGAAAATAGGTTCCTAGGACCGGTTTCTGGCATTTCAGCCGTCTTCAGCCAGGCTTGCTTGAATCCAGTGGCAAAGTGAGCAAGGGACTCACGTCTGAGCATACCCTGCCAACTTATGGCAAACAAAGCGGTACAAAAGGGGGTGGTGATGGACGGAGCATCAGAACCAATCAAACACTCACACCCAGTCAACAGATCCGGGTTTGATCCATCACCGTTCTTTAGCCCACTCTGCCACCCCAGTTCAGACATGGCCATATGCAAATCAGTCTGACCCTGTGCCTCATGGGAACAGTCCAGCCCGAACTGCCAAGCCATGCCTTCCCTGGACCGGAAACAAGCTTCCTAGGACCGGTTTCTGGCATTTCAGCCGTCTTCAGCCAGGCTTGCTTGAATCCAGTGGCAAAGTGAGCAAGGAACTCACGTCTGAGCATACCCTGCCAACTTATGGCGAACAAAGCGGTACAAAAGGGGGTGGTGATAGACGGAGCATCAGAACCAATCAAACACTCACACCCAGTCAACAGATCCGGGTTTGATCCATCACCGTTCTTTAGCCCACTCTGCCACCCCAGTTCAGACATGGCCATATGCAAATCAGTCTGACCCTGTGCCTCATGGGAACAGTCCAGCCCGAACTGCCAAGCCATGCCTTCCCTGGACCGGAAACAAGCTTCCTAGGACCGGTTTCTGGCATTTCAGCCATCTTCAGCCAGGCTTGCTTGAATCCAGTGGCAAAGTGAGCAAGGGACTCACGTCTGAGCATACCCTGCCAACTTATGGGGAACAAAGCGGTACAAAAGGGGGTGGTGATGGACGGAGCATCAGAACCAATCAAACACTCACACCCAGTCAACAGATCCGGGTTTGATCCATCACCGTTCTTTAGCCCACTCTGCCACCCCAGTTCAGACATGGCCATATGCAAATCAGTCTGACCCTGTGCCTCATAGGAACACTCCAGCCCGAAGTGCCAAGCCATGCCTTCCCTGGACCGGAAACAAGCTTCCTAGGACCGGTTTCTGGCATTTCAGCCGTCTTCAGCCAGGCTTGCTTGAATCCAGTGGCAAAGTGAGCAAGGGACTCACGTCTGAGCATACCCTGCCAACTTATGGCGAACAAAGCGGTACAAAAGGGGGTGGTGATGGACGGAGCATCAGAACCAATCAAACACTCACACCCAGTCAACAGATCCGGGTTTGATCCATCACCGTTCTTTAGCCCACTCTGCCACCCCAGTTCAGACATGGCCATATGCAAATCAGTCTGACCCTGTGCCTCATGGGAACAGTCCAGACCGAACTTCCAAGCCATGCCTTCCCTGGACCGGAAACAAGCTTCCTAGGACCGGTTTCTGGCATTTCAGCCGTCTTCAGCCAGGCTTGCTTGAATCCAGTGGCAAAGTGAGCAAGGGACTCACGTCTGAGCATACCCTGCCAACTTATGGCAAACAAAGCGGTACAAAAGGGGGTGGTGATGGACGGAGCATCAGAACCAATCAAACACTCACACCCAGTCAACAGATCCGGGTTTGATCCATTCACCGTTCTTTAGCCCACTCTGCCACCCCAGTTCAGACATGGCCATATGCAAATCAGTCTGACCCTGTGCCTCATGGGAACAGTCCAGCCCGAACTGCCAAGCCATGCCTTCCCTGGACCGGAAACAAGCTTCCTAGGCCCGGTTTCTGGCATTTCAGCCGTCTTCAGCCAGGCTTGCTTGAATCCAGTGGCAAAGTGAGCAAGGGACACACGTCTGAGCATACCCTGCCAACTTATGGCGAACAAAGCGGTACAAAAGGGGGTGGTGATGGACGGAGCATCAGAACCAATCAAACACTCACACCCAGTCAACAGATCCGGGTTTGATCCATCACCGTTCTTAAGCCCACTCTGCCACACCAGTTCAGACATGGCCATATGCAAATCAGTCTGACCCTGTGCCTCATGGGAACAGTCCAGCCCGAACTGCCAAGCCATGCCTTCCCTGGACCGGAAACAAGCTTCCTAGGCCCGGTTTCTGGCATTTCAGCCGTCTTCAGCCAGGCTTGCTTGAATCCAGTGGCAAAGTGAGCAAGGGACACACGTCTGAGCATACCCTGCCAACTTATGGCGAACAAAGTGGTACAAAAGGGGGTGGTGATGGACGGAGCATCAGAAGCAATCAAACACTCACACCCAGTCAACAGATCCGAGTTTGATCCATCACCGTTCTTTAGCCCACTCTGCCACCCCAGTTCAGACATGGCCATATGCAAATCAGTCTGACCCTGTGCCTCATGGGAACAGTCCAGCCCGACCTGCCAAGCCATGCCTTCCCTGGACCGGAAACAAGCTTCCTAGGACCGGTTTCTGGCATTTCAGCCGTCTTCAGCCAGGCTTGCTTGAATCCAGTGGCAAAGTGAGCAAGGGACTCACGTCTGAGCATACCCTGCCAACTTATGGCGAACAGAGCGGTACAAAAGGGGGTGGTGATGGACGGAGCATCAGAACCAATCAAACACTCACACCCAGTCAACAGATCCGGGTTTGATCCATCACCGTTCTTTAGCCCACTCTGCCACCCCATTTCAGACATGGCCATATTCAAATCAGTCTGACCCTGTGCCTCATGGGAACAGTCCAGCCCGAACTGCCAAGCCATGCCTTCCCTGGACCGGAAACAGGCTTCCTAGGACCGGTTTCTGGCATTTCAGCCGTCTTCAGCCAGGCTTGCTTGAATCCAGTGGCAAAGTGAGCAAGGGACTCACGTCTGAGCATACCCTGCCAACTTATGGCGAACAAAGCGGTACAAAAGGGGGTGGTGATGGACGGAGCATCAGAACCAATCAAACACTCACACCCAGTCAACAGATCCGAGTTTGATCCCTCACCGTTCTTTAGCCCACTCTGCCACCCCAGTTCAGACATGGCCATATGCAAATCAGTCTGACCCTGTGCCTCATGGGAAAAGTCCAGCCCGAACTGCCAAGCCATGCCTTCCCTGGACCGGAAACAAGCTTCCTAGGACCGGTTTCTGGCATTTCAGCCGTCTTCAGCCAGGCTTGCTTGAATCCAGTGGCAAATTGAGCAAGGGACTCACGTCTGAGCATACCCTGCCAACTTATGGCAAACAAAGCGGTACAAAAGGGGGTGGTGATGGACGGAGCATCAGAACCAATCAAACACTCACACCCAGTCAACAGATCCGGGTTTGATCCATCACCGTTCTTTAGCCCACTCTGCCACCCCAGTTCAGACATGGCCATATGCAAATCAGTCTGACCCTGTGCCTCATGGGAACAGTCCAGCCCGAACTGCCAAGCCATGCCTTCCCTGGACCGGAAACAAGCTTCCTAGGACCGGTTGCTGGCATTTCAGCCGTCTTCAGCCAGGCTTGCTTGAATCCAGTGGCAAAGTGAGCAAGGGACTCACGTCTGAGCATACCCTGCCAACTTATGGCGAACAAAGCGGTACAAAAGGGGGTGGTGATGGACGGAGCATCAGAACCAATCAAACACTCACACCCAGTCAACAGATCCGGGTTTGATCCATCACCGTTCTTTAGCCCACTCTGCCACCCCAGTTCAGACATGGCCATATGCAAATCAGTCTGACCCTGTGCCTCATGGGAACAGTCCAGCCCGAACTGCCAAGCCATGCCTTCCCTGGACCGGAAACAAGCTTCCTAGGACCGGTTTCTGGCATTTCAGCCGTCTTCAGCCAGGCTTGCTTGAATCCAGTGGCAAAGTGAGCAAGGGACTCACGTCTGAGCATACCCTGCCAACTTATGGCGAACAGAGCGGTACAAAAGGGGGTGGTGATGGACGGAGCATCAGAACCAATCAAACACTCACACCCAGTCAACAGATCCGGGTTTGATCCATCACCGTTCTTTAGCCCACTCTGCCACCCCATTTCAGACATGGCCATATGCAAATCAGTCTGACCCTGTGCCTCATGGGAACAGTCCAGCCCGAACTGCCAAGCCATGCCTTCCCTGGACCGGAAACAAGCTTCCTAGGACCGGTTTCTGGCATTTCAGCCGTCTTCAGCCAGGCTTGCTTGAATCCAGTGGCAAAGTGAGCAAGGGACTCACGTCTGAGCATACCCTGCCAACTTATGGCGAACAAAGTGGTACAAAAGGGGGTGGTGATGGACGGAGCATCAGAACCAATCAAACACTCACACCCAGTCAACAGATCCGAGTTTGATCCCTCACCGTTCTTTAGCCCACTCTGCCACCCCAGTTCAGACATGGCCATATGCAAATCAGTCTGACCCTGTGCCTCATGGGAAAAGTCCAGCCCGAACTGCCAAGCCATGCCTTCCCTGGACCGGAAACAAGCTTCCTAGGACCGGTTTCTGGCATTTCAGCCGTCTTCAGCCAGGCTTGCTTGAATCCAGTGGCAAAGTGAGCAAGGGACTCACGTCTGAGCATACCCTGCCAACTTATGGCGAACAGAGCGGTACAAAAGGGGGTGGTGATGGACGGAGCATCAGAACCAATCAAACACTCACACCCAGTCAACAGATCCGGGTTTGATCCATCACCGTTCTTTAGCCCACTCTGCCACCCCATTTCAGACATGGCCATATGCAAATCAGTCTGACCCTGTGCCTCATGGGAACAGTCCAGCCCGAACTGCCAAGCCATGCCTTCCCTGGACCGGAAACAAGCTTCCTAGGACCGGTTTCTGGCATTTCAGCCGTCTTCAGCCAGGCTTGCTTGAATCCAGTGGCAAAGTGAGCAAGGGACTCACGTCTGAGCATACCCTGCCAACTTATGGCGAACAAAGTGGTACAAAAGGGGGTGGTGATGGACGGAGCATCAGAACCAATCAAACACTCACACCCAGTCAACAGATCCGAGTTTGATCCCTCACCGTTCTTTAGCCCACTCTGCCACCCCAGTTCAGACATGGCCATATGCAAATCAGTCTGACCCTGTGCCTCAAGGGAAAAGTCCAGCCCGAACTGCCAAGCCATGCCTTCCCTGGACCGGAAACAAGCTTCCTAGGACCGGTTTCTGGCATTTCAGCCGTCTTCAGCCAGGCTTGCTTGAATCCAGTGGCAAATTGAGCAAGGGACTCACGTCTGAGCATACCCTGCCAACTTATGGCGAACAAAGCGGTACAAAAGGGGGTGGTGATGGACGGAGCATCAGAACCAATCAAACACTCACACCCAGTCAACAGATCCGGGTTTGATCCATCACCGTTCTTTAGCCCACTCTGCCACCCCAGTTCAGACATGGCCATATGCAAATCAGTCTGACCCTGTGCCTCATGGGAAAAGTCCAGCCCGAACTGCCAAGCCATGCCTTCCCTGGACCGGAAACAAGCTTCCTAGGACCGGTTTCTGGCATTTCAGCCGTCTTCAGCCAGGCTTGCTTGAATCCAGTGGCAAATTGAGCAAGGGACTCACGTCTGAGCATACCCTGCCAACTTATGGCAAACAAAGCGGTACAAAAGGGGGTGGTGATGGACGGAGCATCAGAACCAATCAAACACTCACACCCAGTCAACAGATCCGGGTTTGATCCATCACCGTTCTTTAGCCCACTCTGCCACCCCAGTTCAGACATGGCCATATGCAAATCAGTCTGACCCTGTGCCTCATGGGAACAGTCCAGCCCGAACTGCCAAGCCATGCCTTCCCTGGACCGGAAACAAGCTTCCTAGGACCGGTTGCTGGCATTTCAGCCGTCTTCAGCCAGGCTTGCTTGAATCCAGTGGCAAAGTGAGCAAGGGACTCACGTCTGTGCATACCCTGCCAACTTATGGCGAACAAAGCGGTACAAAAGGGGGTGGTGATGGACGGAGCATCAGAACCAATCAAACACTCACACCCAGTCAACAGATCCGGGTTTGATCCATCACCGTTCTTTAGCCCACTCTGCCACCCCAGTTCAGACATGGCCATATGCAAATCAGTCTGACCCTGTGCCTCATGGGAACAGTCCAGCCCGAACTGCCAAGCCATGCCTTCCCTTGACCGGAAACAAGCTTCCTAGGACCGGTTTCTGGCATTTCAGCCGTCTTCAGCCAGGCTTGCTTGAATCCAGTGGCAAAGTGAGCAAGGGACTCACGTCTGAGCATACCCTGCCAACTTATGGCGAACAGAGCGGTACAAAAGGGGGTGGTGATGGACGGAGCATCAGAACCAATCAAACACTCACACTCAGTCAACAGATCCGGGTTTGATCCATCACCGTTCTTTAGCCCACTCTGCCACCCCATTTCAGACATGGCCATATGCAAATCAGTCTGACCCTGTGCCTCATGGGAACAGTCCAGCCCGAACTGCCAAGCCATGCCTTCCCTGGACCGGAAACAAGCTTCCTAGGACCGGTTTCTGGCATTTCAGCCGTCTTCAGCCAGGCTTGCTTGAATCCAGTGGCAAAGTGAGCAAGGGACTCACGTCTGAGCATACCCTGCCAACTTATGGCGAACAAAGCGGTACAAAAGGGGGTGATGATGGACGGAGCATCAGAACCAATCAAACACTCACACCCAGTCAACAGATCCGAGTTTGATCCCTCACCGTTCTTTAGCCCACTCTGCCACCCCAGTTCAGACATGGCCATATGCAAATCAGTCTGACCCTGTGCCTCATGGGAAAAGTCCAGCCCGAACTGCCAAGCCATGCCTTCCCTGGACCGGAAACAAGTTTCCTAGGACCGGTTTCTGGCATTTCAGCCGTCTTCAGCCAGGCTTGCTTGAATCCAGTGGCAAATTGAGCAAGGGACTCACGTCTGAGCATACCCTGCCAACTTATGGCAAACAAAGCGGTACAAAAGGGGGTGGTGATGGACGGAGCATCAGAACCAATCAAACACTCACACCCAGTCAACAGATCCGGGTTTGATCCATCACCGTTCTTTAGCCCACTCTGCCACCCCAGTTCAGACATGGCCATATGCAAATCAGTCTGACCCTGTGCCTCATGGGAACAGTCCAGCCCGAACTGCCAAGCCATGCCTTCCCTGGACCGGAAACAAGCTTCCTAGGACCGGTTTCTGGCATTTCAGCCATCTTCAGCCAGGCTTGCTTGAATCCAGTGGCAAAGTGAGCAAGGGACTCACGTCTGAGCATACCCTGCCAACTTATGGCGAACAAAGCGGTACAAAAGGGGGTGGTGATGGACGGAGCATCAGAACCAATTAAACACTCACACCCAGTCAACAGATCCGGGTTTGATCCATCACCGTTCTTTAGCCCACTCTGCCACCCCAGTTCAGACATGGCCATATGCAAATCAGTCTGACCCTGTGCCTCATAGGAACACTCCAGCCCGAAGTGCCAAGCCATGCCTTCCCTGGACCGGAAACAAGCTTCCTAGGACCGGTTTCTGGCATTTCAGCCGTCTTCAGCCAGGCTTGCTTGAATCCAGTGGCAAAGTGAGCAAGGGACTCACGTCTGAGCATACCCTGCCAACTTATGGCAAACAAAGCGGTACAAAAGGGGGTGGTGATGGACGGAGCATCAGAACCAATCAAACACTCACACCCAGTCAACAGATCCGGGTTTGATCCATCACCGTTCTTTAGCCCACTCTGCCACCCCAGTTCAGACATGGCCATATGCAAATCAGTCTGACCCTGTGCCTCATGGGAACAGTCCAGCCCGAACTGCCAAGATGCCTTCCCTGGACCGGAAACAAGCTTCCTAGGACCGGTTTCTGGCATTTCAGCCGTCTTCAGCCAGGCTTGCTTGAATCCAGTGGCAAAGTGAGCAAGGGACTCACGTCTGAGCATACCTTGCCAACTTATGGCAAACAAAGCGGTACAAAAGGGGGTGGTGATGGACGGAGCATCAGAACCAATCAAACACTCACACCCAGTCAACAGATCCGGGTTTGATCCATTACCATTCTTTAGCCCACTCTGCCACCCCAGTTCAGACATGGCCATATGCAAATCAGTCTGACCCTGTGCCTCATGGGAACAGTCCAGCCCGAACTGCCAAGCCATGCCTTCCCTGGACCGGAAACAAGCTTCCTAGGACCGGTTTCTGGCATTTCAGC
This sequence comes from Triturus cristatus, assembly GCF_964204655.1. Classification (NCBI taxonomy): domain Eukaryota; kingdom Metazoa; phylum Chordata; class Amphibia; order Caudata; family Salamandridae; genus Triturus; species Triturus cristatus. The sequence continues at coordinate 9,129 of NW_028188410.1, forward strand.
CGTCTTCAGCCAGGCTTCCTTGAATCCAGTGGCAAAGTGAGCAAAGGACTCACGTCTGAGCATACCCTGCCAACTTATGGTGAACAAAGCGGTACAAAAGGGGGTGGTGACGGACGGAGCATCAGAACCAATCAAACACTCACACCCAGTCAACAGATCCGGGTTTGATCCATCACCGTTCTTTAGCCCACTCTGCCACCCCAGTTCAGACATGGCCATATGCAAATCAGTCTGACCCTGTGCCTCATGGGAACAGTCCAGCCCGAACTGCCAAGCCATGCCTTCCCTGGACCGGAAACAAGCTTCCTAGGACCGGTTTCTGGCATTTCAGCCGTCTTCAGCCAGGCTTGCTTGAATCCAGTGGCAAAGTGAGCAAGGGACTCACGTCTGAGCATACCCTGCCAACTTACGGCGAACAAAGCGGTACAAAAGGGGGTGGTGATGGACGGAGCATCAGAACCAATCAAACACTCACACCCAGTCAACAGATCCGGGTTTGATCCATCACCATTCTTTAGCAAACTCTGCCACCCCAGTTCAGACATGGCCATATGCAAATCAGTCTTACCCTGTGCCTCATGGGAACAGTCCAGCCCGAACTGCCAAGCCATGCCTTCCCTGGACGGGAAAATAGGTTCCTAGGACCGGTTTCTGGCATTTCAGCCGTCTTTAGCCAGGCTTGCTTGAATCCAGTGGCAAAGTGAGCAAGGGACTCACGTCTGAGCATACCCTGCCAACTTATGGCAAACAAAGCGGTACAAAAGGGGGTGGTGATGGACGGAGCATCAGAACAAATCAAACACTCACACCCAGTCAACAGATCCGGGTTTGATCCATCACCGTTCTTTAGCCCACTCTGCCACCCCAGTTCAGACATGGCCATATGCAAATCAGTCTGACCCTGTGCCTCTTGGGAACAGTCCAGCCCGAACTGCCAAGCCATGCCTTCCCTGGACCGGAAACAAGCTTCCTAGGACCGGTTTCTGGCATTTCAGCCATCTTCAGCCAGGCTTGCTTGAATCCAGTGGCAAAGTGAGCAAGGGACTCACGTCTGAGCATACCCTGCCAACTTATGGCGAACAAAGCGGTACAAAAGGGGGTGGTGATGGACGGAGCATCAGAACCCATCAAACACTCACACCCAGTCAACAGATCAGGGTTTGATCCATCACCGTTCTTTAGCCCACTCTGCCACCCCAGTTCAGACATGGCCATATGGAAATCAGTCTGACCCTGTGCCTCATGGGAACAGTCCAGCTCGACCTGCCAAGCCATGCCTTCCCTGGACCGGAAACAAGCTTCCTAGGACCGGTTTCTGGCATTTCAGCCGTCTTCAGCCAGGCTTGCTTGAATCCAGTGGCAAAGTGAGCAAGGGACTCACGTCTGAGCATACCCTGCCAACTTATGGCGAACAGAGCGGTACAAAAGGGGGTGGTGATGGACGGAGCATCAGAACCAATCAAACACTCACACCCAGTCAACAGATCCGGGTTTGATCCATCACCGTTCTTTAGCCCACTCTGCCACCCCATTTCAGACATGGCCATATGCAAATCAGTCTGACCCTGTGCCTCATGGGAACAGTCCAGCCCGAACTGCCAAGCCATGCCTTCCCTGGACCGGAAACAAGCTTCCTAGGACCGGTTTCTGGCATTTCAGCCGTCTTCAGCCAGGCTTGCTTGAATCCAGTGGCAAAGTGAGCAAGGGACTCACGTCTGAGCATACCCTGCCAACTTATGGTGAACAAAGCGGTACAAAAGGGGGTGGTGATGGACGGAGCATCAGAACCAATCAAACACTCACACCCAGTCAACAGATCCGAGTTTGATCCCTCACCGTTCTTTAGCCCACTCTGCCACCCCAGTTCAGACATGGCCATATGCAAATCAGTCTGACCCTGTGCCTCATGGGAAAAGTCCAGCCCGAACTGCCAAGCCATGCCTTCCCTGGACCGGAAACAAGCTTCCTAGGACCGGTTTTTGGCATTTCAGCCGTCTTCAGCCAGGCTTGCTTGAATCCAGTGGCAAATTGAGCAAGGGAATAACGTCTGAGCATACCCTGCCAACTTATGGCAAACAAAGCGGTACAAAAGGGGGTGGTGATGGACGGAGCATCAGAACCAATCAAACACTCCCACCCAGTCAACAGATCCGGGTTTGATCCATCACCGTTCTTTAGCCCACTCTGCCACCCCAGTTCAGACATGGCCATATGCAAATCAGTCTGACCCTGTGCCTCATGGGAACAGTCCAGCCCGAACTGCCAAGCCATGCCTTCCCTGGACTGGAAACAAGCTTCCTAGGACCGGATGCCGGCATTTCAGCCGTCTTCAGCCAGGCTTGCTTGAATCCAGTGGCAAAGTGAGCAAGGGACTCACATCTGAGCATACCCTGCCAACTTATGGCGAACAAAGCGGTACAAAAGGGGGTGGTGATGGACGGAGCATAAGAACCAATCAAACACTCACACCCAGTCAACAGATCCGGGTTTGATCCATCACCGTTCTTTAGCCCACTCTGCCACCCCAGTTCAGACATGGCCATATGCAAATCAGTCTGACCCTGTGCCTCATGGGAACAGTCCAGCCCGAACTGCCAAGCCATGCCTTCCCTGGACCGGAAACAAGCTTCCTAGGACCGGTTTCTGGCATTTCAGCCGTCTTCAGCCATGCTTGCTTGAATCTAGTGGCAAAGTGAGCAAGGGACTCACGTCTGAGCATACCCTGCCAACTTATGGCGAACAGAGCGGTACAAAAGGGGGTGGTGATGGACGGAGCATCAGAACCAATCAAACACTCACACCCAGTCAACAGATCCGGGTTTGATCCATCACCGTTCTTTAGCTCACTCTGCCACCCCATTTCAGACATGGCCATATGCAAATCAGTCTGACCCTGTGCCTCATGGGAACAGTCCAGCCCGAACTGCCAAGCCATGCCTTCCCTGGACCGGAAACAAGCTTCCTAGGACCGGTTTCTGGCATTTCAGCCGTCTTCAGCCAGGCTTGCTTGAATCCAGTGGCAAAGTGAGCAAGGGACTCACGTCTGAGCATACCCTGCCAACTTATGGCGAACAAAGCAGTACAAAAGGGGGTGGTGATGGACGGAGCATCAGAACCAATCAAACACTCACACCCAGTCAACAGATCCGAGTTTGATCCCTCACCGTTCTTTAGCCCACTCTGCCACCCCAGTTCAGACATGGCCATATGCAAATCAGTCTGACCCTGTGCCTCATGGGAAAAGTCCAGCCCGAACTGCCAAGCCATGCCTTCCCTGGACCGGAAACAAGCTTCCTAGGACCGGTTTCTGGCATTTCAGCCGTCTTCAGCCAGGCTTGCTTGAATCCAGTGGCAAATTGAGCAAGGGACTCACGTCTGAGCATACCCTGCCAACTATGGCAAACAAAGCGGTACAAAAGGGGGTGGTGATGGACGGAGCATCAGAACCAATCAAACACTCACACCCAGTCAACAGATCCGGGTTTGATCCATCACCGTTCTTTAGCCCACTCTGCCACCCCAGTTCAGACATGGCCATATGCAAATCAGTCTGACCCTGTGCCTCATGGGAACAGTCCAGCCCGAACTGCCAAGCCATGCCTTCCCTGGACGGGAAAATAGGTTCCTAGGACCGGTTTCTGGCATTTCAGCCGTCTTCAGCCAGGCTTGCTTGAATCCAGTGGCAAAGTGAGCAAGGGACTCACGTCTGAGCATACCCTGCCAACTTATGGCAAACAAAGCGGTACAAAAGGGGGTGGTGATGGACGGAGCATCAGAACCAATCAAACACTCACACCCAGTCAACAGATCCGGGTTTGATCCATCACCGTTCTTTAGCCCACTCTGCCACCCCAGTTCAGACATGGCCATATGCAAATCAGTCTGACCCTGTGCCTCATGGGAACAGTCCAGCCCGAACTGCCAAGCCATGCCTTCCCTGGACCGGAAACAAGCTTCCTAGGACCGGTTTCTGGCATTTCAGCCGTCTTCAGCCAGGCTTGCTTGAATCCAGTGGCAAAGTGAGCAAGGAACTCACGTCTGAGCATACCCTGCCAACTTATGGCGAACAAAGCGGTACAAAAGGGGGTGGTGATGGACGGAGCATCAGAACCAATCAAACACTCACACCCAGTCAACAGATCCGGGTTTGATCCATCACCGTTCTTTAGCCCACTCTGCCACCCCATTTCAGACATGGCCATATGCAAATCAGTCTGACCCTGTGCCTCATGGGAACAGTCCAGCCCGAACTGCCAAGCCATGCCTTCCCTGGACCGGAAACAAGCTTCCTAGGACCGGTTTCTGGCATTTCAGCCGTCTTCAGCCAGGCTTGCTTGAATCCAGTGGCAAAGTGAGCAAGGGACTCACGTCTGAGCATACCCTGCCAATTTATGGCGAACAAAGCGGTACAAAAGGGGGTGGTGATGGACGGAGCATCAGAACCAAACACTCACACCCAGTCAACAGATCCGGGTTTGAACCATCACCGTTCTTTAGCCCACTCTGCCACCCCAGTTCAGACATGGCCATATGCAAATCAGTCTGACCCTGTGCCTCATGGGAACAGTCCAGCCCGAACTGCCAAGCCATGCCTTCCCTGGACCGGAAACAAGCTTCCTAGGACCGGTTTCTGGCATTTCAGCCATCTTCAGCCAGGCTTGCTTGAATCCAGTGGCAAAGTGAGCAAGGGACTCACGTCTGAGCATACCCTGCCAACTTATGGCGAACAAAGCGGTACAAAAGGGGGTGGTGATGGACGGAGCATCAGAACCAATCAAACACTCACACCCAGTCAACAGATCCGGGTTTGATCCATCATCGTTCTTTAGCCCACTCTGCCACCCCAGTTCAGACATGGCCATATGCAAATCAGTCTGAGCCTGTGCCTCATAGGAACACTCCAGCCCGAAGTGCCAAGCCATGCCTTCCCTGGACCGGAAACAAGCTTCCTAGGACCGGTTTCTGGCATTTCAGCCGTCTTCAGCCAGGCTTGTTTGAATCCAGTGGCAAAGTGAGCAAGGGACTCACGTCTGAGCATACCCTGCCAACTTATGGCGAACAAAGCGGTACAAAAGGGGGTGGTGATGGACGGAGCATCAGAACCAATCAAACACTCACACCCAGTCAACAGATCCGGGTTTGATCCATCACCGTTCTTTAGCCCACTCTGCCACCCCAGTTCAGACATGGCCATATGCAAATCAGTCTGACCCTGTGCCTCATGGGAACAGTCCAGACCGAACTTCCAAGCCATGCCTTCCCTGGACCGGAAACAAGCTTCCTAGGACCGGTTTCTGGCATTTCAGCCGTCTTCAGCCAGGCTTGCTTGAATCCAGTGGCAAAGTGAGCAAGGGACTCACGTCTGAGCATACCCTGCCAACTTATGGCGAACAAAGCGGTACAAAAGGGGGTGGTGATGGACGGAGCATCAGAACCAATCAAACACTCACACCCAGTCAACAGATTCGGGATTGATCCATCACCGTTCTTAAGCCCACTCTGCCACACCAGTTCAGACATGGCCATATGCAAATCAGTCTGACCCTGTGCCTCATGGGAACAGTCCAGCCCGAACTGCCAAGCCATGCCTTCCCTGGACCGGAAACAAGCTTCCTAGGCCCGGTTTCTGGCATTTCAGCCGTCTTCAGCCAGGCTTGCTTGAATCCAGTGGCAAAGTGAGCAAGGGACACACGTCTGAGCATACCCTGCCAACTTATGGCGAACAAAGTGGTACAAAAGGGGGTGGTGATGGACGGAGCATCAGAAGCAATCAAACACTCACACCCAGTCAACAGATCCGAGTTTGATCCATCACCGTTCTTTAGCCCACTCTGCCACCCCAGTTCAGACATGGCCATATGCAAATCAGTCTGACCCTGTGCCTCATGGGAACAGTCCAGCCCGACCTGCCAAGCCATGCCTTCCCTGGACCGGAAACAAGCTTCCTAGGACCGGTTTCTGGCATTTCAGCCGTCTTCAGCCAGGCTTGCTTGAATCCAGTGGCAAAGTGAGCAAGGGACTCACGTCTGAGCATACCCTGCCAACTTATGGCGAACAAAGCGGTTCAAAAGGGGGTGGTGATGGACGGAGCATCAGAACCAATCAAACACTCACACCCAGTCAACAGATCCGGGTTTGATCCATCACCGTTCTTTAGCCCACTCTGCCACCCCAGTTCAGATATGGCCATATGCAAATCAGTCTGACCCTGTGCCTCATGGGAACAGTCCAGCCCGAACAGCCAAGCCATGCCTTCCCTGGACCGGAAACAAGCTTTCTAGGACCGGTTTCTGGCATTTCAGCCGTCTTCAGCCAGGCTTGCTTGAATCCAGGGGCAAAGTGAGCAAGGGACTCACGTCTGAGCATACCCTGCCAACTTATGGCGAACAAAGAGGTACAAAAGGGGGTGGTGATGGACGGAGCATCAGAACCAATCAAACACTCACACCCAGTCAACAGATCCGGGTTTGATCCATCACCGTTCTTTAGCCCACTCTGCCACCCCAGTTCAGACATGGCCATTTGCAAATCAGTCTGACCCTGTGCCTCATGGGAACAGTCCAGCCCGAACTGCCAAGCCATGCCTTCCCTGGACCGGAAACAAGCTTCCTAGGACCGGTTTCTGGCATTTCAGCCGTCTTCAGCCAGGCTTGCTTGAATCCAGTGGCAAAGTGAGCAAGGGACTCACGTCTGAGCATTCCCTGCCAACTTATGGCGAACAAAGCGGTACAAAAGGGGGTGGTGATGGACGGAGCATCAGAACCAATCAAACACTCACACCCAGTCAACAGATCCGGGTTTGATCCCTCACCGTTCTTTAGCCCACTCTGCCACCCCAGTTCAGACATGGCCATATGCAAATCAGTCTGACCCTGTGCCTCATGGGAACAGTCCAGCCCGAACTGCCAAGCCATGCCTTCCCTGGACCGGAAACAAGCTTCCTAGGACTGGTTTCTGGCATTTCAGCCATCTTCAGCCAGGCTTGCTTGAATCCAGTGGCAAAGTGAGCAAGGGACTCACGTCTGAGCATACCCTGCCAACTTATGGCGAACAAAGCGGTACAAAAGGGGGTGGTGATGGACGGAGCATCAGAACCAATCAAACGCTCACACCCAGTCAACAGATCCGGGTTTGATCCATCACCGTTCTTTAGCCCACTCTGCCACCCCAGTTCAGACATGGCCATATGCAAATCAGTCTGACCCTGTGCCTCATCGGAACACTCCAGCCCGAACTGCCAAGCCATGCCTTCCCTGGACCGGAAACAAGCTTCCTAGGACCGGTTTCTGGCATTTCAGCCGTCTTCAGCCAGGCTGGCTTGAATCCAGTGGCAAAATGAGCAAGGGACTCACGTCTGAGCATACCCTGCCAACTTATGGCGAACAAAGCGGTACAAAAGGGGGTGGTGATGGACGGAGCATCAGAACCAATCAAACACTCACACCCAGTCAACAGATCCGGGTTTGATCCATCACCGTTCTTTAGCCCACTCTGCCACCCCAGTTCAGACATGGCCATATGCAAATCAGTCTGACCCTGTGCCTCATCGGAACAGTCCAGCCCGAACTGCCAAGCCATGCCTTCCCTGGACCGGAAACAAGCTTCCTAGGACCGGTTTCTGGCATTTCAGCCGTCTTCAGCCAGGCTTGCTTGAATCCAGTGGCAAAGTGAGCAAGGGACTCACGTCTGAGCATGCCCTGCCAACTTATGATGAACAGAGCGGTACAAAAGGGGGTGGTGATGGACGGAGCATCAGAACCAATCAAACACTCACACCCAGTCAACAGATCCGAGTTTGATCCCTAACCGTTCTTTAGCCCACTCTGCCACCCCAGTTCAGACATGGCCATATGCAAATCAGTCTGACCCTGTGCCTCATGGGAAAAGTCCAGCCCGAACTGCCAAGCCATGCCTTCCCTGGACCGGAAACAAGCTTCCTAGGACCGGTTTCTGGCATTTCAGCCGTCTTCAGCCAGGCTTGCTTGAATCCAGTGGCAAATTGAGCAAGGGACTCACGTCAGAGCATACCCTGCCAACTTATGGCAAACAAAGCGGTACAAAAGGGGGTGGTGATGGACGGAGCATCAGAACCAATCAAACACTCACACCCAGTCAACAGATCCGGGTTTGATCCATCACCGTTCTTTAGCCCACTCTGCCACCCCAATTCAGACATGGCCATATGCAAATCAGTCTGACCCTGTGCCTCATGGGAACAGTCCAGCCCGAACTGCCAAGCCATGCCTTCCCTGGACCGGAAACAAGCTTCCTAGGACCGGTTGCTGGCATTTCAGCCGTCTTCAGCCAGGCTTGCTTGAATCCAGTGGCAAAGTGAGCAAGGGACTTACGTCTGAGCATACCCTGCCAACTTATGGCGAACAAAGCGGTACAAAAGGGGGTGGTGATGGACGGAGCATCAGAACCAATCAAACACTCACAGCCAGTCAACAGATCCGGGTTTGATCCATCACCGTTCTTTAGCCCACTCTGCCACCCCAGTTCAGACATGGCCATATGCAAATCAGTCTGACCCTGTGCCTCATGGGAACAGTCCAGTCCGAAATGCCAAGCCATGCCTTCCCTGGGCCGGAAACAAGCTTCCTAGGACCGGTTTCTGGCATTTCAGCCATCTTCAGCCAGGCTTGCTTGAATCCAGTGGCAAAGTGAGCAAGGGACTCACGTCTGAGCATACCCTGCCAACTTATGGTGAACAAAGCGGTACAAAAGGGGGTGGTGATGGACGGAGCATCAGAACCAATCAAACACTCACACCCAGTCAACAGATCCGGGTTTGATCCATCACCGTTCTTTAGCCCACTCTGCCACCCCAGTTCAGACATGGCCATATGCAAATCAGTCTGACCCTGTGCCTCATGGGAACACTCCAGCCCGAACTGCCAAGCCATGCCTTCCCTGGACCGGAAACAAGCTTCCTAGGACCGGTTTCTGGCATTTCAGCCGTCTTCAGCCAGGCTTGCTTGAATCCAGTGGCAAAGTGAGCAAGGGACTCACGTCTGAGCATACCCTGCCAACTTATGGCAAACAAAGCGGTACAAAAGGGGGTGGTGATGGACGGAGCATCAGAACCACTCAAACACTCACACCCAGTCAACGGATCCGGGTTTGATCCATCACCGTTCTTTAGCCCACTCTGCCACCCCAGTTCAGACATGGCCATATGCAAATCAGTCTGACCCTGTGCCTCATGGGAACAGTCCAGCCCGAACTGCCAAGCCATGCCTTCCCTGGACCGGAAACAAGCTTCCTAGGACCGGTTTCTGGCATTTCAGCCGTCTTCAGCCAGGCTTGCTTGAATCCAGTGGCAAAGTGAGCAAGGGACTCACGTCTGAGCATACCCTGGCAACTTATGGCGAACAAAGCGGTACAAAAGGGGGTGGTGATGGACGGAGCATCAGAACCAATCAAACACTCACACCCAGTCAACAGATCCGGGTTTGATCCATCACCGTTCTTTAGCCCACTCTGCCACCCCAGTTCAGACATGGCCATATGCAAATCAGTCTGACCCTGTGCCTCATGGGAACAGTCCAGCCCGAACTGCCAAGCCATGCCTTCCCTGGACCGGAAACAAGCTTCCTAGGACCGGTTTCTGGCATTTCAGCCATCTTCAGCCAGGCTTGCTTGAATCCAGTGGCAAAGTGAGCAAGGGACTCACGTCTGAGCATACCCTGCCAACTTATGGTGAACAAAGCGGTACAAAAGGGGGTGGTGATGGACGGAGCATCAGAACCAATCAAACACTCACACCCAGTCAACAGATCCGGGTTTGATCCATCACCGTTCTTTAGCCCACTCTGCCACCCCAGTTCAGACATGGCCATATGCAAATCAGTCTGACCCTGTGCCTCATAGGAACACTCCAGCCCGAAGTGCCAAGCCATGCCTTCCCTGGACCGGAAACAAGCTTCCTAGGACCGGTTTCTGGCATTTCAGCCGTCTTCAGCCAGGCTTGCTTGAATCCAGTGGCAAAGTGAGCAAGGGACTCACGTCTGAGCATACCCTGCCAACTTATGGCAAACAAAGCGGTACAAAAGGGGGTGGTGATGGACGGAGCATCAGAACCAATCAAACACTCACACCCAGTCAACAGATCCGGGTTTGATCCATCACCGTTCTTTAGCCCACTCTGCCACCCCAGTTCAGACATGGCCATATGCAAATCAGTCTGACCCTGTGCCTCATGGGAACAGTCCAGCCCGAACTGCCAAGCCATGCCTTCCCTGGACCGGAAACAAGCTTCCTAGGACCGGTTTCTGGCATTTTAGCCGTCTTCATCCAGGCTTGCTTGAATCCAGTGCAAAGTGAGCAAGGGACTCACGTCTGAGCATACCCTGCCAACTTATGGCGAACAAAGCGGTACAAAAGGGGGTGGTGATGGACGGAGCATCAGAACCAATCAAACACTCACACCCAGTCAACAGATCTGGGTTTGATCCATTACCATTCTTTAGCCCACTCTGCCACCCCAGTTCAGACATGGCCATATGCAAATCAGTCTGACCCTGTGCCTCATGGGAACAGTCCAGCCCGAACTGCCAAGCCATGCCTTCCCTGGACCGGAAACAAGCTTCCTAGGACCGGTTTCTGGCATTTCAGCCGTCTTCAGCCAGGCTTCCTTGAATCCAGTGGCAAAGTGAGCAAGGGACTCACGTCTGAGCATACCCTGCCAACTTATGGCGAACAAAGCGGTACAAAAGGGGGTGGTGATGGACGGAGCATCAGAACCAATCAAACACTCACACCCAGTCAACAGATCCGGGTTTGATCCATCACCGTTCTTTAGCCCACTCTGCCACCCCAGTTCAGACATGGCCATATGCAAATCAGTCTGACCCTGTGCCTCATGGGAACAGTCCAGCCCGAACTGCCAAGCCATGCCTTCCCTGGACCGGAAACAAGCTTCCTAGGACCGGTTTCTGGCATTTCAGCCATCTTCAGCCAGGCTTGCTTGAATCCAGTGGCAAAGTGAGCAAGGGACTCACGTCTGAGCATACCCTGCCAACTTATGGCGAACAAAGCGGTACAAAAGGGGGTGGTGATGGACGGAGCATCAGAACCAATCAAACACTCACACCCAGTCAACAGATCCGGGTTTGATCCATCACCGTTCTTTAGCCCACTCTGCTACCCCAGTTCAGACATGGCCATATGCAAATCAGTCTGACCCTGTGCCTCATGGGAACAGTCCAGCTTGAACTTCCAAGCCATGCCTTCCCTGGACCGGAAACAAGCTTCCTAGGACCGGTTTCTGGCATTTCAGCCGTCTTCAGCCAGGCTTGCTTGAATCCAGTGGCAAAGTGAGCAAGGGACTCACGTCTGAGCATACCCTGCCAACTTATGGCAAACAAAGCGGTACAAAAGGGGGTGGTGATGGACGGAGCATCAGAACCAATCAAACACTCACACCCAGTCAACAGATCCGGGTTTGATCCATTCACCGTTCTTTAGCCCACTCTGCCACCCCAGTTCAGACATGGCCATATGCAAATCAGTCTGACCCTGTGCCTCATGGGAACAGTCCAGCCCGAACTGCCAAGCCATGCCTTCCCTGGACCGGAAACAAGCTTCCTAGGCCCGGTTTCTGGCATTTCAGCCGTCTTCAGCCAGGCTTGCTTGAATCCAGTGGCAAAGTGAGCAAGGGACACACGTCTGAGCATACCCTGCCAACTTATGGCGAACAAAGCGGTACAAAAGGGGGTGGTGATGGACGGAGCATCAGAACCAATCAAACACTCACACCCAGTCAACAGATCCGGGTTTGATCCATCACCGTTCTTTAGCCCAGTCTGCCGCCCCAGTTCAGACATGGCCATATGCAAATCAGTCTTACCCTGTGCCTCATGGGAACAGTCCAGCCCGAACTGCCAAGCCATGCCTTCCCTGGACGGGAAAATAGGTTCATAGGACCGGTTTCTGGCATTTCAGCCGTCTTCAGCCAGGCTTGCTTGAATCCAGTGGCAAAGTGAGCAAGGGACTCACGTCTGAGCATACCCTGCCAACTTATGGCGAACAAAGCGGTACAAAAGGGGGTGGTGATGGACGGAGCATCAGAACCAATCAAACACTCACACCCAGTCAACAGATCCGGGTTTGATCCATCACCGTTCTTTAGCCCACTCTGCCACCCCAGTTCAGACATGGCCATATGCAAATCAGTCTGACCCTCTGCCTCATGGGAACAGTCCAGCCCGAACTGCCAAGCCATGCCTTCCCTGGACCGGAAACAAGCTTCCTAGGACCGGTTTCTGGCATTTCAGCCGTCTTCAGCCAGGCTTGCTTGAATCCAGTGGCAAAGTGAGCAAGGAACTCACGTCTGAGCATACCCTGCCAACTTATGGCGAACAAAGCGGTACAAAAGGGCGTGGTGATGGACGGAGCATCAGAACCAATCAAACACTCACACCCAGTCAACAGATCCGGGTTTGATCCATCACCGTTCTTTAGCCCACTCTGCCACCCCATTTCAGACATGGCCATATGCAAATCAGTCTGACCCTGTGCCTCATGGGAACAGTCCAGCCCGAACTGCCAAGCCATGCCTTCCCTGGACCGGAAACAAGCTTCCTAGGACTGGTTTCTGGCATTTCAGCCGTCTTCAGCCAGGCTTGCTTGAATCCAGTGGCAAAGTGAGCAAGGGACTCACGTCTGAGCATACCCTGCCAACTTATGGCGAACAAAGCGGTACAAAAGGGGGTGGTGATGGACGGAGCATCAGAACCAAACACTCACACCCAGTCAACAGATCCGGGTTTGATCCATCACCGTTCTTTAGCCCACTCTGCCACCCCAGTACAGACATGGCCATATGCAAATCAGTCTGACCCTGTGCCTCATGGGAACAGTCCAGCCCGAACTGCCAAGCCATGCCTTCCCTGGACCGGAAACAAGCTTCCTAGGACCGGTTTCTGGCATTTCAGCCATCTTCAGCCAGGCTTGCTTGAATCCAGTGGCAAAGTGAGCAAGGGACTCACGTCTGAGCATACCCTGCCAACTTATGGCGAACAAAGCGGTACAAAAGGGGGTGGTGATGGACGGAGCATCAGAACCAATCAAACACTCACACCCAGTCAACAGATCCGGGTTTGATCCATCACCGTTCTTTAGCCCACTCTGCCACCCCAGTTCAGACATGGCCATATGCAAATCAGTCTGACCCTGTGCCTCATAGGAACACTCCAGCCCGAAGTGCCAAGCCATGCCTTCCCTGGACCGGAAACAAGCTTCCTAGGACCGGTTTCTGGCATTTCAGCCGTCTTCAGCCAGGCTTGCTTGAATCCAGTGGCAAAGTGAGCAAGGGACTCACGTCTGAGCATACCCTGCCAACTTATGGCGAACAAAGCGGTACAAAAGGGGGTGGTGATGGACGGAGCATCAGAACCAATCAAACACTCACACCCAGTCAACAGATCCGAGTTTGATCCATCACCGTTCTTTAGCCCACTCTGCCACCCCAGTTCAGACATGGCCATATGCAAATCAGTCTGACCCTGTGCCTCATGGGAACAGTCCAGACCGAACTTCCAAGCCATGCCTTCCCTGGACCGGAAACAAGCTTCCTAGGACCGGTTTCTGGCATTTCAGCCGTCTTCAGCCAGGCTTGCTTGAATCCAGTGGCAAAGTGAGCAAGGGACTCACGTCTGAGCATACCCTGCCAACTTATGGCAAACAAAGCGGTACAAAAGGGGGTGGTGATGGACGGAGCATCAGAACCAATCAAACACTCACACCCAGTCAACAGATCCGGGTTTGATCCATTCACCGTTCTTTAGCCCACTCTGCCACCCCAGTTCAGACATGGCCATATGCAAATCAGTCTGACCCTGTGCCTCATGGGAACAGTCCAGCCCGAACTGCCAAGCCATGCCTTCCCTGGACCGGAAACAAGCTTCCTAGGCCCGGTTTCTGGCATTTCAGCCGTCTTCAGCCAGGCTTGCTTGAATCCAGTGGCAAAGTGAGCAAGGGACACACGTCTGAGCATACCCTGCCAACTTATGGCGAACAAAGCGGTACAAAAGGGGGTGGTGATGGACGGAGCATCAGAACCAATCAAACACTCACACCCAGTCAACAGATCCTGGTTTGATCCATCACCGTTCTTAAGCCCACTCTGCCACACCAGTTCAGACATGGCCATATGCAAATCAGTCTGACCCTGTGCCTCATGGGAACAGTCCAGCCCGAACTGCCAAGCCATGCCTTCCCTGGACCGGAAACAAGCTTTCTAGGCCCGGTTTCTGGCATTTCAGCCGTCTTCAGCCAGGCTTGCTTGAATCCAGTGGCAAAGTGAGCAAGGGACTCACGTCTGAGCATACCCTGCCAACTTATGGCGAACAAAGTGGTACAAAAGGGGGTGGTGATGGACGGAGCATCAGAAGCAATTAAACACTCACACCCAGTCAACAGATCCGAGTTTGATCCATCACCGTTCTTTAGCCCACTCTGCCACCCCAGTTCAGACATGGCCATATGCAAATCAGTCTGACCCTGTGCCTCATGGGAACAGTCCAGCCCGACCTGCCAAGCCATGCCTTCCCTGGACCGGAAACAAGCTTCCTAGGACCGGTTTCTGGCATTTCAGCCGTCTTCAGCCAGGCTTGCTTGAATCCAGTGGCAAAGTGAGCAAGGGACTCACGTCTGAGCATACCCTGCCAACTTATGGCGAACAAAGCGGTACAAAAGGGGGTGGTGATGGACGGAGCATCAGAACCAATCAAACACTCAAACCCAGTCAACAGATCCGGGTTTGATCCATCACCGTTCTTTAGCCCACTCTGCCACCCCAGTTCAGACATGGCCATATGCAAATCAGTCTGACCCTGTGCCTCATGGGAACAGTCCAGCCCGAACAGCCAAGCCATGCCTTCCCTGGACCGGAAACAAGCTTCCTAGGACCGGTTTCTGGCATTTCAGCCGTCTTCAGCCAGGCTTGCTTGAATCCAGGGGCAAAGTGAGCAAGGGACTCACGTCTGAGCATACCCTGCCAACTTATGGCGAACAAAGCGATACAAAAGGGGGTGGTGATGGACGGAGCATCAGAACCAATCAAACACTCACACCCAGTCAACAGATCTGGGTTTGATCCATCACCGTTCTTTAGCCCACTCTGCCACCCCAGTTCAGACATGGCCATATGCAAATCAGTCTGACCCTGTGCCTCATGGGAACAGTCCAGCCCGAACTGCCAAGCCATGCCTTCCCTGGACCGGAAACAAGCTTCCTAGGACCGGTTTCTGGCATTTCAGCCGTCTTCAGCCAGGCTTGCTTGAATCCAGTGGCAAAGTGAGCAAGGGACTCACGTCTGAGCATTCCCTGCCAACTTATGGCGAACAAAGCGGTACAAAAGGGGGTGGTGATGGACGGAGCATCAGAACCAATCAAACACTCACACCCAGTCAACAGATCCGGGTTTGATCCCTCACCGTTCTTTAGCCCACTCTGCCACCCCAGTTCAGACATGGCCATTTGCAAATCAGTCTGACCCTGTGCCTCATGGGAAAAGTCCAGCCCGAACTGCCAAGCCATGCCTTCCCTGGACCGGAAACAAGCTTCCTAGGACCGGTTTCTGGCATTTCAGCCATCTTCAGCCAGGCTTGCTTGAATCCAGTGGCAAAGTGAGCAAGAACTCACGTCTGAGCATACCCTGCCAACTTATGGCGAACAAAGCGGTACAAAAGGGGGTGGTGATGGACGGAGCATCAGAACCAATCAAACGCTCACACCCAGTCAACAGATCCGGGTTTGATCCATCACCGTTCTTTAGCCCACTCTGCCACCCCAGTTCAGACATGGCCATATGCAAATCAGTCTGACCCTGTGCCTCATGGGAACAGTCCAGACCGAACTGCCAAGCCATGCCTTCCCTGGACCGGAAACAAGCTTCCTAGGACCGGTTTCTGGCATTTCAGCCGTCTTCAGCCAGGCTTGCTTGAATCCAGTGGCA
This sequence comes from Triturus cristatus, assembly GCF_964204655.1. Lineage (NCBI taxonomy): Eukaryota > Metazoa > Chordata > Amphibia > Caudata > Salamandridae > Triturus > Triturus cristatus. The sequence goes on from NW_028188410.1 coordinate 25,090, forward strand.
AAGTGAGCAAGGGACTCACGTCTGAGCATACCCTGCCAACTTATGGCAAACAAAGCGGTACAAAAGGGGGTGGTGATGGACGGAGCATCAGAACCAGTCAAACACTCACACCCAGTCAACAGATCCGGGTTTGATCCATTCACCGTTCTTTAGCCCACTCTGCCACCCCAGTTCAGACATGGCCATATGCAAATCAGTCTGACCCTGTGCCTCATGGGAACAGTCCAGCCCGAACTGCCAAGCCATGCCTTCCCTGGACCGGAAACAAGCTTCCTAGGCCCGGTTTCTGGCATTTCAGCCGTCTTCAGCCAGGCTTGCTTGAATCCAGTGGCAAAGTGAGCAAGGGACACACGTCTGAGCATACCCTGCCAACTTATGGTGAACAAAGCGGTACAAAAGGGGGTGGTGATGAACGGAGCATCAGAACCAATCAAACACTCACACCCAGTCAACAGATCCTGGTTTGATCCATCACCGTTCTTAAGCCCACTCTGCCACACCAGTTCAGACATGGCCATATGCAAATCAGTCTGACCCTGTGCCTCATGGGAACAGTCCAGCCCGAACTGCCAAGCCATGCCTTCCCTGGACCGGAAACAAGCTTTCTAGGCCCGGTTTCTGGCATTTCAGCCGTCTTCAGCCAGGCTTGCTTGAATCCAGTGGCAAAGTGAGCAAGGGACTCACGTCTGAGCATACCCTGCCAACTTATGGCGAACAAAGTGGTACAAAAGGGGGTGGTGATGGACGGAGCATCAGAAGCAATTAAACACTCACACCCAGTCAACAGATCCGAGTTTGATCCATCACCGTTCTTTAGCCCACTCTGCCACCCCAGTTCAGACATGGCCATATGCAAATCAGTCTGACCCTGTGCCTCATGGGAACAGTCCAGCCCGACCTGCCAAGCCATGCCTTCCCTGGACCGGAAACAAGCTTCCTAGGACCGGTTTCTGGCATTTCAGCCGTCTTCAGCCAGGCTTGCTTGAATCCAGTGGCAAAGTGAGCAAGGGACTCACGTCTGAGCATACCCTGCCAACTTATGGCGAACAAAGCGGTACAAAAGGGGGTGGTGATGGACGGAGCATCAGAACCAATCAAACACTCAAACCCAGTCAACAGATCCGGGTTTGATCCATCACCGTTCTTTAGCCCACTCTGCCACCCCAGTTCAGACATGGCCATATGCAAATCAGTCTGACCCTGTGCCTCATGGGAACAGTCCAGCCCGAACAGCCAAGCCATGCCTTCCCTGGACCGGAAACAAGCTTCCTAGGACCGGTTTCTGGCATTTCAGCCGTCTTCAGCCAGGCTTGCTTGAATCCAGGGGCAAAGTGAGCAAGGGACTCACGTCTGAGCATACCCTGCCAACTTATGGCGAAAAAAGCGATACAAAAGGGGGTGGTGATGGACGGAGCATCAGAACCAATCAAACACTCACACCCAGTCAACAGATCTGGGTTTGATCCATCACCGTTCTTTAGCCCACTCTGCCACCCCAGTTCAGACATGGCCATATGCAAATCAGTCTGACCCTGTGCCTCATGGGAACAGTCCAGCCCGAACTGCCAAGCCATGCCTTCCCTGGACCGGAAACAAGCTTCCTAGGACCGGTTTCTGGCATTTCAGCCGTCTTCAGCCAGGCTTGCTTGAATCCAGTGGCAAAGTGAGCAAGGGACTCACGTCTGAGCATTCCCTGCCAACTTATGGCGAACAAAGCGGTACAAAAGGGGGTGGTGATGGACGGAGCATCAGAACCAATCAAACACTCACACCCAGTCAACAGATCCGGGTTTGATCCCTCACCGTTCTTTAGCCCACTCTGCCACCCCAGTTCAGACATGGCCATTTGCAAATCAGTCTGACCCTGTGCCTCATGGGAAAAGTCCAGCCCGAACTGCCAAGCCATGGCTTCCCTGGACCGGAAACAAGCTTCCTAGGACCGGTTTCTGGCATTTCAGCCGTCTTCAGCCAGGCTTGCTTGAATCCAGTGGCAAATTGAGCAAGGGACTCACGTCAGAGCATACCCTGCCAACTTATGGCAAACAAAGCGGTATAAAAGGGGGTGGTGATGGACGGAGCATCAGAACCAATCAAACACTCACACCCAGTCAACAGATCCGGGTTTGATCCATCACCGTTCTTTAGCCCACTCTGCCACCCCAATTCAGACATGGCCATATGCAAATCAGTCTGACCCTGTGCCTCATGGGAACAGTCCAGCCCGAACTGCCAAGCCATGCCTTCCCTGGACCGGAAACAAGCTTCCTAGGACCGGTTGCTGGCATTTCAGCCGTCTTCAGCCAGGCTTGCTTGAATCCAGTGGCAAAGTGAGCAAGGGACTTACGTCTGAGCATACCCTGCCAACTTATGGCGAACAAAGCGGTACAAAAGGGGGTGGTGATGGACGGAGCATCAGAACCAATCAAACACTCACACCCAGTCAACAGATCCGGGTTTGATACATCACCGTTCTTTAGCCCACTCTGCCACCCCAGTTCAGACATGGCCATATGCAAATCAGTCTGACCCTGTGCCTCATGGGAACAGTCCAGTCCGAACTGCCAAGCCATGCCTTCCCTGGGCCGGAAACAAGCTTCCTAGGACCGGTTTCTGGCATTTCAGCCATCTTCAGCCAGGCTTGCTTGAATCCAGTGGCAAAGTGAGCAAGGGACTCACGTCTGAGCATACCCTGCCAACTTATGGCGAACAAAGCGGTACAAAAGGGGGTGGTGATGGACGGAGCATCAGAACCAATCAAACACTCACACCCAGTCAACAGATCCGGGTTTGATCCATCACCGTTCTTTAAACCACTCTGCCACCCCAGTTCAGACATGGCCATATGCAAATCAGTCTGACCCTGTGCCTCATGGGAACACTCCAGCCCGAACTGCCAAGCCATGCCTTCCCTGGACCGGAAACAAGCTTCCTAGGACCGGTTTCTGGCATTTCAGCCGTCTTCAGCCAGGCTTGCTTGAATCCAGTGGCAAAGTGAGCAAGGGACTCACGTCTGAGCATACCCTGCCAACTTATGGCAAACAAAGCGGTACAAAAGGGGGTGGTGATGGACGGAGCATCAGAACCAATCAAACACTCACACCCAGTCAACGGATCCGGGTTTGATCCATCACCGTTCTTTAGCCCACTCTGCCACCCCAGTTCAGACATGGCCATAGGCAAATCAGTCTGACCCTGTGCCTCATGGGAACAGTCCAGCCCGAACTGCCAAGCCATGCCTTCCCTGGACCGGAAACAAGCTTCCTAGGACCGGTTTCTGGCATTTCAGCCGTCTTCAGCCAGGCTTGCTTGAATCCGGTGGCAAAGTGAGCAAGGGACTCACGTCTGAGCATACCCTGGCAACTTATGGCGAACAAAGCGGTACAAAAGGGGGTGGTGATGGACGGAGCATCAGAACCAATCAAACACTCACACCCAGTCAACAGATCCGGGTTTGATCCATCACCGTTCTTTAGCCCACTCTGCCACCCCAGTTCAGACATGGCCATATGCAAATCAGTCTGACCCTGTGCCTCATGGGAACAGTCCAGCCCGAACTGCCAAGCCATGCCTTCCCTGGACCGGAAACAAGCTTCCTAGGACCGGTTTCTGGCATTTCAGCCATCTTCAGCCAGGCTTGCTTGAATCCAGTGGCAAAGTGAGCAAGGGACTCACGTCTGAGCATACCCTGCCAACTTATGGCGAACAAAGCGGTACAAAAGGGGGTGGTGATGGACGGAGCATCAGAACCAATCAAACACTCACACCCAGTCAACAGATCCGGGTTTGATCCATCACCGTTCTTTAGCCCACTCTGCCACCCCAGTTCAGACATGGCCATATGCAAATCAGTCTGACCCTGTGCCTCATAGGAACACTCCAGCCCGAAGTGCCAAGCCATGCCTTCCCTGGACCGGAAACAAGCTTCCTAGGACCGGTTTCTGGCATTTCAGCCGTCTTCAGCCAGGCTTGCTTGAATCCAGTGGCAAAGTGAGCAAGGGACTCACGTCTGAGCATACCCTGCCAACTTATGGCAAACAAAGCGGTACAAAAGGGGGTGGTGATGGACGGAGCATCAGAACCAATCAAACACTCACACCCAGTCAACAGATCCGGGTTTGATCCATCACCGTTCTTTAGCCCACTCTGCCACCCCAGTTCAGACATGGCCATATGCAAATCAGTCTGACCCTGTGCCTCATGGGAACAGTCCAGCCCGAACTGCCAAGCCATGCCTTCCCTGGACCGGAAACAAGCTTCCTAGGACCGGTTTCTGGCATTTTAGCCGTCTTCAGCCAGGCTTGCTTGAATCCAGTGGCAAAGTGAGCAAGGGACTCATGTCTGAGCATACCCTGCCAACTTATGGCGAACAAAGCGGTACAAAAGGGGGTGGTGATGGACGGAGCATCAGAACCAATCAAACACTCACACCCAGTCAACAGATCTGGGTTTGATCCATTACCATTCTTTAGCCCACTCTGCCACCCCAGTTCAGACATGGCCATATGCAAATCAGTCTGACCCTGTGCCTCATGGGAACATTCCAGCCCGAACTGCCAAGCCATGCCTTCCCTGGACCGGAAACAAGCTTCCTAGGACCGGTTTCTGGCATTTCAGCCGTCTTCAGCCAGGCTTCCTTGAATCCAGGGGCAAAGTGAGCAAGGGACTCACGTCTGAGCATACCCTGCCAACTTATGGCGAACAAAGCGGTACAAAAGGGGGTGGTGATGGACGGAGCATCAGAACCAATCAAACACTCACACCCAGTCAACAGATCCGGGTTTGATCCATCACCGTTCTTTAGCCCACTCTGCCACCCCAGTTCAGACATGGCCATATGCAAATCAGTCTGACCCTGTGCCTCATGGGAACAGTCCAGCCCGAACTGCCAAGCCATGCCTTCCCTGGACCGGAAACAAGCTTCCTAGGACCGGTTTCTGGCATTTCAGCCGTCTTCAGCCAGGCTTGCTTGAATCCAGTGGCAAAGTGAGCAAGGGACTCACGTCTGAGCATACCCTGCCAACTTATGGCGAACAAAGCGGTACAAAAGGGGGTGGTGATGGACGGAGCATCAGAACCAATCAAACACTCACACCCAGTCAACAGATCCGGGTTTGATCCATCACCGTTCTTTAGCCCACTCTGCTACCCCAGTTCAGACATGGCCATATGCAAATCAGTCTGACCCTGTGCCTCATGGGAACAGTCCAGCTTGAACTTCCAAGCCATGCCTTCCCTGGACCGGAAACAAGCTTCCTAGGACCGGTTTCTGGCATTTCAGCCGTCTTCAGCCAGGCTTGCTTGAATCCAGTGGCAAAGTGAGCAAGGGACTCACGTCTGAGCATACCCTGCCAACTTATGGCAAACAAAGCGGTACAAAAGGGGGTGGTGATGGACGGAGCATCAGAACCAATCAAACACTCACACCCAGTCAACAGATCCGGGTTTGATCCATTCACCGTTCTTTAGCCCACTCTGCCACCCCAGTTCAGACATGGCCATATGCAAATCAGTCTGACCCTGTGCCTCATGGGAACAGTCCAGCCCGAACTGCCAAGCCATGCCTTCCCTGGACCGGAAACAAGCTTCCTAGGCCCGGTTTCTGGCATTTCAGCCGTCTTCAGCCAGGCTTGCTTGAATCCAGTGGCAAAGTGAGCAAGGGACACACGTCTGAGCATACCCTGCCAACTTATGGCGAACAAAGCGGTACAAAAGGGGGTGGTGATGGACGGAGCATCAGAACCAATCAAACACTCACACCCAGTCAACAGATCCGGGTTTGATCCATCACCGTTCTTTAGCCCACTCTGCCACCCCAGTTCAGACATGGCCATATGCAAATCAGTCTTACCCTGTGCCTCATGGGAACAGTCCAGCCCGAACTGCCAAGCCATGCCTTCCCTGGACGGGAAAATAGGTTCATAGGATCGGTTTCTGGCATTTCAGCTGTCTTCAGCCAGGCTTGCTTGAATCCAGTGGCAAAGTGAGCAAGGGACTCACGTCTGAGCATACCCTGCCAACTTATTGCGAACAAAGCGGTACAAAAGGGGGTGGTGATGGACGGAGCATCAGAACCAATCAAACACTCACACCCAGTCAACAGATCCGGGTTTGATCCATCACCGTTCTTTAGCCCACTCTGCCACCCCAGTTCAGACATGGCCATATGCAAATCAGTCTGACCCTCTGCCTCATGGGAACAGTCCAGCCCGAACTGCCAAGCCATGCCTTCCCTGGACCGGAAACAAGCTTCCTAGGACCGGTTTCTGGCATTTCAGCCGTCTTCAGCCAGGCTTGCTTGAATCCAGTGGCAAAGTGAGCAAGGAACTCACGTCTGAGCATACCCTGCCAACTTATGGCGAACAAAGCGGTACAAAAGGGGGTGGTGATGGACGGAGCATCAGAACCAATCAAACACTCACACCCAGTCAACAGATCCGGGTTTGATCCATCACCGTTCTTTAGCCCACTCTGCCACCCCAGTTCAGACATGGCCATATGCAAATCAGTCTGACCCTGTGCCTCATGGGAACAGTCCAGCCCGAACTGCCAAGCCATGCCTTCCCTGGACCGGAAACAAGCTTCCTAGGACCGGTTTCTGGCATTTTAGCCGTCTTCAGCCAGGCTTGCTTGAATCCAGTGGCAAAGTGAGCAAGGGACTCACGTCTGAGCATACCCTGCCAACTTATGGCGAACAAAGCGGTACAAAAGGGGGTGGTGATGGACGGAGCATCAGAACCAATCAAACACTCACACCCAGTCAACAGATCTGGGTTTGATCCATTACCATTCTTTAGCCCACTCTGCCACCCCAGTTCAGACATGGCCATATGCAAATCAGTCTGACCCTGTGCCTCATGGGAACAGTCCAGCCCGAACTGCCAAGCCATGCCTTCCCTGGACCGGAAACAAGCTTCCTAGGACCGGTTTCTGGCATTTCAGCCGTCTTCAGCCAGGCTTCCTTGAATCCAGTGGCAAAGTGAGCAAGGGACTCACGTCTGAGCATACCCTGCCAACTTATGGCGAACAAAGCGGTACAAAAGGGGGTGGTGATGGACGGAGCATCAGAACCAATCAAACACTCACACCCAGTCAACAGATCCGGGTTTGATCCATCACCGTTCTTTAGCCCACTCTGCCACCCCAGTTCAGACATGGCCATATGCAAATCAGTCTGACCCTGTGCCTCATGGGAACAGTCCAGCCCGAACTGCCAAGCCATGCCTTCCCTGGACCGGAAACAAGCTTCCTAGGACCGGTTTCTGGCATTTCAGCCGTCTTCAGCCAGGCTTGCTTGAATCCAGTGGCAAAGTGAGCAAGGGACTCACGTCTGAGCATACCCTGCCAACTTATGGCGAACAAAGCGGTACAAAAGGGGGTGGTGATGGACGGAGCATCAGAACCAATCAAACACTCACACCCAGTCAACAGATCCGGGTTTGATCCATCACCGTTCTTTAGCCCACTCTGCTACCCCAGTTCAGACATGGCCATATGCAAATCAGTTTGACCCTGTGCCTCATGGGAACAGTCCAGCTTGAACTTCCAAGCCATGCCTTCCCTGGACCGGAAACAAGCTTCCTAGGACCGGTTTCTGGCATTTCAGCCGTCTTCAGCCAGGCTTGCTTGAATCCAGTGGCAAAGTGAGCAAGGGACTCACGTCTGAGCATACCCTGCCAACTTATGGCAAACAAAGCGGTACAAAAGGGGGTGGTGATGGACGGAGCATCAGAACCAATCAAACACTCACACCCAGTCAACAGATCCGGGTTTGATCCATTCACCGTTCTTTAGCCCACTCTGCCACCCCAGTTCAGACATGGCCATATGCAAATCAGTCTGACCCTGTGCCTCATGGGAACAGTCCAGCCCGAACTGCCAAGCCATGCCTTCCCTGGACCGGAAACAAGCTTCCTAGGCCCGGTTTCTGGCATTTCAGCCGTCTTCAGCCAGGCTTGCTTGAATCCAGTGGCAAAGTGAGCAAGGGACACACGTCTGAGCATACCCTGCCAACTTATGGCGAACAAAGCGGTACAAAAGGGGGTGGTGATGGACGGAGCATCAGAACCAATCAAACACTCACACCCAGTCAACAGATCCGGGTTTGATCCATCACCGTTCTTTAGCCCACTCTGCCACCCCAGTTCAGACATGGCCATATGCAAATCAGTCTTACCCTGTGCCTCATGGGAACAGTCCAGTCCGAACTGCCAAGCCATGCCTTCCCTGGACGGGAAAATAGGTTCATAGGATCGGTTTCTGGCATTTCAGCCGTCTTCAGCCAGGCTTGCTTGAATCCAGTGGCAAAGTGAGCAAGGGACTCACGTCTGAGCATACCCTGCCAACTTATGGCGAACAAAGCGGTACAAAAGGGGGTGGTGATGGACGGAGCATCAGAACCAATCAAACACTCACACCCAGTCAACAGATCCGGGTTTGATCCATCACCGTTCTTTAGCCCACTCTGCCACCCCAGTTCAGACATGGCCATATGCAAATCAGTCTGACCCTGTGCCTCATGGGAACAGTCCAGCCCGAACTGCCAAGCCATGCCTTCCCTGGACCGGAAACAAGCTTCCTAGGACCGGTTTCTGGCATTTCAGCCGTCTTCAGCCAGGCTTGCTTGAATCCAGTGGCAAAGTGAGCAAGGGACTCACGTCTGAGCATACCCTGCCAACTTATGGCGAACAAAGCGGTACAAAAGGGGGTGGTGATGGACGGAGCATCAGAACCAATCAAACACTCACACCCAGTCAACAGATCCGGGTTTGATCCATCACCGTTCTTTAGCCCACTCTGCTACCCCAGTTCAGACATGGCCATATGCAAATCAGTCTGACCCTGTGCCTCATGGGAACAGTCCAGCTTGAACTTCCAAGCCATGCCTTCCCTGGACCGGAAACAAGCTTCCTAGGACCGGTTTCTGGCATTTCAGCCGTCTTCAGCCAGGCTTGCTTGAATCCAGTGGCAAAGTGAGCAAGGGACTCACGTCTGAGCATACCCTGCCAACTTATGGCAAACAAAGCGGTACAAAAGGGGGTGGTGATGGACGGAGCATCAGAACCAATCAAACACTCACACCCAGTCAACAGATCCGGGTTTGATCCATTCACCGTTCTTTAGCCCACTCTGCCACCCCAGTTCAGACATGGCCATATGCAAATCAGTCTGACCCTGTGCCTCATGGGAACAGTCCAGCCCGAACTGCCAAGCCATGCCTTCCCTGGACCGGAAACAAGCTTCCTAGGCCCGGTTTCTGGCATTTCAGCCGTCTTCAGCCAGGCTTGCTTGAATCCAGTGGCAAAGTGAGCAAGGGACACACGTCTGAGCATACCCTGCCAACTTATGGCGAACAAAGCGGTACAAAAGGGGGTGGTGATGGACGGAGCATCAGAACCAATCAAACACTCACACCCAGTCAACAGATCCGGGTTTGATCCATCACCGTTCTTTAGCCCACTCTGCCACCCCAGTTCAGACATGGCCATATGCAAATCAGTCTTACCCTGTGCCTCATGGGAACAGTCCAGCCCGAACTGCCAAGCCATGCCTTCCCTGGACGGGAAAATAGGTTCATAGGATCGGTTTCTGGCATTTCAGCCGTCTTCAGCCAGGCTTGCTTGAATCCAGTGGCAAAGTGAGCAAGGGACTCACGTCTGAGCATACCCTGCCAACTTATTGCGAACAAAGCGGTACAAAAGGGGGTGGTGATGGACGGAGCATCAGAACCAATCAAACACTCACACCCAGTCAACAGATCCGGGTTTGATCCATCACCGTTCTTTAGCCCACTCTGCCACCCCAGTTCAGACATGGCCATATGCAAATCAGTCTGACCCTCTGCCTCATGGGAACAGTCCAGCCCGAACTGCCAAGCCATGCCTTCCCTGGACCGGAAACAAGCTTCCTAGGACCGGTTTCTGGCATTTCAGCCGTCTTCAGCCAGGCTTGCTTGAATCCAGTGGCAAAGTGAGCAAGGAACTCACGTCTGAGCATACCCTGCCAACTTATGGCGAACAAAGCGGTACAAAAGGGGGTGGTGATGGACGGAGCATCAGAACCAATCAAACACTCACACCCAGTCAACAGATCCGGGTTTGATCCATCACCGTTCTTTAGCCCACTCTGCCACCCCAGTTCAGACATGGCCATATGCAAATCAGTCTGACCCTGTGCCTCATGGGAACAGTCCAGCCCGAACTGCCAAGCCATGCCTTCCCTGGACCGGAAACAAGCTTCCTAGTCTGGTTTCTGGCATTTTAGCCGTCTTCAGCCAGGCTTGCTTGAATCCAGTGGCAAAGTGAGCAAGGGACTCACGTCTGAGCATACCCTGCCAACTTATGGCGAACAAAGCGGTACAAAAGGGGGTGGTGATGGACGGAGCATCAGAACCAATCAAACACTCACACCCAGTCAACAGATCTGGGTTTGATCCATTACCATTCTTTAGCCCACTCTGCCACCCCAGTTCAGACATGGCCATATGCAAATCAGTCTGACCCTGTGCCTCATGGGAACAGTCCAGCCCGAACTGCCAAGCCATGCCTTCCCTGGACCGGAAACAAGCTTCCTAGGACCGGTTTCTGGCATTTCAGCCGTCTTCAGCCAGGCTTCCTTGAATCCAGTGGCAAAGTGAGCAAGGGACTCACGTCTGAGCATACCCTGCCAACTTATGGCAAACAAAGCGGTACAAAAGGGGGTGGTGATGGACGGAGCATCAGAACCAGTCAAACACTCACACCCAGTCAACAGATCCGGGTTTGATCCATTCACCGTTCTTTAGCCCACTCTGCCACCCCAGTTCAGACATGGCCATATGCAAATCAGTCTGACCCTGTGCCTCATGGGAACAGTCCAGCCCGAACTGCCAAGCCATGCCTTCCCTGGACCGGAAACAAGCTTCCTAGGCCCGGTTTCTGGCATTTCAGCCGTCTTCAGCCAGGCTTGCTTGAATCCAGTGGCAAAGTGAGCAAGGGACACACGTCTGAGCATACCCTGCCAACTTATGGTGAACAAAGCGGTACAAAAGGGGGTGGTGATGGACGGAGCATCAGAACCAATCAAACACTCACACCCAGTCAACAGATCCTGGTTTGATCCATCACCGTTCTTAAGCCCACTCTGCCACACCAGTTCAGACATGGCCATATGCAAATCAGTCTGACCCTGTGCCTCATGGGAACAGTCCAGCCCGAACTGCCAAGCCATGCCTTCCCTGGACCGGAAACAAGCTTTCTAGGCCCGGTTTCTGGCATTTCAGCCGTCTTCAGCCAGGCTTGCTTGAATCCAGTGGCAAAGTGAGCAAGGGACTCACGTCTGAGCATACCCTGCCAACTTATGGCGAACAAAGTGGTACAAAAGGGGGTGGTGATGGACGGAGCATCAGAAGCAATTAAACACTCACACCCAGTCAACAGATCCGAGTTTGATCCATCACCGTTCTTTAGCCCACTCTGCCACCCCAGTTCAGACATGGCCATATGCAAATCAGTCTGACCCTGTGCCTCATGGGAACAGTCCAGCCCGACCTGCCAAGCCATGCCTTCCCTGGACCGGAAACAAGCTTCCTAGGACCGGTTTCTGGCATTTCAGCCGTCTTCAGCCAGGCTTGCTTGAATCCAGTGGCAAAGTGAGCAAGGGACTCACGTCTGAGCATACCCTGCCAACTTATGGCGAACAAAGCGGTACAAAAGGGGGTGGTGATGGACGGAGCATCAGAACCAATCAAACACTCAAACCCAGTCAACAGATCCGGGTTTGATCCATCACCGTTCTTTAGCCCACTCTGCCACCCCAGTTCAGACATGGCCATATGCAAATCAGTCTGACCCTGTGCCTCATGGGAACAGTCCAGCCCGAACAGCCAAGCCATGCCTTCCCTGGACCGGAAACAAGCTTCCTAGGACCGGTTTCTGGCATTTCAGCCGTCTTCAGCCAGGCTTGCTTGAATCCAGGGGCAAAGTGAGCAAGGGACTCACGTCTGAGCATACCCTGCCAACTTATGGCGAAAAAAGCGATACAAAAGGGGGTGGTGATGGACGGAGCATCAGAACCAATCAAACACTCACACCCAGTCAACAGATCTGGGTTTGATCCATCACCGTTCTTTAGCCCACTCTGCCACCCCAGTTCAGACATGGCCATATGCAAATCAGTCTGACCCTGTGCCTCATGGGAACAGTCCAGCCCGAACTGCCAAGCCATGCCTTCCCTGGACCGGAAACAAGCTTCCTAGGACCGGTTTCTGGCATTTCAGCCGTCTTCAGCCAGGCTTGCTTGAATCCAGTGGCAAAGTGAGCAAGGGACTCACGTCTGAGCATTCCCTGCCAACTTATGGCGAACAAAGCGGTACAAAAGGGGGTGGTGATGGACGGAGCATCAGAACCAATCAAACACTCACACCCAGTCAACAGATCCGGGTTTGATCCCTCACCGTTCTTTAGCCCACTCTGCCACCCCAGTTCAGACATGGCCATTTGCAAATCAGTCTGACCCTGTGCCTCATGGGAAAAGTCCAGCCCGAACTGCCAAGCCATGGCTTCCCTGGACCGGAAACAAGCTTCCTAGGACCGGTTTCTGGCATTTCAGCCGTCTTCAGCCAGGCTTGCTTGAATCCAGTGGCAAATTGAGCAAGGGACTCACGTCAGAGCATACCCTGCCAACTTATGGCAAACAAAGCGGTATAAAAGGGGGTGGTGATGGACGGAGCATCAGAACCAATCAAACACTCACACCCAGTCAACAGATCCGGGTTTGATCCATCACCGTTCTTTAGCCCACTCTGCCACCCCAATTCAGACATGGCCATATGCAAATCAGTCTGACCCTGTGCCTCATGGGAACAGTCCAGCCCGAACTGCCAAGCCATGCCTTCCCTGGACCGGAAACAAGCTTCCTAGGACCGGTTGCTGGCATTTCAGCCGTCTTCAGCCAGGCTTGCTTGAATCCAGTGGCAAAGTGAGCAAGGGACTTACGTCTGAGCATACCCTGCCAACTTATGGCGAACAAAGCGGTACAAAAGGGGGTGGTGATGGACGGAGCATCAGAACCAATCAAACACTCACACCCAGTCAACAGATCCGGGTTTGATACATCACCGTTCTTTAGCCCACTCTGCCACCCCAGTTCAGACATGGCCATATGCAAATCAGTCTGACCCTGTGCCTCATGGGAACAGTCCAGTCCGAACTGCCAAGCCATGCCTTCCCTGGGCCGGAAACAAGCTTCCTAGGACCGGTTTCTGGCATTTCAGCCATCTTCAGCCAGGCTTGCTTGAATCCAGTGGCAAAGTGAGCAAGGGACTCACGTCTGAGCATACCCTGCCAACTTATGGCGAACAAAGCGGTACAAAAGGGGGTGGTGATGGACGGAGCATCAGAACCAATCAAACACTCACACCCAGTCAACAGATCCGGGTTTGATCCATCACCGTTCTTTAAACCACTCTGCCACCCCAGTTCAGACATGGCCATATGCAAATCAGTCTGACCCTGTGCCTCATGGGAACACTCCAGCCCGAACTGCCAAGCCATGCCTTCCCTGGACCGGAAACAAGCTTCCTAGGACCGGTTTCTGGCATTTCAGCCGTCTTCAGCCAGGCTTGCTTGAATCCAGTGGCAAAGTGAGCAAGGGACTCACGTCTGAGCATACCCTGCCAACTTATGGCAAACAAAGCGGTACAAAAGGGGGTGGTGATGGACGGAGCATCAGAACCAATCAAACACTCACACCCAGTCAACGGATCCGGGTTTGATCCATCACCGTTCTTTAGCCCACTCTGCCACCCCAGTTCAGACATGGCCATAGGCAAATCAGTCTGACCCTGTGCCTCATGGGAACAGTCCAGCCCGAACTGCCAAGCCATGCCTTCCCTGGACCGGAAACAAGCTTCCTAGGACCGGTTTCTGGCATTTCAGCCGTCTTCAGCCAGGCTTGCTTGAATCCGGTGGCAAAGTGAGCAAGGGACTCACGTCTGAGCATACCCTGGCAACTTATGGCGAACAAAGCGGTACAAAAGGGGGTGGTGATGGACGGAGCATCAGAACCAATCAAACACTCACACCCAGTCAACAGATCCGGGTTTGATCCATCACCGTTCTTTAGCCCACTCTGCCACCCCAGTTCAGACATGGCCATATGCAAATCAGTCTGACCTTGTGCCTCATGGGAACAGTCCAGCCCGAACTGCCAAGCCATGCCTTCCCTGGACCGGAAACAAGCTTCCTAGGACTGGTTTCTGGCATTTCAGCCATCTTCAGCCAGGCTTGCTTGAATCCAGTGGCAAAGTGAGCAAGGGACTCACGTCTGAGCATACCCTGCCAACTTATGGCGAACAAAGCGGTACAAAAGGGGGTGGTGATGGACGGAGCATCAGAACCAATCAAACACTCACACCCAGTCAACAGATCCGGGTTTGATCCATCACCGTTCTTTAGCCCACTCTGCCACCCCAGTTCAGACATGGCCATATGCAAATCAGTCTGACCCTGTGCCTCATAGGAACACTCCAGCCCGAAGTGCCAAGCCATGCCTTCCCTGGACCGGAAACAAGCTTCCTAGGACCGGTTTCTGGCATTTCAGCCGTCTTCAGCCAGGCTTGCTTGAATCCAGTGGCAAAGTGAGCAAGGGACTCACGTCTGAGCATACCCTGCCAACTTATGGCAAACAAAGCGGTACAAAAGGGGGTGGTGATGGACGGAGCATCAGAACCAATCAAACACTCACACCCAGTCAACAGATCCGGGTTTGATCCATCACCGTTCTTTAGCCCACTCTGCCACCCCAGTTCAGACATGGCCATATGCAAATCAGTCTGACCCTGTGCCTCATGGGAACAGTCCAGCCCGAACTGCCAAGCCATGCCTTCCCTGGACCGGAAACAAGCTTCCTAGGACCGGTTTCTGGCATTTTAGCCGTCTTCAGCCAGGCTTGCTTGAATCCAGTGGCAAAGTGAGCAAGGGACTCATGTCTGAGCATACCCTGCCAACTTATGGCGAACAAAGCGGTACAAAAGGGGGTGGTGATGGACGGAGCATCAGAACCAATCAAACACTCACACCCAGTCAACAGATCTGGGTTTGATCCATTACCATTCTTTAGCCCACTCTGCCACCCCAGTTCAGACATGGCCATATGCAAATCAGTCTGACCCTGTGCCTCATGGGAACATTCCAGCCCGAACTGCCAAGCCATGCCTTCCCTGGACCGGAAACAAGCTTCCTAGGACCGGTTTCTGGCATTTCAGCCGTCTTCAGCCAGGCTTCCTTGAATCCAGGGGCAAAGTGAGCAAGGGACTCACGTCTGAGCATACCCTGCCAACTTATGGCGAACAAAGCGGTACAAAAGGGGGTGGTGATGGACGGAGCATCAGAACCAATCAAACACTCACACCCAGTCAACAGATCCGGGTTTGATCCATCACCGTTCTTTAGCCCACTCTGCCACCCCAGTTCAGACATGGCCATATGCAAATCAGTCTGACCCTGTGCCTCATGGGAACAGTCCAGCCCGAACTGCCAAGCCATGCCTTCCCTGGACCGGAAACAAGCTTCCTAGGACCGGTTTCTGGCATTTCAGCCGTCTTCAGCCAGGCTTGCTTGAATCCAGTGGCAAAGTGAGCAAGGGACTCACGTCTGAGCATACCCTGCCAACTTATGGCGAACAAAGCGGTACAAAAGGGGGTGGTGATGGACGGAGCATCAGAACCAATCAAACACTCACACCCAGTCAACAGATCCGGGTTTGATCCATCACCGTTCTTTAGCCCACTCTGCTACCCCAGTTCAGACATGGCCATATGCAAATCAGTCTGACCCTGTGCCTCATGGGAACAGTCCAGCTTGAACTTCCAAGCCATGCCTTCCCTGGACCGGAAACAAGCTTCCTAGGACCGGTTTCTGGCATTTCAGCCGTCTTCAGCCAGGCTTGCTTGAATCCAGTGGCAAAGTGAGCAAGGGACTCACGTCTGAGCATACCCTGCCAACTTATGGCAAACAAAGCGGTACAAAAGGGGGTGGTGATGGACGGAGCATCAGAACCAATCAAACACTCACACCCAGTCAACAGATCCGGGTTTGATCCATTCACCGTTCTTTAGCCCACTCTGCCACCCCAGTTCAGACATGGCCATATGCAAATCAGTCTGACCCTGTGCCTCATGGGAACAGTCCAGCCCGAACTGCCAAGCCATGCCTTCCCTGGACCGGAAACAAGCTTCCTAGGCCCGGTTTCTGGCATTTCAGCCGTCTTCAGCCAGGCTTGCTTGAATCCAGTGGCAAAGTGAGCAAGGGACACACGTCTGAGCATACCCTGCCAACTTATGGCGAACAAAGCGGTACAAAAGGGGGTGGTGATGGACGGAGCATCAGAACCAATCAAACACTCACACCCAGTCAACAGATCCGGGTTTGATCCATCACCGTTCTTTAGCCCACTCTGCCACCCCAGTTCAGACATGGCCATATGCAAATCAGTCTTACCCTGTGCCTCATGGGAACAGTCCAGCCCGAACTGCCAAGCCATGCCTTCCCTGGACGGGAAAATAGGTTCATAGGATCGGTTTCTGGCATTTCAGCTGTCTTCAGCCAGGCTTGCTTGAATCCAGTGGCAAAGTGAGCAAGGGACTCACGTCTGAGCATACCCTGCCAACTTATTGCGAACAAAGCGGTACAAAAGGGGGTGGTGATGGACGGAGCATCAGAACCAATCAAACACTCACACCCAGTCAACAGATCCGGGTTTGATCCATCACCGTTCTTTAGCCCACTCTGCCACCCCAGTTCAGACATGGCCATATGCAAATCAGTCTGACCCTCTGCCTCATGGGAACAGTCCAGCCCGAACTGCCAAGCCATGCCTTCCCTGGACCGGAAACAAGCTTCCTAGGACCGGTTTCTGGCATTTCAGCCGTCTTCAGCCAGGCTTGCTTGAATCCAGTGGCAAAGTGAGCAAGGAACTCACGTCTGAGCATACCCTGCCAACTTATGGCGAACAAAGCGGTACAAAAGGGGGTGGTGATGGACGGAGCATCAGAACCAATCAAACACTCACACCCAGTCAACAGATCCGGGTTTGATCCATCACCGTTCTTTAGCCCACTCTGCCACCCCAGTTCAGACATGGCCATATGCAAATCAGTCTGACCCTGTGCCTCATGGGAACAGTCCAGCCCGAACTGCCAAGCCATGCCTTCCCTGGACCGGAAACAAGCTTCCTAGGACCGGTTTCTGGCATTTTAGCCGTCTTCAGCCAGGCTTGCTTGAATCCAGTGGCAAAGTGAGCAAGGGACTCACGTCTGAGCATACCCTGCCAACTTATGGCGAACAAAGCGGTACAAAAGGGGGTGGTGATGGACGGAGCATCAGAACCAATCAAACACTCACACCCAGTCAACAGATCTGGGTTTGATCCATTACCATTCTTTAGCCCACTCTGCCACCCCAGTTCAGACATGGCCATATGCAAATCAGTCTGACCCTGTGCCTCATGGGAACAGTCCAGCCCGAACTGCCAAGCCATGCCTTCCCTGGACCGGAAACAAGCTTCCTAGGACCGGTTTCTGGCATTTCAGCCGTCTTCAGCCAGGCTTCCTTGAATCCAGTGGCAAAGTGAGCAAGGGACTCACGTCTGAGCATACCCTGCCAACTTATGGCGAACAAAGCGGTACAAAAGGGGGTGGTGATGGACGGAGCATCAGAACCAATCAAACACTCACACCCAGTCAACAGATCCGGGTTTGATCCATTCACCGTTCTTTAGCCCACTCTGCCACCCCAGTTCAGACATGGCCATATGCAAATCAGTCTGACCCTGTGCCTCATGGGAACAGTCCAGCCCGAACTGCCAAGCCATGCCTTCCCTGGACCGGAAACAAGCTTCCTAGGCCCGGTTTCTGGCATTTCAGCCGTCTTCAGCCAGGCTTGCTTGAATCCAGTGGCAAAGTGAGCAAGGGACACACGTCTGAGCATACCCTGCCAACTTATGGCGAACAAAGCGGTACAAAAGGGGGTGGTGATGGACGGAGCATCAGAACCAATCAAACACTCACACCCAGTCAACAGATCCGGGTTTGATCCATCACCGTTCTTTAGCCCACTCTGCCACCCCAGTTCAGACATGGCCATATGCAAATCAGTCTTACCCTGTGCCTCATGGGAACAGTCCAGCCCGAACTGCCAAGCCATGCCTTCCCTGGACGGGAAAATAGGTTCATAGGATCGGTTTCTGGCATTTCAGCCGTCTTCAGCCAGGCTTGCTTGAATCCAGTGGCAAAGTGAGCAAGGGACTCACGTCTGAGCATACCCTGCCAACTTATGGCGAACAAAGCGGTACAAAAGGGGGTGGTGATGGACGGAGCATCAGAACCAATCAAACACTCACACCCAGTCAACAGATCCGGGTTTGATCCATCACCGTTCTTTAGCCCACTCTGCCACCCCAGTTCAGACATGGCCATATGCAAATCAGTCTGACCCTGTGCCTCATGGGAACAGTCCAGCCCGAACTGCCAAGCCATGCCTTCCCTGGACCGGAAACAAGCTTCCTAGGACCGGTTTCTGGCATTTCAGCCGTCTTCAGCCAGGCTTGCTTGAATCCAGTGGCAAAGTGAGCAAGGGACTCACGTCTGAGCATACCCTGCCAACTTATGGCGAACAAAGCGGTACAAAAGGGGGTGGTGATGGACGGAGCATCAGAACCAATCAAACACTCACACCCAGTCAACAGATCCGGGTTTGATCCATCACCGTTCTTTAGCCCACTCTGCTACCCCAGTTCAGACATGGCCATATGCAAATCAGTCTGACCCTGTGCCTCATGGGAACAGTCCAGCTTGAACTTCCAAGCCATGCCTTCCCTGGACCGGAAACAAGCTTCCTAGGACCGGTTTCTGGCATTTCAGCCGTCTTCAGCCAGGCTTGCTTGAATCCAGTGGCAAAGTGAGCAAGGGACTCACGTCTGAGCATACCCTGCCAACTTATGGCAAACAAAGCGGTACAAAAGGGGGTGGTGATGGACGGAGCATCAGAACCAATCAAACACTCACACCCAGTCAACAGATCCGGGTTTGATCCATTCACCGTTCTTTAGCCCACTCTGCCACCCCAGTTCAGACATGGCCATATGCAAATCAGTCTGACCCTGTGCCTCATGGGAACAGTCCAGCCCGAACTGCCAAGCCATGCCTTCCCTGGACCGGAAACAAGCTTCCTAGGCCCGGTTTCTGGCATTTCAGCCGTCTTCAGCCAGGCTTGCTTGAATCCAGTGGCAAAGTGAGCAAGGGACACACGTCTGAGCATACCCTGCCAACTTATGGCGAACAAAGCGGTACAAAAGGGGGTGGTGATGGACGGAGCATCAGAACCAATCAAACACTCACACCCAGTCAACAGATCCGGGTTTGATCCATCACCGTTCTTTAGCCCACTCTGCCACCCCAGTTCAGACATGGCCATATGCAAATCAGTCTTACCCTGTGCCTCATGGGAACAGTCCAGCCCGAACTGCCAAGCCATGCCTTCCCTGGACGGGAAAATAGGTTCATAGGATCGGTTTCTGGCATTTCAGCCGTCTTCAGCCAGGCTTGCTTGAATCCAGTGGCAAAGTGAGCAAGGGACTCACGTCTGAGCATACCCTGCCAACTTATTGCGAACAAAGCGGTACAAAAGGGGGTGGTGATGGACGGAGCATCAGAACCAATCAAACACTCACACCCAGTCAACAGATCCGGGTTTGATCCATCACCGTTCTTTAGCCCACTCTGCCACCCCAGTTCAGACATGGCCATATGCAAATCAGTCTGACCCTCTGCCTCATGGGAACAGTCCAGCCCGAACTGCCAAGCCATGCCTTCCCTGGACCGGAAACAAGCTTCCTAGGACCGGTTTCTGGCATTTCAGCCGTCTTCAGCCAGGCTTGCTTGAATCCAGTGGCAAAGTGAGCAAGGAACTCACGTCTGAGCATACCCTGCCAACTTATGGCGAACAAAGCGGTACAAAAGGGGGTGGTGATGGACGGAGCATCAGAACCAATCAAACACTCACACCCAGTCAACAGATCCGGGTTTGATCCATCACCGTTCTTTAGCCCACTCTGCCACCCCAGTTCAGACATGGCCATATGCAAATCAGTCTGACCCTGTGCCTCATGGGAACAGTCCAGCCCGAACTGCCAAGCCATGCCTTCCCTGGACCGGAAACAAGCTTCCTAGGACCGGTTTCTGGCATTTTAGCCGTCTTCAGCCAGGCTTGCTTGAATCCAGTGGCAAAGTGAGCAAGGGACTCACGTCTGAGCATACCCTGCCAACTTATGGCGAACAAAGCGGTACAAAAGGGGGTGGTGATGGACGGAGCATCAGAACCAATCAAACACTCACACCCAGTCAACAGATCTGGGTTTGATCCATTACCATTCTTTAGCCCACTCTGCCACCCCAGTTCAGACATGGCCATATGCAAATCAGTCTGACCCTGTGCCTCATGGGAACAGTCCAGCCCGAACTGCCAAGCCATGCCTTCCCTGGACCGGAAACAAGCTTCCTAGGACCGGTTTCTGGCATTTCAGCCGTCTTCAGCCAGGCTTCCTTGAATCCAGTGGCAAAGTGAGCAAGGGACTCACGTCTGAGCATACCCTGCCAACTTATGGCGAACAAAGCGGTACAAAAGGGGGTGGTGATGGACGGAGCATCAGAACCAATCAAACACTCACACCCAGTCAACAGATCCGGGTTTGATCCATCACCGTTCTTTAGCCCACTCTGCCACCCCAGTTCAGACATGGCCATATGCAAATCAGTCTGACCCTGTGCCTCATGGGAACAGTCCAGCCCGAACTGCCAAGCCATGCCTTCCCTGGACCGGAAACAAGCTTCCTAGGACCGGTTTCTGGCATTTCAGCCGTCTTCAGCCAGGCTTGCTTGAATCCAGTGGCAAAGTGAGCAAGGGACTCACGTCTGAGCATACCCTGCCAACTTATGGCGAACAAAGCGGTACAAAAGGGGGTGGTGATGGACGGAGCATCAGAACCAATCAAACACTCACACCCAGTCAACAGATCCGGGTTTGATCCATCACCGTTCTTTAGCCCACTCTGCTACCCCAGTTCAGACATGGCCATATGCAAATCAGTCTGACCCTGTGCCTCATGGGAACAGTCCAGCTTGAACTTCCAAGCCATGCCTTCCCTGGACCGGAAACAAGCTTCCTAGGACCGGTTTCTGGCATTTCAGCCGTCTTCAGCCAGGCTTGCTTGAATCCAGTGGCAAAGTGAGCAAGGGACTCACGTCTGAGCATACCCTGCCAACTTATGGCAAACAAAGCGGTACAAAAGGGGGTGGTGATGGACGGAGCATCAGAACCAATCAAACACTCACACCCAGTCAACAGATCCGGGTTTGATCCATTCACCGTTCTTTAGCCCACTCTGCCACCCCAGTTCAGACATGGCCATATGCAAATCAGTCTGACCCTGTGCCTCATGGGAACAGTCCAGCCCGAACTGCCAAGCCATGCCTTCCCTGGACCGGAAACAAGCTTCCTAGGCCCGGTTTCTGGCATTTCAGCCGTCTTCAGCCAGGCTTGCTTGAATCCAGTGGCAAAGTGAGCAAGGGACACACGTCTGAGCACACCCTGCCAACTTATGGCGAACAAAGCGGTACAAAAGGGGGTGGTGATGGACGGAGCATCAGAACCAATCAAACACTCACACCCAGTCAACAGATCCGGGTTTGATCCATCACCGTTCTTTAGCCCACTCTGCCACCCCAGTTCAGACATGGCCATATGCAAATCAGTCTTACCCTGTGCCTCATGGGAACAGTCCAGCCCGAACTGCCAAGCCATGCCTTCCCTGGACGGGAAAATAGGTTCATAGGATCGGTTTCTGGCATTTCAGCCGTCTTCAGCCAGGCTTGCTTGAATCCAGTGGCAAAGTGAGCAAGGGACTCACGTCTGAGCATACCCTGCCAACTTATGGCGAACAAAGCGGTACAAAAGGGGGTGGTGATGGACGGAGCATCAGAACCAATCAAACACTCACACCCAGTCAACAGATCCGGGTTTGATCCATCACCGTTCTTTAGCCCACTCTGCCACCCCAGTTCAGACATGGCCATATGCAAATCAGTCTGACCCTCTGCCTCATGGGAACAGTCCAGCCCGAACTGCCAAGCCATGCCTTCCCTGGACCGGAAACAAGCTTCCTAGGACCGGTTTCTGGCATTTCAGCCGTCTTCAGCCAGGCTTGCTTGAATCCAGTGGCAAAGTGAGCAAGGAACTCACGTCTGAGCATACCCTGCCAACTTATGGCGAACAAAGCGGTACAAAAGGGGGTGGTGATGGACGGAGCATCAGAACCAATCAAACACTCACACCCAGTCAACAGATCCGGGTTTGATCCATCACCGTTCTTTAGCCCACTCTGCCACCCCATTTCAGACATGGCCATATGCAAATCAGTCTGACCCTGTGCCTCATGGGAACAGTCCAGCCCGAACTGCCAAGCCATGCCTTCCCTGGACCGGAAACAAGCTTCCTAGGACTGGTTTCTGGCATTTCAGCCGTCTTCAGCCAGGCTTGCTTGAATCCAGTGGCAAAGTGAGCAAGGGACTCACGTCTGAGCATACCCTGCCAACTTATGGCGAACAAAGCGGTACAAAAGGGGGTGGTGATGGACGGAGCATCAGAACCAAACACTCACACCCAGTCAACAGATCCGCGTTTGATCCATCACCGTTCTTTAGCCCACTCTGCCACCCCAGTACAGACATGGCCATATGCAAATCAGTCTGACCCTGTGCCTCATGGGAACAGTCCAGCCCGAACTGCCAAGCCATGCCTTCCCTGGACCGGAAACAAGCTTCCTAGGACAGGTTTCTGGCATTTCAGCCATCTTCAGCCAGGCTTGCTTGAATCCAGTGGCAAAGTGAGCAAGGGACTCACGTCTGAGCATACCCTGCCAACTTATGGCGAACAAAGCGGTACAAAAGGGGGTGGTGATGGACGGAGCATCAGAACCAATCAAACACTCACACCCAGTCAACAGATCCGGGTTTGATCCATCACCGTTCTTTAGCCCACTCTGCCACCCCAGTTCAGACATGGCCATATGCAAATCAGTCTGACCCTATGCCTCATAGGAACACTCCAGCCCGAAGTGCCAAGCCATGCCTTCCCTGGAGCGGAAACAAGCTTCCTAGGACCGGTTTCTGGCATTTCAGCCGTCTTCAGCCAGGCTTGCTTGAATCCAGTGGCAAAGTGAGCAAGGGACTCACGTCTGAGCATACCCTGCCAACTTATGGCGAACATAGCGGTACAAAAGGGGGTGGTGATGGACGGAGCATCAGAACCAATCAAACACTCACACCCAGTCAACAGATCCGGGTTTGATCCATCACCGTTCTTTAGCCCACTCTGCCACCCCAGTTCAGACATGGCCATATGCAAATCAGTCTGACCCTGTGCCTCATGGGAACAGTCCAGACCGAACTTCCAAGCCATGCCTTCCCTGGACCGGAAACAAGCTTCCTAGGACCGGTTTCTGGCATTTCAGCCGTCTTCAGCCAGGCTTGCTTGAATCCAGTGGCAAAGTGAGCAAGGGACTCACGTCTGAGCATACCCTGCCAACTTATGGCAAACAAAGCGGTACAAAAGGGGGTGGTGATGGACGGAGCATCAGAACCAATCAAACACTCACACCCAGTCAACAGATCCGGGTTTGATCCATTCACCGTTCTTTAGCCCACTCTGCCACCCCAGTTCAGACATGGCCATATGCAAATCAGTCTGACCCTGTGCCTCATGGGAACAGTCCAGCCCGAACTGCCAAGCCATGCCTTCCCTGGACCGGAAACAAGCTTCCTAGGCCCGGTTTCTGGCATTTCAGCCGTCTTCAGCCAGGCTTGCTTGAATCCAGTGGCAAAGTGAGCAAGGGACACACGTCTGAGCATACCCTGCCAACTTATGGCGAACAAAGCGGTACAAAAGGGGGTGGTGATGGACGGAGCATCAGAACCAATCAAACACTCACACCCAGTCAACAGATCCTGGTTTGATCCATCACCGTTCTTAAGCCCACTCTGCCACACCAGTTCAGACATGGCCATATGCAAATCAGTCTGACCGTGTGCCTCATGGGAACAGTCCAGCCCGAACTGCCAAGCCATGCCTTCCCTGGACCGGAAACAAGCTTTCTAGGCCCGGTTTCTGGCATTTCAGCCGTCTTCAGCCAGGCTTGCTTGAATCCAGTGGCAAAGTGAGCAAGGGACTCACGTCTGAGCATACCCTGCCAACTTATGGCGAACAAAGTGGTACAAAAGGGGGTGGTGATAGACGGAGCATCAGAAGCAATTAAACACTCACACCCAGTCAACAGATCCGAGTTTGATCCATCACCGTTCTTTAGCCCACTCTGCCACCCCAGTTCAGACATGGCCATATGCAAATCAGTCTGACCCTGTGCCTCATGGGAACAGTCCAGCCCGACCTGCCAAGCCATGCCTTCCCTGGACCGGAAACAAGCTTCCTAGGACCGGTTTCTGGCATTTCAGCCGTCTTCAGCCAGGCTTGCTTGAATCCAGTGGCAAAGTGAGCAAGGGACTCACGTCTGAGCATACCCTGCCAACTTATGGCGAACAAAGCGGTACAAAAGGGGGTGGTGATGGACGGAGCATCAGAACCAATCAAACACTCAAACCCAGTCAACAGATCCGGGTTTGATCCATCACCGTTCTTTAGCCCACTCTGCCACCCCAGTTCAGACATGGCCATATGCAAATCAGTCTGACCCTGTGCCTCATGGGAACAGTCCAGCCCGAACAGCCAAGCCATGCCTTCCCTGGACCGGAAACAAGCTTCCTAGGACCGGTTTCTGGCATTTCAGCCGTCTTCAGCCAGGCTTGCTTGAATCCAGGGGCAAAGTGAGCAAGGGACTCACGTCTGAGCATACCCTGCCAACTTATGGCGAACAAAGCGATACAAAAGGGGGTGGTGATGGACAGAGCATCAGAACCAATCAAACACTCACACCCAGTCAACAGATCTGGGTTTGATCCATCACCGTTCTTTAGCCCACTCTGCCACCCCAGTTCAGACATGGCCATATGCAAATCAGTCTGACCCTGTGCCTCATGGGAACAGTCCAGCCCGAACTGCCAAGCCATGCCTTCCCTGGACCGGAAACAAGCTTCCTAGGACCGATTTCTGGCATTTCAGCCGTCTTCAGCCAGGCTTGCTTGAATCCAGTGGCAAAGTGAGCAAGGGACTCACGTCTGAGCATTCCCTGCCAACTTATGGCGAACAAAGCGGTACAAAAGGGGGTGGTGATGGACGGAGCATCAGAACCAATCAAACACTCACACCCAGTCAACAGATCCGGGTTTGATCCCTCACCGTTCTTTAGCCCACTCTGCCACCCCAGTTCAGACATGGCCATTTGCAAATCAGTCTGACCCTGTGCCTCATGGGAAAAGTCCAGCCCGAACTGCCAAGCCATGGCTTCCCTGGACCGGAAACAAGCTTCCTAGGACCGGTTTCTGGCATTTCAGCCGTCTTCAGCCAGGCTTGCTTGAATCCAGTGGCAAAGTGAGCAAGGGACTCACGTCTGAGCATACCCTGCCAACTTATGGCGAACAAAGCGGTATAAAAGGGGGTTGTGATGGACGGAGCATCAGAACCAATCAAACACTCACACCCAGTCAACAGATCCGGGTTTGATCCATCACCGTTCTTTAGCCCACTCTGCCACCCCAGTTCAGACATGGCCATATGCAAATCAGTCTGACCCTGTGCCTCATGGGAACAGTCCAGCCCGAACTGCCAAGCCATGCCTTCCCTGGACCGGAAACAAGCTTCCTAGGACCGGTTTCTGGCATTTCAGCCATCTTCAGCCAGGCTTGCTTGAATCCAGTGGCAAAGTGAGCAAGGGACTCACGTCTGAGCATACCCTGCCAACTTATGGCGAACAAAGCGGTACAAAAGGGGGTGGTGATGGACGGAGCATCAGAACCAATCAAACGCTCACACCCAGTCAACAGATCCGGGTTTGATCCATCACCGTTCTTTAGCCCACTCTGCCACCCTAGTTCCGACATGGCCATATGCAAATCAGTCTGACCCTGTGCCTCATGGGAACAGTCCAGACCGAACTGCCAAGCCATGCCTTCCCTGGACCGGAAACAAGCTTCCTAGGACCGGTTTCTGGCATTTCAGCCGTCTTCAGCCAGGCTTGCTTGAATCCAGTGGCAAAGTGAGCAAGGGACTCACGTCTGAGCATACCCTGCCAACTTATGGCAAACAAAGCGGTACAAAAGGGGGTGGTGATGGACGGAGCATCAGAACCAATCAAACACTCACACCCAGTCAACAGATCCGGGTTTGATCCATTCACCGTTCTTTAGCCCACTCTGCCACCCCAGTTCAGACATGGCCATATGCAAATCAGTCTGACCCTGTGCCTCATGGGAACAGTCCAGCCCGAACTGCCAAGCCATGCCTTCCCTGGACCGGAAACAAGCTTCCTAGGCCCGGTTTCTGGCATTTCAGCCGTCTTCAGCCAGGCTTGCTTGAATCCAGTGGCAAAGTGAGCAAGGGACACACGTCTGAGCATACCCTGCCAACTTATGGCAAACAAAGCGGTACAAAAGGGGGTGGTGATGGACGGAGCATCAGAACCAATCAAACACTCACACCCAGTCAACAGATCCTGGTTTGATCCATCACCGTTCTTAAGCCCACTCTGCCACACCAGTTCAGACATGGCCATATGCAAATCAGTCTGACCCTGTGCCTCATGGGAACAGTCCAGCCCGAACTGCCAAGCCATGCCTTTCCTGGACCGGAAACAAGCTTTCTAGGCCCGGTTTCTGGCATTTCAGCCGTCTTCAGCCAGGCTTGCTTGAATCCAGTGGCAAAGTGAGCAAGGGACTCACGTCTGAGCATACCCTGCCAACTTATGGCGAACAAAGTGGTACAAAAGGGGGTGGTGATGGACGGAGCATCAGAAGCAATTAAACACTCACACCCAGTCAACAGATCCGAGTTTGATCCATCACCGTTCTTTAGCCCACTCTGCCACCCCAGTTCAGACATGGCCATATGCAAATCAGTCTGACCCTGTGCCTCATGGGAACAGTCCAGCCCGACCTGCCAAGCCATGCCTTCCCTGGACCGGAAACAAGCTTCCTAGGACCGGTTTCTGGCATTTCAGCCGTCTTCAGCCAGGCTTGCTTGAATCCAGTGGCAAAGTGAGCAAGGAACTCACGTCTGAGCATACCCTGCCAACTTATGGCGAACAAAGCGGTACAAAAGGGGGTGGTGATGGACGGAGCATCAGAACCAATCAAACACTCAAACCCAGTCAACAGATCCGGGTTTGATCCATCACCGTTCTTTAGCCCACTCTGCCACCCCAGTTCAGACATGGCCATATGCAAATCAGTCTGACCCTGTGCCTCATGGGAACAGTCCAGCCCGAACAGCCAAGCCATGCCTTCCCTGGACCGGAAACAAGCTTCCTAGGACCGGTTTCTGGCATTTCAGCCGTCTTCAGCCAGGCTTGCTTGAATCCAGGGGCAAAGTGAGCAAGGGACTCACGTCTGAGCATACCCTGCCAACTTATGGCGAACAAAGCGATACAAAAGGGGGTGGTGATGGACGGAGCATCAGAACCAATCAAACACTCACACCCAGTCAACAGATCTGGGTTTGATCCATCACCGTTCTTTAGCCCACTCTGCCACCCCAGTTCAGACATGGCCATATGCAAATCAGTCTGACCCTGTGCCTCATGGGAACAGTCCAGCCCGAACTGCCAAGCCATGCCTTCCCTGGACCGGAAACAAGCTTCCTAGGACCGGTTGCTGGCATTTCAGCCGTCTTCAGCCAGGCTTGCTTGAATCCAGTGGCAAAGTGAGCAAGGGACTCACGTCTGAGCATTCCCTGCCAACTTATGGCGAACAAAGCGGTACAAAAGGGGGTGGTGATGGACGGAGCATCAGAACCAATCAAACACTCACACCCAGTCAACAGATCCGGGTTTGATCCCTCACCGTTCTTTAGCCCACTCTGCCACCCCAGTTCAGACATGGCCATTTGCAAATCAGTCTGACCCTGTGCCTCATGGGAAAAGTCCAGCCCGAACTGCCAAGCCATGGCTTCCCTGGACCGGAAACAAGCTTCCTAGGACCGGTTTCTGGCATTTCAGCCGTCTTCAGCCAGGCTTGCTTGAATCCAGTGGCAAAGTGAGCAAGGGACTCACGTCTGAGCATACCCTGCCAACTTATGGCGAACAAAGCGGTATAAAAGGGGGTTGTGATGGACGGAGCATCAGAACCAATCAAACACTCACACCCAGTCAACAGATCCGGGTTTGATCCATCACCGTTCTTTAGCCCACTCTGCCACCCCAGTTCAGACATGGCCATATGCAAATCAGTCTGACCCTGTGCCTCATGGGAACAGTCCAGCCCGAACTGCCAAGCCATGCCTTCCCTGGACCGGAAACAAGCTTCCTAGGACCGGTTTCTGGCATTTCAGCCATCTTCAGCCAGGCTTGCTTAAATCCAGTGGCAAAGTGAGCAAGGGACTCACGTCTGAGCATACCCTGCCAACTTATGGCGAACAAAGCGGTACAAAAGGGGGTGGTGATGGACGGAGCATCAGAACCAATCAAACGCTCACACCCAGTCAACAGATCCGGGTTTGATCCATCACCGTTCTTTAGCCCACTCTGCCACCCCAGTTACGACATGGCCATATGCAAATCAGTCTGACCCTGTGCCTCATCGGAACACTCCAGCCCGAACTGCCAAGCCATGCCTTCCCTGGACCGGAAACAAGCTTCCTAGGACCGGTTTCTGGCATTTCAGCCGTCTTCAGCCAGGCTGGCTTGAATCCAGTGGCAAAATGAGCAAGGGACTCACGTCTGAGCATACCCTGCCAACTTATGGCGAACAAAGCGGTACAAAAGGGGGTGGTGATGGACGGAGCATCAGAACCAATCAAACACTCACACCCAGTCAACAGATCCGGGTTTGATCCATCACCGTTCTTTAGCCCACTCTGCCACCCCAGTTCAGACATGGCCATATGCAAATCAGTCTGACCCTGTGCCTCATGGGAACAGTCCAGCCCGAACTGCCAAGCCATGCCTTCCCTGGACCGGAAACAAGCTTCCTAGGACCGGTTTCTGGCATTTCAGCCGTCTTCAGCCAGGCTTGCTTGAATCCAGTGGCAAAGTGAGCAAGGGACTCACGTCTGAGCATACCCTGCCAACTTATGGCGAACAAAGCGGTACAAAAGGGGGTGGTGATGGACAGAGCATCAGAACCAATCAAACACTCACACCCAGTTACCAGATCCGGGTTTGATCCATCACCGTTCTTTAGCCCACTCTGGCACCCCAGTTCAGACATGGCCATATGCAAATCAGTCTGACCCTGTGCCTCATGGGAACAGTCCAGACCGAACTTCCAAGCCATGCCTTCCCTGGACCGGAAACAAGCTTCCTAGGACCGGTTTCTGGCATTTCAGCCGTCTTCAGCCAGGCTTGCTTGAATCCAGTGGCAAAGTGAGCAAGGGACTCACGTCTGAGCATACCCTGCCAACTTATGGCAAACAAAGCGGTACAAAAGGGGGTGGTGATGGACGGAGCATCAGAACCAATCAAACACTCACACCCAGTCAACAGATCCGGGTTTGATCCATTCACCGTTCTTTAGCCCACTCTGCCACCCCAGTTCAGACATGGCCATATGCAAATCAGTCTGACCCTGTGCCTCATGGGAACAGTCCAGCCCGAACTGCCAAGCCATGCCTTCCCTGGACCGGAAACAAGCTTCCTAGGCCCGGTTTCTGGCATTTCAGCCGTCTTCAGCCAGGCTTGCTTGAATCCAGTGGCAAAGTGAGCAAGGGACACACGTCTGAGCATACCCTGCCAACTTATGGCGAACAAAGCGGTACAAAAGGGGGTGGTGATGGACGGAGCATCAGAACCAATCAAACACTCACACCCAGTCAACAGATCCGGGTTTGATCCATCACCGTTCTTAAGCCCACTCTGCCACACCGGTTCAGACATGGCCATATGCAAATCAGTCTGACCCTGTGCCTCATGGGAACAGTCCAGCCCAAACTGCCAAGCCATGCCTTCCCTGGACCGGAAACAAGCTTCCTAGGCCCGGTTTCTGGCATTTCAGCCGTCTTCAGCCAGGCTTGCTTGAATCCAGTGGCAAAGTGAGCAAGGGACACACGTCTGAGCATACCCTGCCAACTTATGGCGAACAAAGTGGTACAAAAGGGGGTGGTGATGGACGGAGCATCAGAAGCAATCAAACACTCACACCCAGTCAACAGATCCGAGTTTGATCCATCACCGTTCTTTAGCCCACTCTGCCACCCCAGTTCAGACATGGCCATATGCAAATCAGTCTGACCCTGTGCCTCATGGGAACAGTCCAGCCCGACCTGCCAAGCCATGCCTTCCCTGGACCGGAAACAAGCTTCCTAGGACCGGTTTCTGGCATTTCAGCCGTCTTCAGCCAGGCTTGCTTGAATCCAGTGGCAAATTGAGCAAGGGACTCACGTCAGAGCATACCCTGCCAACTTATGGCAAACAAAGCGGTACAAAAGGGGGTGGTGATAAACGGAGCATCAGAAGCAATCAAACACTCACACCCAGTCAACAGATCCGGGTTTGATCCATCACCGTTCTTTAGCCCACTCTGCCACCCCAGTTCAGACATGGCCATATGCAAATCAGTCTGACCCTGTGCCTCATGGGAACAGTCCAGCCCGAACTGCCAAGCCATGCCTTCCCTGGACCGGAAACAAGCTTCCTAGGACCGGTTGCTGGCATTTCAGCCGTCTTCAGCCAGGCTTGCTTGAATCCAGTGGCAAAGTGAGCAAGGGACTTACGTCTGAGCATACCCTGCCAACTTATGGCGAACAAAGCGGTACAAAAGGGGGTGGTGATGGACGGAGCATCAGAACCAATCAAACACTCACACCCAGTCAACAGATCCGGGTTTGATCCATCACCGTTCTTTAGCCCACTCTGCCACCCCAGTTCAGACATGGCCATATGCAAATCAGTCTGACCCTGTGCCTCATGGGAACAGTCCAGTCCGAACTGCCAAGCCATGCCTTCCCTGGACCGGAAACAAGCTTCCTAGGACCGGTTTCTGGCATTTCAGCCATCTTCAGCCAGGCTTGCTTGAATCCAGTGGCAAAGTGAGCAAGGGACTCACGTCTGAGCATACCCTGCCAACTTATGGCGAACAAAGCGGTACAAAAGGGGGTGGTGATGGACGGAGCATCAGAACCAATCAAACACTCAAACCCAGTCAACAGATCCGGGTTTGATCCATCACCGTTCTTTAGCCCACTCTGCCACCCCAGTTCAGACATGGCCAAATGCAAATCAGTCTGACCCTGTGCCTCATGGGAACAGTCCAGCCCGAACAGCCAAGCCATGCCTTCCCTGGACCGGAAACAAGCTTCCTAGGACCACTTTCTGGCATTTCAGCCGTCTTCAGCCAGGCTTGCTTGAATCCAGGGGCAAAGTGAGCAAGGGACTCACGTCTGAGCATACCCTGCCAACTTATGGCGAACAAAGCGATACAAAAGGGGGTGGTGATGGACGGAGCATCAGAACCAATCAAACACTCACACCCAGTCAACAGATCTGGGTTTGATCCATCACCGTTCTTTAGCCCACTCTGCCACCCCAGTTCAGACATGGCCATATGCAAATCAGTCTGACCCTGTGCCTCATGGGAACAGTCCAGCCTGAACTGCCAAGCCATGCCTTCCCTGGACCGGAAACAAGCTTCTTAGGACCGGTTTCTGGCATTTCAGCCGTCTTCAGCCAGGCTTGCTTGAATCCAGTGGCAAAGTGAGCAAGGGACTCACGTCTGAGCATTCCCTGCCAACTTATGGCGAACAAAGCGGTACAAAAGGGGGTGGTGATGGACGGAGCATCAGAACCAATCAAACACTCACACCCAGTCAACAGATCCGGGTTTGATCCCTCACCGTTCTTTAGCCCACTCTGCCACCCCAGTTCAGACATGGTCATTTGCAAATCAGTCTGACCCTGTGCCTCATGGGAAAAGTCCAGCCCGAACTGCCAAGCCATGGCTTCCCTGGACCGGAAACAAGCTTCCTAGGACCGGTTTCTGGCATTTCAGCCGTCTTCAGCCAGGCTTGCTTGAATCCAGTGGCAAAGTGAGCAAGGGACTCACGTCTGAGCATACCCTGCCAACTTATGGTGAACAAAGCGGTACAAAAGGGGGTGGTGATGGACGGAGCATCAGAACCAATCAAACACTCAAACCCAGTCAACAGATCCGGGTTTGATCCATCACCGTTCTTTAGCCCACTCTGCCACCCCAGTTCAGACATGGCCATATGCAAATCAGTCTGACCCTGTGCCTCATGGGAACAGTCCAGCCCGAACAGCCAAGCCATGCCTTCCCTGGACCGGAAACAAGCTTCCAAGGACCGGTTTCTGGCATTTCAGCCGTCTTCAGCCAGGCTTGCTTGAATCCAGGGGCAAAGTGAGCAAGGGACTCACGTCTGAGCATACCCTGCCAACTTATGGCGAACAAAGCGATACAAAAGGGGGTGGTGATGGACGGAGCATCAGAACCAATCAAACACTCACACCCAGTCAACAGATCTGGGTTTGATCCATCACCGTTCTTTAGCCCACTCTGCCACCCCAGTTCAGACATGGCCATATGCAAATCAGTCTGACCCTGTGCCTCATGGGAACAGTCCAGCCCGAACTGCCAAGCCATGCCTTCCCTGGACCGGAAACAAGCTTCCTAGGACCGGTTTCTGGCATTTCAGCCGTCTTCAGCCAGGCTTGCTTGAATCCAGTGGCAAAGTGAGCAAGGGACTCACGTCTGAGCATTCCCTGCCAACTTATGGCGAACAAAGCGGTACAAAAGGGGGTGGTGATGGACGGAGCATCAGAACCAATCAAACACTCACACCCAGTCAACAGATCCGGGTTTGATCCCTCACCGTTCTTTAGCCCACTCTGCCACCCCAGTTCAGACATGGCCATTTGCAAATCAGTCTGACCCTGTGCCTCATGGGAAAAGTCCAGCCCGAACTGCCAAGCCATGGCTTCCCTGGACCGGAAACAAGCTTCCTAGGACCGGTTTCTGGCATTTCAGCCGTCTTCAGCCAGGCTTGCTTGAATCCAGTGGCAAATTGAGCAAGGGACTCACGTCAGAGCATACCCTGCCAACTTATGGCAAACAAAGCGGTATAAAAGGGGGTGGTGATGGACGGAGCATCAGAACCAATCAAACACTCACACCCAGTCAACAGATCCGGGTTTGATCCATCACCGTTCTTTAGCCCACTCTGCCACCCCAATTCAGACATGGCCATATGCAAATCAGTCTGACCCTGTGCCTCATGGGAACAGTCCAGCCCGAACTGCCAAGCCATGCCTTCCCTGGACCGGAAACAAGCTTCCTAGGACCGGTTGCTGGCATTTCAGCCGTCTTCAGCCAGGCTTGCTTGAATCCAGTGGCAAAGTGAGCAAGGGACTTACGTCTGAGCATACCCTGCCAACTTATGGCGAACAAAGCAGTACAAAAGGGGGTGGTGATGGACGGAGCATCAGAACCAATCAAACACTCACACCCAGTCAACAGATCCGGGTTTGATCCATCACCGTTCTTTAGCCCACTCTGCCACCCCAGTTCAGACATGGCCATATGCAAATCAGTCTGACCCTGTGCCTCATGGGAACAGTCCAGTCCGAACTGCCAAGCCATGCCTTCCCTGGGCCGGAAACAAGCTTCCTAGGACCGGTTTCTGGCATTTCAGCCATCTTCAGCCAGGCTTGCTTGAATCCAGTGGCAAAGTGAGCAAGGGACTCACGTCTGAGCATACCCTGCCAACTTATGGCGAACAAAGCGGTACAAAAGGGGGTGGTGATGGACGGAGCATCAGAACCAATCAAACACTCACACCCAGTCAACAGATCCGGGTTTGATCCATCACCGTTCTTTAGCCCACTCTGCCACCCCAGTTCAGACATGGCCATATGCAAATCAGTCTGACCCTGTGCCTCATGGGAACACTCCAGCCCGAACTGCCAAGCCATGCCTTCCCTGGACCGGAAACAAGCTTCCTAGGACCGGTTTCTGGCATTTCAGCCGTCTTCAGCCAGGCTTGCTTGAATCCAGTGGCAAAGTGAGCAAGGGACTCACGTCTGAGCATACCCTGCCAACTTATGGCAAACAAAGCGGTACAAAAGGGGGTGGTGATGGACGGAGCATCAGAACCAATCAAACACTCACACCCAGTCAACGGATCCGGGTTTGATCCATCACCGTTCTTTAGCCCACTCTGCCACCCCAGTTCAGACATGGCCATATGCAAATCAGTCTGACCCTGTGCCTCATGGGAACAGTCCAGCCCGAACTGCCAAGCCATGCCTTCCCTGGACCGGAAACAAGCTTCCTAGGACCGGTTTCTGGCATTTCAGCCGTCTTCAGCCAGGCTTGCTTGAATCCAGTGGCAAAGTGAGCAAGGGACTCACGTCTGAGCATACCCTGGCAACTTATGGCGAACAAAGCGGTACAAAAGGGGGTGGTGATGGACGGAGCATCAGAACCAATCAAACACTCACACCCAGTCAACAGATCCGGGTTTGATCCATCACCGTTCTTTAGCCCACTCTGCCACCCCAGTTCAGACATGGCCATATGCAAATCAGTCTGACCCTGTGCCTCATGGGAACAGTCCAGCCCGAACTGCCAAGCCATGCCTTCCCTGGACCGGAAACAAGCTTCCTAGGACCGGTTTCTGGCATTTCAGCCATCTTCAGCCAGGCTTGCTTGAATCCAGTGGCAAAGTGAGCAAGGGACTCACGTCTGAGCATACCCTGCCAACTTATGGCGAACAAAGCGGTACAAAAGGGGGTGGTGATGGACGGAGCATCAGAACCAATCAAACACTCACACCCAGTCAACAGATCCGGGTTTGATCCATCACCGTTCTTTAGCCCACTCTGCCACCCCAGTTCAGACATGGCCATATGCAAATCAGTCTGACCCTGTGCCTCATAGGAACACTCCAGCCCGAAGTGCCAAGCCATGCCTTCCCTGGACCGGAAACAAGCTTCCTAGGACCGGTTTCTGGCATTTCAGCCGTCTTCAGCCAGGCTTGCTTGAATCCAGTGGCAAAGTGAGCAAGGGACTCACGTCTGAGCATACCCTGCCAACTTATGGCAAACAAAGCGGTACAAAAGGGGGTGGTGATGGACGGAGCATCAGAACCAATCAAACACTCACACCCAGTCAACAGATCCGGGTTTGATCCATCACCGTTCTTTAGCCCACTCTGCCACCCCAGTTCAGACATGGCC
The DNA here is from genome assembly GCF_964204655.1 of Triturus cristatus. Taxonomy (NCBI): domain Eukaryota; kingdom Metazoa; phylum Chordata; class Amphibia; order Caudata; family Salamandridae; genus Triturus; species Triturus cristatus. The sequence goes on from NW_028188410.1 coordinate 60,472, forward strand.
ATATGCAAATCAGTCTGACCCTGTGCCTCATGGGAACAGTCCAGCCCGAACTGCCAAGCCATGCCTTCCCTGGACCGGAAACAAGCTTCCTAGGACCGGTTTCTGGCATTTTAGCCGTCTTCAGCCAGGCTTGCTTGAATCCAGTGGCAAAGTGAGCAAGGGACTCACGTCTGAGCATACCCTGCCAACTTATGGCGAACAAAGCGGTACAAAAGGGGGTGGTGATGGACGGAGCATCAGAACCAATCAAACACTCACACCCAGTCAACAGATCTGGGTTTGATCCATTACCATTCTTTAGCCCACTCTGCCACCCCAGTTCAGACATGGCCATATGCAAATCAGTCTGACCCTGTGCCTCATGGGAACAGTCCAGCCCGAACTGCCAAGCCATGCCTTCCCTGGACCGGAAACAAGCTTCCTAGGACCGGTTTCTGGCATTTCAGCCGTCTTCAGCCAGGCTTCCTTGAATCCAGTGGCAAAGTGAGCAAGGGACTCACGTCTGAGCATACCCTGCCAACTTATGGCGAACAAAGCGGTACAAAAGGGGGTGGTGATGGACAGAGCATCAGAACCAATCAAACACTCACACCCAGTCAACAGATCCGGGTTTGATCCATCACCGTTCTTTAGCCCACTCTGCCACCCCAGTTCAGACATGGCCATATGCAAATCAGTCTGACCCTGTGCCTCATGGGAACAGTCCAGCCCGAACTGCCAAGCCATGCCTTCCCTGGACCGGAAACAAGCTTCCTAGGACCGGATTCTGGCATTTCAGCCGTCTTCAGCCAGGCTTGCTTGAATCCAGTGGCAAAGTGAGCAAGGGACTCACGTCTGAGCATACCCTGCCAACTTATGGCGAACAAAGCGGTACAAAAGGGGGTGGTGATGGACGGAGCATCAGAACCAATCAAACACTCACACCCAGTCAACAGATCCGGGTTTGATCCATCACCGTTCTTTAGCCCACTCTGCTACCCCAGTTCAGACATGGCCATATGCAAATCAGTCTGACCCTGTGCCTCATGGGAACAGTCCAGCTTGAACTTCCAAGCCATGCCTTCCCTGGACCGGAAACAAGCTTCCTAGGACCGGTTTCTGGCATTTCAGCCGTCTTCAGCCAGGCTTGCTTGAATCCAGTGGCAAAGTGAGCAAGGGACTCACGTCTGAGCATACCCTGCCAACTTATGGCAAACAAAGCGGTACAAAAGGGGGTGGTGATGGACGGAGCATCAGAACCAATCAAACACTCACACCCAGTCAACAGATCCGGGTTTGATCCATTCACCGTTCTTTAGCCCACTCTGCCACCCCAGTTCAGACATGGCCATATGCAAATCAGTCTGACCCTGTGCCTCATGGGAACAGTCCAGCCCGAACTGCCAAGCCATGCCTTCCCTGGACCGGAAACAAGCTTCCTAGGCCCGGTTTCTGGCATTTCAGCCGTCTTCAGCCAGGCTTGCTTGAATCCAGTGGCAAAGTGAGCAAGGGACACACGTCTGAGCATACCCTGCCAACTTATGGCGAACAAAGCGGTACAAAAGGGGGTGGTGATGGACGGAGCATCAGAACCAATCAAACACTCACACCCAGTCAACAGATCCGGGTTTGATCCATCACCGTTCTTTAGCCCACTCTGCCACCCCAGTTCAGACATGGCCATATGCAAATCAGTCTTACCCTGTGCCTCATGGGAACAGTCCAGCCCGAACTGCCAAGCCATGCCTTCCCTGGACGGGAAAATAGGTTCATAGGACCGGTTTCTGGCATTTCAGCCGTCTTCAGCCAGGCTTGCTTGAATCCAGTGGCAAAGTGAGCAAGGGACTCACGTCTGAGCATACCCTGCCAACTTATGGCGAACAAAGCGGTACAAAAGGGGGTGGTGATGGACGGAGCATCAGAACCAATCAAACACTCACACCCAGTCAACAGATCCGGGTTTGATCCATCACCGTTCTTTAGCCCACTCTGCCACCCCAGTTCAGACATGGCCATATGCAAATCAGTCTGACCCTCTGCCTCATGGGAACAGTCCAGCCCGAACTGCCAAGCCATGCCTACCCTGGACCGGAAACAAGCTTCCTAGGACCGGTTTCTGGCATTTCAGCCGTCTTCAGCCAGGCTTGCTTGAATCCAGTGGCAAAGTGAGCAAGGAACTCACGTCTGAGCATACCCTGCCAACTTATGGCGAACAAAGCGGTACAAAAGGGGGTGGTGATGGACGGAGCATCAGAACCAATCAAACACTCACACCCAGTCAACAGATCCGGGTTTGATCCATCACCGTTCTTTAGCCCACTCTGCCACCCCATTTCAGACATGGCCATATGCAAATCAGTCTGACCCTGTGCCTCATGGGAACAGTTCAGCCCGAACTGCCAAGCCATGCCTTCCCTGGACCGGAAACAAGCTTCCTAGGACTGGTTTCTGGCATTTCAGCCGTCTTCAGCCAGGCTTGCTTGAATCCAGTGGCAAAGTGAGCAAGGGACTCACGTCTGAGCATACCCTGCCAACTTATGGCGAACAAAGCGGTTCCAAAGGGGGTGGTGATGGACGGAGCATCAGAACCAAACACTCACACCCAGTCAACAGATCCGGGTTTGATCCATCACCGTTCTTTAGCCCACTCTGCCACCCCAGTACAGACATGGCCATATGCAAATCAGTCTGACCCTGTGCCTCATGGGAACAGTCCAGCCCGAACTGCCAAGCCATGCCTTCCCTGGACCGGAAACAAGCTTCCTAGGACCGGTTTCTGGCATTTCAGCCATCTTCAGCCAGGCTTGCTTGAATCCAGTGGCAAAGTGAGCAAGGGACTCACGTCTGAGCATACCCTGCCAACTTATGGCGAACAAAGCGGTACAAAAGGGGGTGGTGATGGACGGAGCATCAGAACCAATCAAACACTCACACCCAGTCAACAGATCCGGGTTTGATCCATCACCGTTCTTTAGCCCACTCTGCCACCCCAGTTCAGACATGGCCATATGCAAATCAGTCTGACCCTGTGCCTCATAGGAACACTCCAGCCCGAAGTGCCAAGCCATGCCTTCCCTGGACCGGAAACAAGCTTCCTAGGACCGGTTTCTGGCATTTCAGCCGTCTTCAGCCAGGCTTGCTTGAATCCAGTGGCAAAGTGAGCAAGGGACTCACGTCTGAGCATACCCTGCCAACTTATGGCGAACAAAGCGGTACAAAAGGGGGTGGTGATGGACGGAGCATCAGAACCAATCAAACACTCACACCCAGTCAACAGATCCGGGTTTGATCCATCACCGTTCTTTAGCCCACTCTGCCACCCCAGTTCAGACATGGCCATATGCAAATCAGTCTGACCCTGTGCCTCATGGGAACAGTCCAGACCGAACTTCCAAGCCATGCCTTCCCTGGACCGGAAACAAGCTTCCTAGGACCGGTTTCTGGCATTTCAGCCGTCTTCAGCCAGGCTTGCTTGAATCCAGTGGCAAAGTGAGCAAGGGACTCACGTCTGAGCATACCCTGCCAACTTATGGCAAACAAAGCGGTACAAAAGGGGGTGGTGATGGACGGAGCATCAGAACCAATCAAACACTCACACCCAGTCAACAGATCCGGGTTTGATCCATTCACCGTTCTTTAGCCCACTCTGCCACCCCAGTTCAGACATGGCCATATGCAAATCAGTCTGACCCTGTGCCTCATGGGAACAGTCCAGCCCGAACTGCCAAGCCATGCCTTCCCTGGACCGGAAACAAGCTTCCTAGGCCCGGTTTCTGGCATTTCAGCCGTCTTCAGCCAGGCTTGCTTGAATCCAGTGGCAAAGTGAGCAAGGGACACACGTCTGAGCATACCCTGCCAACTTATGGCGAACAAAGCGGTACAAAAGGGGGTGGTGATGGACGGAGCATAAGAACCAATCAAACACTCACACCCAGTCAACAGATCCTGGTTTGATCCATCACCGTTCTTAAGCCCACTCTGCCACACCAGTTCAGACATGGCCATATGCAAATCAGTCTGACCCTGTGCCTCATGGGAACAGTCCAGCCCGAACTGCCAAGCCATGCCTTCCCTGGACCGGAAACAAGCTTTCTAGGCCCGGTTTCTGGCATTTCAGCCGTCTTCAGCCAGGCTTGCTTGAATCCAGTGGCAAAGTGAGCAAGGGACTCACGTCTGAGCATACCCTGCCAACTTATGGCAAACAAAGTGGTACAAAAGGGGGTGGTGATGGACGGAGCATCAGAAGCAATTAAACACTCACACCCAGTCAACAGATCCGAGTTTGATCCATCACCGTTCTTTAGCCCACTCTGCCACCCCAGTTCAGACATGGCCATATGCAAATCAGTCTGACCCTGTGCCTCATGGGAACAGTCCAGCCCGACCTGCCAAGCCATGCCTTCCCTGGACCGGAAACAAGCTTCCTAGGACCGGTTTCTGGCATTTCAGCCGTCTTCAGCCAGGCTTGCTTGAATCCAGTGGCAAAGTGAGCAAGGGACTCACGTCTGAGCATACCCTGCCAACTTATGGCGAACAAAGCGGTACAAAAGGGGGTGGTGATGGACGGAGCATCAGAACCAATCAAACACTCAAACCCAGTCAACAGATCCGGGTTTGATCCATCACCGTTCTTTAGCCCACTCTGCCACCCCAGTTCAGACATGGCCATATGCAAATCAGTCTGACCCTGTGCCTCATGGGAACAGTCCAGCCCGAACAGCCAAGCCATGCCTTCCCTGGACCGGAAACAAGCTTCCTAGGACCGGTTTCTGGCATTTCAGCCGTCTTCAGCCAGGCTTGCTTGAATCCAGGGGCAAAGTGAGCAAGGGACTCACGTCTGAGCATACCCTGCCAACTTATGGCGAACAAAGCGATACAAAAGGGGGTGGTGATGGACGGAGCATCAGAACCAATCAAACACTCACACCCAGTCAACAGATCTGGGTTTGATCCATCACCGTTCTTTAGCCCACTCTGCCACCCCAGTTCAGACATGGCCATATGCAAATCAGTCTGACCCTGTGCCTCATGGGAACAGTCCAGCCCGAACTGCCAAGCCATGCCTTCCCTGGACCGGAAACAAGCTTCCTAGGACCGGTTTCTGGCATTTCAGCCGTCTTCAGTCAGGCTTGCTTGAATCCAGTGGCAAAGTGAGCAAGGGACTCACGTCTGAGCATTCCCTGCCAACTTATGGTGAACAAAGCGGTACAAAAGGGGGTGGTGATGGACGGAGCATCAGAACCAATCAAACACTCACACCCAGTCAACAGATCCGGGTTTGATCCCTCACCGTTCTTTAGCCCACTCTGCCACCCCAGTTCAGACATGGCCATTTGCAAATCAGTCTGACCCTGTGCCTCATGGGAAAAGTCCAGCCCGAACTGCCAAGCCATGGCTTCCCTGGACCGGAAACAAGCTTCCTAGGACCGGTTTCTGGCATTTCAGCCGTCTTCAGCCAGGCTTGCTTGAATCCAGTGGCAAAGTGAGCAAGGGACTCACGTCTGAGCATACCCTGCCAACTTATGGCGAACAAAGCGGTATGAAAGGGGGTTGTGATGGACGGAGCATCAGAACCAATCAAACACTCACACCCAGTCAACAGATCCGGGTTTGATCCATCACCGTTCTTTAGCCCACTCTGCAACCCCAGTTCAGACATGGCCATATGCAAATCAGTCTGACCCTGTGCCTCATGGGAACAGTCCAGCCCGAACTGCCAAGCCATGCCTTCCCTGGACCGGAAACAAGCTTCCTAGGACCGGTTTCTGGCATTTCAGCCATCTTCAGCCAGGCTTGCTTGAATCCAGTGGCAAAGTGAGCAAGGGACTCACGTCTGAGCATACCCTGCCAACTTATGGCGAACAAAGCGGTACAAAAGGGGGTGGTGATGGACGGAGCATCAGAACCAATCAAACGCTCACACCCAGTCAACAGATCCGGGTTTGATCCATCACCGTTCTTTAGCCCACTCTGCCACCCCAGTTCAGACATGGCCATATGCAAATCAGTCTGACCCTGTGCCTCATGGGAACAGTCCAGACCGAACTGCCAAGCCATGCCTTCCCTGGACCGGAAACAAGCTTCCTAGGACCGGTTTCTGGCATTTCAGCCGTCTTCAGCCAGGCTTGCTTGAATCCAGTGGCAAAGTGAGCAAGGGACTCACGTCTGAGCATACCCTGCCAACTTATGGCAAACAAAGCGGTACAAAAGGGGGTGGTGATGGACGGAGCATCAGAACCAATCAAACACTCACACCCAGTCAACAGATCCGGGTTTGATCCATTCACCGTTCTTTAGCCCACTCTGCCACCCCAGTTCAGACATGGCCATATGCAAATCAGTCTGACCCTGTGCCTCATGGGAACAGTCCAGCCCGAACTGCCAAGCCATGCCTTCCCTGGACCGGAAACAAGCTTCCTAGGCCCGGTTTCTGGCATTTCAGCCGTCTTCAGCCAGGCTTGCTTGAATCCAGTGGCAAAGTGAGCAAGGGACACACGTCTGAGCATACCCTGCCAACTTATGGCGAACAAAGCGGTACAAAAGGGGGTGGTGATGGACGGAGCATCAGAACCAATCAAACACTCACACCCAGTCAACAGATCCTGGTTTGATCCATCACCGTTCTTAAGCCCACTCTGCCACACCAGTTCAGACATGGCCATATGCAAATCAGTCTGACCCTGTGCCTCATGGGAACAGTCCAGCCCGAACTGCCAAGCCATGCCTTTCCTGGACCGGAAACAAGCTTTCTAGGCCCGGTTTCTGGCATTTCAGCCGTCTTCAGCCAGGCTTGCTTGAATCCAGTGGCAAAGTGAGCAAGGGACTCACGTCTGAGCATACCCTGCCAACTTATGGCGAACAAAGTGGTACAAAAGGGGGTGGTGATGGACGGAGCATCAGAAGCAATTAAACACTCACACCCAGTCAACAGATCCGAGTTTGATCCATCACCGTTCTTTAGCCCACTCTGCCACCCCAGTTCAGACATGGCCATATGCAAATCAGTCTGACCCTGTGCCTCATGGGAACAGTCCAGCCCGACCTGCCAAGCCATGCCTTCCCTGGACCGGAAACAAGCTTCCTAGGACCGGTTTCTGGCATTTCAGCCGTCTTCAGCCAGGCTTGCTTGAATCCAGTGGCAAAGTGAGCAAGGGACTCACGTCTGAGCATACCCTGCCAACTTATGGCGAACAAAGCGGTACAAAAGGGGGTGGTGATGGACGGAGCATCAGAACCAATCAAACACTCAAACCCAGTCAACAGATCCGGGTTTGATCCATCACCGTTCTTTAGCCCACTCTGCCACCCCAGTTCAGACATGGCCATATGCAAATCAGTCTGACCCTGTGCCTCATGGGAACAGTCCAGCCCGAACAGCCAAGCCATGCCTTCCCTGGACCGGAAACAAGCTTCCTAGGACCGGTTTCTGGCATTTCAGCCATCTTCAGCCAGGCTTGCTTGAATCCAGGGGCAAAGTGAGCAAGGGACTCCCGTCTGAGCATACCCTGCCAACTTATGGCGAACAAAGCGATACAAAAGGGGGTGGTGATGGACGGAGCATCAGAACCAATCAAACACTCACACCCAGTCAACAGATCTGGGTTTGATCCATCACCGTTCTTTAGCCCACTCTGCCACCCCAGTTCAGACATGGCCATATGCAAATCAGTCTGACCCTGTGCCTCATGGGAACAGTCCAGCCCGAACTGCCAAGCCATGCCTTCCCTGGACCGGAAACAAGCTTCCTAGGACCGGTTTCTGGCATTTCAGCCGTCTTCAGCCAGGCTTGCTTGAATCCAGTGGCAAAGTGAGCAAGGGACTCACGTCTGAGCATTCCCTGCCAACTTATGGCGAACAAAGCGGTACAAAAGGGGGTGGTGATGGACGGAGCATCAGAACCAATCAAACACTCACACCCAGTCAACAGATCCGGGTTTGATCCCTCACCGTTCTTTAGCCCACTCTGCCACCCCAGTTCAGACATGGCCATTTGCAAATCAGTCTGACCCTGTGCCTCATGGGAAAAGTCCAGCCCGAACTGCCAAGCCATGGCTTCCCTGGACCGGAAACAAGCTTCCTAGGACCGGTTTCTGGCATTTCAGCCGTCTTCAGCCAGGCTTGCTTGAATCCAGTGGCAAAGTGAGCAAGGGACTCACGTCTGAGCATACCCTGCCAACTTATGGTGAACAAAGCGGTATAAAAGGGAGTTGTGATGGACGGAGCATCAGAACCAATCAAACACTCACACCCAGTCAACAGATCCGGGTTTGATCCATCACCGTTCTTTAGCCCACTCTGCCACCCCAGTTCAGACATGGCCATATGCAAATCAGTCTGACCCTGTGCCTCATGGGAACAGTCCAGCCCGAACTGCCAAGCCATGCCTTCCCTGGACCGGAAACAAGCTTCCTAGGACCGGTTTCTGGCATTTCAGCCATCTTCAGCCAGGCTTGCTTGAATCCAGTGGCAAAGTGAGCAAGGGACTCACGTCTGAGCATACCCTGCCAACTTATGGCGAACAAAGCGGTACAAAAGGGGGTGGTGATGGACGGAGCATCAGAACCAATCAAACGCTCACACCCAGTCAACAGATCCGGGTTTGATCCATCACCGTTCTTTGGCCCACTCTGCCACCCCAGTTCAGACATGGCCATATGCAAATCAGTCTGACCCTGTGCCTCATCGGAACACTCCAGCCCGAACTGCCAAGCCATGCCTTCCCTGGACCGGAAACATGCTTCCTAGGACCGGTTTCTGGCATTTCAGCCGTCTTCAGCCAGGCTGGCTTGAATCCAGTGGCAAAATGAGCAAGGGACTCACGTCTGAGCATACCCTGCCAACTTATGGCGAACAAAGCGGTACAAAAGGGGGTGGTGATGGACGGAGCATCAGAACCAATCAAACACTCACACCCAGTCAACAGATCCGGGTTTGATCCATCACCGTTCTTTAGCCCACTCTGCCACCCCAGTTCAGACATGGCCATATGCAAATCAGTCTGACCCTGTGCCTCATGGGAACAGTCCAGCCCGAACTGCCAAGCCATGCCTTCCCTGGACCGGAAACAAGCTTCCTAGGACCGGTTTCTGGCATTTCAGCCGTCTTCAGCCAGGCTTGCTTGAATCCAGTGGCAAAGTGAGCAAGGGACTCACGTCTGAGCATACCCTGCCAACTTATGGCGAACAAAGCGGTACAAAAGGGGGTGGTGATGGACGGAGCATCAGAAGCAATCAAACACTCACACCCAGTTACCAGATCCGGGTTTGATCCATCACCGTTCTTTAGCCCACTCTGCCACCCCAGTTCAGACATGGCCATATGCAAATCAGTCTGACCCTGTGCCTCTTGGGAACAGTCCAGCCCGAACTGCCAAGCCATGCCTTCCCTGGACCGGAAACAAGCTTCCTAGGACCGGTTTCTGGCATTTCAGCCGTCTTCAGCCAGGCTTGCTTGAATCCAGTGGCAAAGTGAGCAAGGGACTCACGTCTGAGCATACCCTGCCAACTTATGGCGAACAAAGCGGTACAAAAGGGGGTGGTGATGGACAGAGCATCAGAACCAATCAAACACTCACACCCAGTCAACAGATCCGGGTTTGATCCATCACCGTTCTTTAGCCCACTCTGCCACCCCAGTTCAGACATGGCCATATGCAAATCAGTCTGACCCTGTGCCTCATGGGAACAGTCCAGACCGAACTTCCAAGCCATGCCTTCCCTGGACCGGAAACAAGCTTCCTAGGACCGGTTTCTGGCATTTCAGCCGTCTTCAGCCAGGATTGCTTGAATCCAGTGGCAAAGTGAGCAAGGGACTCACGTCTGAGCATACCCTGCCAACTTATGGCAAACAAAGCGGTACAAAAGGGGGTGGTGATGGACGGAGCATCAGAACCAATCAAACACTCACACCCAGTCAACAGATCCGGGTTTGATCCATTCACCGTTCTTTAGCCCACTCTGCCACCCCAGTTCAGACATGGCCATATGCAAATCAGTCTGACCCTGTGCCTCATGGGAACAGTCCAGCCCGAACTGCCAAGCCATGCCTTCCCTGGCCCGGAAACAAGCTTCCTAGGCCCGGTTTCTGGCATTTCAGCCGTCTTCAGCCAGGCTTGCTTGAATCCAGTGGCAAAGTGAGCAAGGGACACACGTCTGAGCATACCCTGCCAACTTATGGCGAACAAAGCGGTACAAAAGGGGGTGGTGATGGACGGAGCATCAGAACCAATCAAACACTCACACCCAGTCAACAGATCCGGGTTTGATCCATCACCGTTCTTAAGCCCACTCTGCCACACCAGTTCAGACATGGCCATATGCAAATCAGTCTGACCCTGTGCCTCATGGGAACAGTCCAGCCCAAACTGCCAAGCCATGCCTTCCCTGGACCGGAAACAAGCTTCCTAGGCCCGGTTTCTGGCATTTCAGCCGTCTTCAGCCAGGCTTGCTTGAATCCAGTGGCAAAGTGAGCAAGGGACACACGTCTGAGCATACCCTGCCAACTTATGGTGAACAAAGTGGTACAAAAGGGGGTGGTGATGGACGGAGCATCAGAAGCAATCAAACACTCACACCCAGTCAACAGATCCGAGTTTGATCCATCACCGTTCTTTAGCCCACTCTGCCACCCCAGTTCAGACATGGCCATATGCAAATCAGTCTGACCCTGTGCCTCATGGGAACAGTCCAGCCCGACCTGCCAAGCCATGCCTTCCCTGGACCGGAAACAAGCTTCCTAGGACCGGTTTCTGGCATTTCAGCCGTCTTCAGCCAGGCTTGCTTGAATCCAGTGGCAAATTGAGCAAGGGACTCACGTCAGAGCATACCCTGCCAACTTATGGCAAACAAAGCGGTACAAAAGGGGGTGGTGATGGACGGAGCATCAGAAGCAATCAAACACTCACACCCAGTCAACAGATCCGGGTTTGATCCATCACCGTTCTTTAGCCCACTCTGCCACCCCAGTTCAGACATGGCCATATGCAAATCAGTCTGACCCTGTGCCTCATGGGAACAGTCCAGCCCGAACTGCCAAGCCATGCCTTCCCTGGACCGGAAACAAGCTTCCTAGGACCGGTTGCTGGCATTTCAGCCGTCTTCAGCCAGGCTTGCTTGAATCCAGTGGCAAAGTGAGCAAGGGACTTACGTCTGAGCATACCCTGCCAACTTATGGCGAACAAAGCGGTACAAAAGGGGGTGGTGATGGACGGAGCATCAGAACCAATCAAACACTCACACCCAGTCAACAGATCCGGGTTTGATCCATCACCGTTCTTTAGCCCACTCTGCCACCCCAGTTCAGACATGGCCATATGCAAATCAGTCTGACCCTGTGCCTCATGGGAACAGTCCAGTCCGAACTGCCAAGCCATGCCTTCCCTGGACCGGAAACAAGCTTCCTAGGACCGGTTTCTGGCATTTCAGCCATCTTCAGCCAGGCTTGCTTGAATCCAGTGGCAAAGTGAGCAAGGGACTCACGTCTGAGCATACCCTGCCAACTTATGGCGAACAAAGCGGTACAAAAGGGGGTGGTGATGGACGGAGCATCAGAACCAATCAAACACTCAAACCCAGTCAACAGATCCGGGTTTGATCCATCACCGTTCTTTAGCCCACTCTGCCACCCCAGTTCAGACATGGCCATATGCAAATCAGTCTGACCCTGTGCCTCATGGGAACAGTCCAGCCCGAACAGCCAAGCCATGCCTTCCCTGGACCGGAAACAAGCTTCCTAGGACCGGTTTCTGGCATTTCAGCCGTCTTCAGCCAGGCTTGCTTGAATCCAGGGGCAAAGTGAGCAAGGGACTCACGTCTGAGCATACCCTGCCAACTTATGGCGAACAAAGCGATACAAAAGGGGGTGGTGATGGACGGAGCATCAGAACCAATCAAACACTCACACCCAGTCAACAGATCTGGGTTTGATCCATCACCGTTCTTTAGCCCACTCTGCCACCCCAGTTCAGACATGGCCATATGCAAATCAGTCTGACCCTGTGCCTCATGGGAACAGTCCAGCCCGAACTGCCAAGCCATGCCTTCCCTGGACCGGAAACAAGCTTCCTAGGACCGGTTTCTGGCATTTCAGCCGTCTTCAGCCAGGCTTGCTTGAATCCAGTGGCAAAGTGAGCAAGGGACTCACGTCTGAGCATTCCCTGCCAACTTATGGCGAACAAAGCGGTACAAAAGGGGGTGGTGATGGACGGAGCATCAGAACCAATCAAACACTCACACCCAGTCAACAGATCCGGGTTTGATCCCTTACCGTTCTTTAGCCCACTCTGCCACCCCAGTTCAGACATGGCCATTTGCAAATCAGTCTGACCCTGTGCCTCATGGGAAAAGTCCAGCCCGAACTGCCAAGCCATGGCTTCCCTGGACCGGAAACAAGCTTCCTAGGACCGGTTTCTGGCATTTCAGCCGTCTTCAGCCAGGCTTGCTTGAATCCAGTGGCAAAGTGAGCAAGGGACTCACGTCTGATCATACCCTGCCAACTTATGGCGAACAAAGCGGTATAAAAGGGGGTTGTGATGGACGGAGCATCAGAACCAATCAAACACTCACACCCAGTCAACAGATCCGGGTTTGATCCATCACCGTTCTTTAGCCCACTCTGCCACCCCAGTTCAGACATGGCCATATGCAAATCAGTCTGACCCTGTGCCTCATGGGAACAGTCCAGCCCGAACTGCCAAGCCATGCCTTCCCTGGACCGGAAACAAGCTTCCTAGGACTGGTTTCTGGCATTTCAGCCATCTTCAGCCAGGCTTGCTTGAATCCAGTGGCAAAGTGAGCAAGGGACTCACGTCTGAGCATACCCTGCCAACTTATGGCGAACAAAGCGGTACAAAAGGGGGTGGTGATGGACGGAGCATCAGAACCAATCAAACGCTCACACCCAGTCAACAGATCCGGGTTTGATCCATCACCGTTCTTTAGCCCACTCTGCCACCCCAGTTCAGACATGGCCATATGCAAATCAGTCTGACCCTGTGCCTCATCGGAACACTCCAGCCCGAACTGCCAAGCCATGCCTTCCCTGGACCGGAAACAAGCTTCCTAGGACCGGTTTCTGGCATTTCAGCCGTCTTCAGCCAGGCTGGCTTGAATCCAGTGGCAAAATGAGCAAGGGACTCACGTCTGAGCATACCCTGCCAACTTATGGCGAACAAAGCGGTACAAAAGGGGGTGGTGATGGACGGAGCATCAGAACCAATCAAACACTCACACCCAGTCAACAGATCCGGGTTTGATCCATCACCGTTCTTTAGCCCACTCTGCCACCCCAGTTCAGACATGGCCATATGCAAATCAGTCTGACCCTGTGCCTCATGGGAACACTCCAGCCCGAACTGCCAAGCCATGCCTTCCCTGGACCGGAAACAAGCTTCCTAGGACCGGTTTCTGGCATTTCAGCCGTCTTCAGCCAGGCTTGCTTGAATCCAGTGGCAAAGTGAGCAAGGGACTCACGTCTGAGCATACCCTGCCAACTTATGGCGAACAAAGCGGTACAAAAGGGGGTGGTGATGGACGGAGCATCAGAAGCAATCAAACACTCACACCCAGTTACCAGATCCGGGTTTGATCCATCACCGTTCTTTAGCCCACTCTGCCACCCCAGTTCAGACATGGCCATATGCAAATCAGTCTGACCCTGTGCCTCTTGGGAACAGTCCAGCCCGAACTGCCAAGCCATGCCTTCCCTGGACCGGAAACAAGCTTCCTAGGACCGGTTTTTGGCATTTCAGCCGTCTTCAGCCAGGCTTGCTTGAATCCAGTGGCAAAGTGAGCAAGGGACTCACGTCTGAGCATACCCTGCCAACTTATGGCGAACAAACCGGTACAAAAGGGGGTGGTGATGGACGGAGCATCAGAAGCAATCAAACACTCACACCCAGTCAACAGATCCGGGTTTGATCCATCACCGTTCTTTAGCCCACTCTGCCACCCCAGTTCAGACATGGCCATATGCAATTCAGTCTGACCCTGTGCCTCTTGGGAACAGTCCAGCCCGAACTGCCAAGCCATGCCTTCCCTGGACCGGAAACAAGCTTCCTAGGACCGGTTTTTGGCATTTCAGCCGTCTTCAGCCAGGCTTGCTTGAATCCAGTGGCAAAGTGAGCAAGGGACTCACGTCTGAGCATACCCTGCCAACTTATGGCGAACAAAGCGGTACAAAAGGGGGTGGTGATGGACAGAGCATCAGAACCAATCAAACACTCACACCCAGTCAACAGATCCGGGTTTGATCCATCACCGTTCTTTAGCCCACTCTGCCACCCCAGTTCAGACATGGCCATATGCAAATCAGTCTGACCCTGTGCCTCATGGGAACAGTCCAGACCGAACTTCCAAGCCATGCCTTCCCTGGACCGGAAACAAGCTTCCTAGGACCGGTTTCTGGCATTTCAGCCGTCTTCAGCCAGGCTTGCTTGAATCCAGTGGCAAAGTGAGCAAGGGACTCACGTCTGAGCATACCCTGCCAACTTATGGCAAACAAAGCGGTACAAAAGGGGGTGGTGATGGACGGAGCATCAGAACCAATCAAACACTCACACCCAGTCAACAGATCCGGGTTTGATCCATTCACCGTTCTTTAGCCCACTCTGCCACCCCAGTTCAGACATGGCCATATGCAAATCAGTCTGACCCTGTGCCTCATGGGAACAGTCCAGCCCGAACTGCCAAGCCATGCCTTCCCTGGACCGGAAACAAGCTTCCTAGGCCCGGTTTCTGGCATTTCAGCCGTCTTCAGCCAGGCTTGCTTGAATCCAGTGGCAAAGTGAGCAAGGGACACACGTCTGAGCATACCCTGCCAACTTATGGCGAACAAAGCGGTACAAAAGGGGGTGGTGATGGACGGAGCATCAGAACCAATCAAACACTCACACCCAGTCAACAGATCCGGGTTTGATCCATCACCGTTCTTAAGCCCACTCTGCCACACCAGTTCAGACATGGCCATATGCAAATCAGTCTGACCCTGTGCCTCATGGGAACAGTCCAGCCCAAACTGCCAAGCCATGCCTTCCCTGGACCGGAAACAAGCTTCCTAGGCCCGGTTTCTGGCATTTCAGCCGTCTTCAGCCAGGCTTGCTTGAATCCAGTGGCAAAGTGAGCAAGGGACACACGTCTGAGCATACCCTGCCAACTTATGGCGAACAAAGCGGTACAAAAGGGGGTGGTGATGGACGGAGCATCAGAACCAATCAAACACTCACACCCAGTCAACAGATCCGGGTTTGATCCATCACCGTTCTTAAGCCCACTCTGCCACACCAGTTCAGACATGGCCATATGCAAATCAGTCTGACCCTGTGCCTCATGGGAACAGTCCAGCCCAAACTGCCAAGCCATGCCTTCCCTGGACCGGAAACAAGCTTCCTAGGCCCGGTTTCTGGCATTTCAGCCGTCTTCAGCCAGGCTTGCTTGAATCCAGTGGCAAAGTGAGCAAGGGACACACGTCTGAGCATACCCTGCCAACTTATGGTGAACAAAGTGGTACAAAAGGGGGTGGTGATGGACGGAGCATCAGAAGCAATCAAACACTCACACCCAGTCAACAGATCCGAGTTTGATCCATCACCGTTCTTTAGCCCACTCTGCCACCCCAGTTCAGACATGGCCATATGCAAATCAGTCTGACCCTGTGCCTCATGGGAACAGTCCAGCCCGACCTGCCAAGCCATGCCTTCCCTGGACCGGAAACAAGCTTCCTAGGACCGGTTTCTGGCATTTCAGCCGTCTTCAGCCAGGCTTGCTTGAATCCAGTGGCAAATTGAGCAAGGGACTCACGTCAGAGCATACCCTGCCAACTTATGGCAAACAAAGCGGTACAAAAGGGGGTGGTGATGGACGGAGCATCAGAAGCAATCAAACACTCACACCCAGTCAACAGATCCGGGTTTGATCCATCACCGTTCTTTAGCCCACTCTGCCACCCCAGTTCAGACATGGCCATATGCAAATCAGTCTGACCCTGTGCCTCATGGGAACAGTCCAGCCCGAACTGCCAAGCCATGCCTTCCCTGGACCGGAAACAAGCTTCCTAGGACCGGTTGCTGGCATTTCAGCCGTCTTCAGCCAGGCTTGCTTGAATCCAGTGGCAAAGTGAGCAAGGGACTTACGTCTGAGCATACCCTGCCAACTTATGGCGAACAAAGCGGTACAAAAGGGGGTGGTGATGGACGGAGCATCAGAACCAATCAAACACTCACACCCAGTCAACAGATCCGGGTTTGATCCATCACCGTTCTTTAGCCCACTCTGCCACCCCAGTTCAGACATGGCCATATGCAAATCAGTCTGACCCTGTGCCTCATGGGAACAGTCCAGTCCGAACTGCCAAGCCATGCCTTCCCTGGACCGGAAACAAGCTTCCTAGGACCGGTTTCTGGCATTTCAGCCATCTTCAGCCAGGCTTGCTTGAATCCAGTGGCAAAGTGAGCAAGGGACTCACGTCTGAGCATACCCTGCCAACTTATGGCGAACAAAGCGGTACAAAAGGGGGTGGTGATGGACGGAGCATCAGAACCAATCAAACACTCAAACCCAGTCAACAGATCCGGGTTTGATCCATCACCGTTCTTTAGCCCACTCTGCCACCCCAGTTCAGACATGGCCATATGCAAATCAGTCTGACCCTGTGCCTCATGGGAACAGTCCAGCCCGAACAGCCAAGCCATGCCTTCCCTGGACCGGAAACAAGCTTCCTAGGACCGGTTTCTGGCATTTCAGCCGTCTTCAGCCAGGCTTGCTTGAATCCAGGGGCAAAGTGAGCAAGGGACTCACGTCTGAGCATACCCTGCCAACTTATGGCGAACAAAGCGATACAAAAGGGGGTGGTGATGGACGGAGCATCAGAACCAATCAAACACTCACACCCAGTCAACAGATCTGGGTTTGATCCATCACCGTTCTTTAGCCCACTCTGCCACCCCAGTTCAGACATGGCCATATGCAAATCAGTCTGACCCTGTGCCTCATGGGAACAGTCCAGCCCGAACTGCCAAGCCATGCCTTCCCTGGACCGGAAACAAGCTTCCTAGGACCGGTTTCTGGCATTTCAGCCGTCTTCAGCCAGGCTTGCTTGAATCCAGTGGCAAAGTGAGCAAGGGACTCACGTCTGAGCATTCCCTGCCAACTTATGGCGAACAAAGCGGTACAAAAGGGGGTGGTGATGGACGGAGCATCAGAACCAATCAAACACTCACACCCAGTCAACAGATCCGGGTTTGATCCCTTACCGTTCTTTAGCCCACTCTGCCACCCCAGTTCAGACATGGCCATTTGCAAATCAGTCTGACCCTGTGCCTCATGGGAAAAGTCCAGCCCGAACTGCCAAGCCATGGCTTCCCTGGACCGGAAACAAGCTTCCTAGGACCGGTTTCTGGCATTTCAGCCGTCTTCAGCCAGGCTTGCTTGAATCCAGTGGCAAAGTGAGCAAGGGACTCACGTCTGATCATACCCTGCCAACTTATGGCGAACAAAGCGGTATAAAAGGGGGTTGTGATGGACGGAGCATCAGAACCAATCAAACACTCACACCCAGTCAACAGATCCGGGTTTGATCCATCACCGTTCTTTAGCCCACTCTGCCACCCCAGTTCAGACATGGCCATATGCAAATCAGTCTGACCCTGTGCCTCATGGGAACAGTCCAGCCCGAACTGCCAAGCCATGCCTTCCCTGGACCGGAAACAAGCTTCCTAGGACTGGTTTCTGGCATTTCAGCCATCTTCAGCCAGGCTTGCTTGAATCCAGTGGCAAAGTGAGCAAGGGACTCACGTCTGAGCATACCCTGCCAACTTATGGCGAACAAAGCGGTACAAAAGGGGGTGGTGATGGACGGAGCATCAGAACCAATCAAACGCTCACACCCAGTCAACAGATCCGGGTTTGATCCATCACCGTTCTTTAGCCCACTCTGCCACCCCAGTTCAGACATGGCCATATGCAAATCAGTCTGACCCTGTGCCTCATCGGAACACTCCAGCCCGAACTGCCAAGCCATGCCTTCCCTGGACCGGAAACAAGCTTCCTAGGACCGGTTTCTGGCATTTCAGCCGTCTTCAGCCAGGCTGGCTTGAATCCAGTGGCAAAATGAGCAAGGGACTCACGTCTGAGCATACCCTGCCAACTTATGGCGAACAAAGCGGTACAAAAGGGGGTGGTGATGGACGGAGCATCAGAACCAATCAAACACTCACACCCAGTCAACAGATCCGGGTTTGATCCATCACCGTTCTTTAGCCCACTCTGCCACCCCAGTTCAGACATGGCCATATGCAAATCAGTCTGACCCTGTGCCTCATGGGAACACTCCAGCCCGAACTGCCAAGCCATGCCTTCCCTGGACCGGAAACAAGCTTCCTAGGACCGGTTTCTGGCATTTCAGCCGTCTTCAGCCAGGCTTGCTTGAATCCAGTGGCAAAGTGAGCAAGGGACTCACGTCTGAGCATACCCTGCCAACTTATGGCGAACAAAGCGGTACAAAAGGGGGTGGTGATGGACGGAGCATCAGAAGCAATCAAACACTCACACCCAGTTACCAGATCCGGGTTTGATCCATCACCGTTCTTTAGCCCACTCTGCCACCCCAGTTCAGACATGGCCATATGCAAATCAGTCTGACCCTGTGCCTCTTGGGAACAGTCCAGCCCGAACTGCCAAGCCATGCCTTCCCTGGACCGGAAACAAGCTTCCTAGGACCGGTTTTTGGCATTTCAGCCGTCTTCAGCCAGGCTTGCTTGAATCCAGTGGCAAAGTGAGCAAGGGACTCACGTCTGAGCATACCCTGCCAACTTATGGCGAACAAACCGGTACAAAAGGGGGTGGTGATGGACGGAGCATCAGAAGCAATCAAACACTCACACCCAGTCAACAGATCCGGGTTTGATCCATCACCGTTCTTTAGCCCACTCTGCCACCCCAGTTCAGACATGGCCATATGCAATTCAGTCTGACCCTGTGCCTCTTGGGAACAGTCCAGCCCGAACTGCCAAGCCATGCCTTCCCTGGACCGGAAACAAGCTTCCTAGGACCGGTTTTTGGCATTTCAGCCGTCTTCAGCCAGGCTTGCTTGAATCCAGTGGCAAAGTGAGCAAGGGACTCACGTCTGAGCATACCCTGCCAACTTATGGCGAACAAAGCGGTACAAAAGGGGGTGGTGATGGACAGAGCATCAGAACCAATCAAACACTCACACCCAGTCAACAGATCCGGGTTTGATCCATCACCGTTCTTTAGCCCACTCTGCCACCCCAGTTCAGACATGGCCATATGCAAATCAGTCTGACCCTGTGCCTCATGGGAACAGTCCAGACCGAACTTCCAAGCCATGCCTTCCCTGGACCGGAAACAAGCTTCCTAGGACCGGTTTCTGGCATTTCAGCCGTCTTCAGCCAGGCTTGCTTGAATCCAGTGGCAAAGTGAGCAAGGGACTCACGTCTGAGCATACCCTGCCAACTTATGGCAAACAAAGCGGTACAAAAGGGGGTGGTGATGGACGGAGCATCAGAACCAATCAAACACTCACACCCAGTCAACAGATCCGGGTTTGATCCATTCACCGTTCTTTAGCCCACTCTGCCACCCCAGTTCAGACATGGCCATATGCAAATCAGTCTGACCCTGTGCCTCATGGGAACAGTCCAGCCCGAACTGCCAAGCCATGCCTTCCCTGGACCGGAAACAAGCTTCCTAGGCCCGGTTTCTGGCATTTCAGCCGTCTTCAGCCAGGCTTGCTTGAATCCAGTGGCAAAGTGAGCAAGGGACACACGTCTGAGCATACCCTGCCAACTTATGGCGAACAAAGCGGTACAAAAGGGGGTGGTGATGGACGGAGCATCAGAACCAATCAAACACTCACACCCAGTCAACAGATCCGGGTTTGATCCATCACCGTTCTTAAGCCCACTCTGCCACACCAGTTCAGACATGGCCATATGCAAATCAGTCTGACCCTGTGCCTCATGGGAACAGTCCAGCCCAAACTGCCAAGCCATGCCTTCCCTGGACCGGAAACAAGCTTCCTAGGCCCGGTTTCTGGCATTTCAGCCGTCTTCAGCCAGGCTTGCTTGAATCCAGTGGCAAAGTGAGCAAGGGACACACGTCTGAGCATACCCTGCCAACTTATGGCGAACAAAGTGGTACAAAAGGGGGTGGTGATGGACGGAGCATCAGAAGCAATCAAACACTCACACCCAGTCAACAGATCCGAGTTTGATCCATCACCGTTCTTTAGCCCACTCTGCCACCCCAGTTCAGACATGGCCATATGCAAATCAGTCTGACCCTGTGCCTCATGGGAACAGTCCAGCCCGACCTGCCAAGCCATGCCTTCCCTGGACCGGAAACAAGCTTCCTAGGACCGGTTTCTGGCATTTCAGCCGTCTTCAGCCAGGCTTGCTTGAATCCAGTGGCAAATTGAGCAACGGACTCACGTCAGAGCATACCCTGCCAACTTATGGCAAACAAAGCGGTACAAAAGGGGGTGGTGATGGACGGAGCATCAGAAGCAATCAAACACTCACACCCAGTCAACAGATCCGGGTTTGATCCATCACCGTTCTTTAGCCCACTCTGCCACCCCAGTTCAGACATGGCCATATGCAAATCAGTCTGACCCTGTGCCTCATGGGAACAGTCCAGCCCGAACTGCCAAGCCATGCCTTCCCTGGACCGGAAACAAGCTTCCTAGGACCGGTTGCTGGCATTTCAGCCGTCTTCAGCCAGGCTTGCTTGAATCCAGTCGCAAAGTGAGCAAGGGACTTACGTCTGAGCATACCCTGCCAACTTATGGCGAACAAAGCGGTACAAAAGGGGGTGGTGATGGACGGAGCATCAGAACCAATCAAACACTCACACTCAGTCAACAGATCCGGGTTTGATCCATCACCGTTCTTTAGCCCACTCTGCCACCCCAGTTCAGACATGGCCATATGCAAATCAGTCTGACCCTGTGCCTCATGGGAACAGTCCAGTCCGAACTGCCAAGCCATGCCTTCCCTGGACCGGAAACAAGCTTCCTAGGACCGGTTTCTGGCATTTCAGCCATCTTCAGCCAGGCTTGCTTGAATCCAGTGGCAAAGTGAGCAAGGGACTCACGTCTGAGCATACCCTGCCAACTTATGGCGAACAAAGCGGTACAAAAGGGGGTGGTGATGGACGGAGCATCAGAACCAATCAAACACTCACACCCAGTCAACAGATCCGGGATTGATCCATCACCGTTCTTTAGCCCACTCTGCCACCCCAGTTCAGACATGGCCATATGCAAATCAGTCTGACCCTGTGCCTCATGGGAACACTCCAGCCCGAACTGCCAAGCCATGCCTTCCCTGGACCGGAAACAAGCTTCCTAGGACCGGTTTCTGGCATTTCAGCTGTCTTCAGCCAGGCTTGCTTGAATCCAGTGGCAAAGTGAGCAAGGGACTCACGTCTGAGCATACCCTGCCAACTTATGGCAAACAAAGCGGTACAAAAGAGGTGGTGATGGACGGAGCATCAGAACCACTCAAACACTCACACCCAGTCAACAGATCCGGGTTTGATCCATCACCGTTCTTTAGCCCACTCTGCCACCCCAGTTCAGACATGGCCATATGCAAATCAGTCTGACCCTGTGCCTCATGGGAACACTCCAGCCCGAACTGCCAAGCCATGCCTTCCCTGGACCGGAAACAAGCTTCCTAGGACCGGTTTCTGGCATTTCAGCCGTCTTCAGCCAGGCTTGCTTGAATCCAGTGGCAAAGTGAGCAAGGGACTCACGTCTGAGCATACCCTGCCAACTTATGGCGAACAAAGCGGTACAAAAGGGGGTGGTGATGGACGGAGCATCAGAACCAATCAAACACTCACACCCAGTCAACAGATCCGGGTTTGATCCATCACCGTTCTTTAGCCCACTCTGCCACCCCAGTTCAGACATGGCCATATGCAAATCAGTCTGACCCTGTGCCTCTTGGGAACAGTCCAGCCCGAACTGCCAAGCCATGCCTTCCCTGGACCGGAAACAATCTTCCTAGGACCGGTTTCTGGCATTTCAGCCGTCTTCAGCCAGGCTTGCTTGAATCCAGTGGCAAAGTGAGCAAGGGACTCACGTCTGAGCACACCCTGCCAACTTATGGCGAACAAAGCGGTACAAAAGGGGGTGGTGATGGACGGAGCATCAGAACCAATCAAACACTCACACCCAGTCAACAGATCCGGGTTTGATCCCTCACCGTTCTTTAGCCCACTCTGCCACCCCAGTTCAGACATGGCCATATGCAAATCAGTCTGACCCTGTGCCTCATGGGAACAGTCCAGCCCAAACTGCCAAGCCATGCCTTCCCTGGACCGGAAACAAGCTTCCTAGGACCGGTTTCTGGCATTTCAGCCGTCTTCAGCCAGGCTTGCTTGAATCCAGTGGGAAAGTGAGCAAGGGAGTCACGTCTGAGCATACCCTGCCAACTTATGGCGAACAAAGCGGTACAAAAGGGGGTGGTGATGGACGAAGCATCAGAAGCAATCAAACACTCACACCCAGTCACCAGATCCGGGTTTGATCCATCACCGTTCTTTAGCCCACTCTGCCACCCCAGTTCAGACATGGCCATATGCAAATCAGTCTGACCCTGTGCCTCATGGGAACAGTCCAGCCCGAACTGCCAAGCCATGCCTTCCCTGGACCGGAAACAAGCTTCCTAGGATCGGTTTCTGGCATTTCAGCCGTCTTCAGCCAGGCTTGCTTGAATCCAGTGGCAAAGTGAGCAAGGGACTCACGTCTGAGCATACCCTGCCAACTTATGGCGAACAAAGCGGTACAAAAGGGGGTGGTGATGGACGGAGCATCAGAAACAATCAAACACTCACACCCAGTCACCAGATCCGGGTTTGATCCATCACCGTTCTTTAGCCCACTCTGCCACCCCAGTTCAGACATGGCCATATGCAAATTAGTCTGACCCTGTGCCTCATGGGAACAGTCCAGCCCAAACTGCCAAGCCATGCCTTCCCTGGACCGGAAACAAGCTTCCTAGGACCAGTTTCTGGCATTTCAGCCGTCTTCAGCCAGGCTTGCTTGAATCCAGTGGCAAAGTGAGCAAGGGACTCACGTCTGAGCATACCCTGCCAACTTATGGCGAACAAAGCGGTACAAAAGGGGGTGGTGATGGACGGAGCATCAGAACCAATCAAACACTCACACCCAGTCAACAGATCCGGGTTTGATCCATCACCGTTCTTTAGCCCACTCTGCCACCCCAGTTCAGACATGGCCATATGCAAATCAGTCTGACCCTGTGCCTCATGGGAACAGTCCAGCCCGAACAGCCAAGCCATGCCTTCCCTGGACCGGAAACAAGCTTCCTAGGACCGGTTTCTGGCATTTCAGCCGTCTTCAGCCAGGCTTGCTTGAATCCAGTGGCAAAGTGAGCAAGGGACTCACGTCTGAGCATACCCTGCCAACTTATGGCGAACAAAGCGGTACAAAATGGGGTGGTGATGGACGGAGCATCAGAACCAATCAAACACTCACACCCAGTCAACAGATCCGGGTTTGATCCATCACCGTTCTTTAGCCCACTCTGCCACCCCAGTTCAGACATGGCCATATGCAAATCAGTCTGACCCTGTGCCTCATGAGAACAGTCCAGCCCGAACAGCCAAGCCATGCCTTCCCTGGACCGGAAACAAGCTTCCTAGGACCGGTTTCTGGCATTTCAGCCGTCTTCAGCCAGGCTTGCTTGAATCCAGTGGCAAAGTGAGCAAGGGACTCACGTCTGAGCATACCCTGCCAACTTATGGCGAACAAAAGCGGTACAAAAGGGGGTGGTGATGGACGGAGCATCAGAACCAATCAAACACTCACACCCAGTCAACAGATCCGGGTTTGATCCATCACCGTTCTTTAGCCCACTCTGCCACCCCAATTCAGACATGGCCATATGCAAATCAGTCTGACCCTGTGCCTCATGGGAACAGTCCAGCCCGAACTGCCAAGCCATGCCTTCCCTGGACCGGAAACAAGCTTCCTAGGACCGGTTTCTGGCATTTCAGCCGTCTTCAGCCAGGCTTGCTTGAATCCAGTGGCAAAGTGAGCAAGGGACTCACGTCTGAGCATACCCTGCCAACTTATGGCGAACAGAGCGGTACAAAAGGGGGTGGTGATGGACGGAGCATCAGAACCAATCAAACACTCACACCCAGTCAACAGATCCGGGTTTGATCCATCACCGTTCTTTAGCCCACTCTGCCACCCCATTTCAGACATGGCCATATGCAAATCAGTCTGACCCTGTGCCTCATGGGAACAGTCCAGCCCGAACTGCCAAGCCATGCCTTCCCTGGACCGGAAACAAGCTTCCTAGGACCGGTTTCTGGCATTTCAGCCGTCTTCAGCCAGGCTTGCTTGAATCCAGTGGCAAAGTGAGCAAGGGACTCACGTCTGAGCATACCCTGCCAACTTATGGCGAACAAAGCGGTACAAAAGGGGGTGGTGATGGACGGAGCATCAGAACCAATCAAACACTCACACCCAGTCAACAGATCCGAGTTTGATCCCTCACCGTTCTTTAGCCCACTCTGCCACCCCAGTTCAGACATGGCCATATGCAAATCAGTCTGACCCTGTGCCTCATGGGAAAAGTCCAGCCCGAACTGCCAAGCCATGCCTTCCCTGGACCGGAAACAAGCTTCCTAGGACCGGTTTCTGGCATTTCAGCCGTCTTCAGCCAGGCTTGCTTGAATCCAGTGGCAAATTGAGCAAGGGACTCATGTCTGAGCATACCCTGCCAACTTATGGCAAACAAAGCGGTACAAAAGGGGGTGGTGATGGACGGAGCATCAGAACCAATCAAACACTCACACCCAGTCAACAGATCCGGGTTTGATCCATCACCGTTCTTTAGCCCACTCTGCCACCCCAGTTCAGACATGGCCATATGCAAATCAGTCTGACCCTGTGCCTCATGGGAACAGTCCAGCCCGAACTGCCAAGCCATGCCTTCCCTGGACCGGAAACAAGCTTCCTAGGACCGGTTTCTGGCATTTCAGCCATCTTCAGCCAGGCTTGCTTGAATCCAGTGGCAAAGTGAGCAAGGGACTCACGTCTGAGCATACCCTGCCAACTTATGGCGAACAAAGCGGTACAAAAGGGGGTGGTGATGGACGGAGCATCAGAACCAATCAAACACTCACACCCAGTCAACAGATCCGGGTTTGATCCATCACCGTTCTTTAGCCCACTCTGCCACCCCAGTTCAGACATGGCCATATGCAAATCAGTCTGACCCTGTGCCTCATGGGAAAAGTCCAGCCCGAACTGCCAAGCCATGCCTTCCCTGGACCGGAAACAAGCTTCCTAGGACCGGTTTCTGGCATTTCAGCCGTCTTCAGCCAGGCTTGCTTGAATCCAGTGGCAAATTGAGCAAGGGACTCACGTCTGAGCATACCCTGCCAACTTATGGCAAACAAAGCGGTACAAAAGGGGGTGGTGATGGACGGAGCATCAGAACCAATCAAACACTCACACCCAGTCAACAGATCCGGGTTTGATCCATCACCGTTCTTTAGCCCACTCTGCCACCCCAGTTCAGACATGGCCATATGCAAATCAGTCTGACCCTGTGCCTCATGGGAACAGTCCAGCCCGAACTGCCAAGCCATGCCTTCCCTGGACCGGAAACAAGCTTCCTAGGACCGGTTGCTGGCATTTCAGCCGTCTTCAGCCAGGCTTGCTTGAATCCAGTGGCAAAGTGAGCAAGGGACTCACGTCTGTGCATACCCTGCCAACTTATGGCGAACAAAGCGGTACAAAAGGGGGTGGTGATGGACGGAGCATCAGAACCAATCAAACACTCACACCCAGTCCACAGATCCGGGTTTGATCCATCACCGTTCTTTAGCCCACTCTGCCACCCCAGTTCAGACATGGCCATATGCAAATCAGTCTGACCCTGTGCCTCATGGGAAAAGTCCAGCCCGAACTGCCAAGCCATGCCTTCCCTGGACCGGAAACAAGCTTCCTAGGACCGGTTTCTGGCATTTCAGCCGTCTTCAGCCAGGCTTGCTTGAATCCAGTGGCAAATTGAGCAAGGGACTCATGTCTGAGCATACCCTGCCAACTTATGGCAAACAAAGCGGTACAAAAGGGGGTGGTGATGGACGGAGCATCAGAACCAATCAAACACTCACACCCAGTCAACAGATCCGGGTTTGATCCATCACCGTTCTTTAGCCCACTCTGCCACCCCAGTTCAGACATGGCCATATGCAAATCAGTCTGACCCTGTGCCTCATGGGAACAGTCCAGCCCGAACTGCCAAGCCATGCCTTCCCTGGACCGGAAACAAGCTTCCTAGGACCGGTTTCTGGCATTTCAGCCATCTTCAGCCAGGCTTGCTTGAATCCAGTGGCAAAGTGAGCAAGGGACTCACGTCTGAGCATACCCTGCCAACTTATGGCGAACAAAGCGGTACAAAAGGGGGTGGTGATGGACGGAGCATCAGAACCAATCAAACACTCACACCCAGTCAACAGATCCGGGTTTGATCCATCACCGTTCTTTAGCCCACTCTGCCACCCCAGTTCAGACATGGCCATATGCAAATCAGTCTGACCCTGTGCCTCATGGGAAAAGTCCAGCCCGAACTGCCAAGCCATGCCTTCCCTGGACCGGAAACAAGCTTCCTAGGACCGGTTTCTGGCATTTCAGCCGTCTTCAGCCAGGCTTGCTTGAATCCAGTGGCAAATTGAGCAAGGGACTCACGTCTGAGCATACCCTGCCAACTTATGGCAAACAAAGCGGTACAAAAGGGGGTGGTGATGGACGGAGCATCAGAACCAATCAAACACTCACACCCAGTCAACAGATCCGGGTTTGATCCATCACCGTTCTTTAGCCCACTCTGCCACCCCAGTTCAGACATGGCCATATGCAAATCAGTCTGACCCTGTGCCTCATGGGAACAGTCCAGCCCGAACTGCCAAGCCATGCCTTCCCTGGACCGGAAACAAGCTTCCTAGGACCGGTTGCTGGCATTTCAGCCGTCTTCAGCCAGGCTTGCTTGAATCCAGTGGCAAAGTGAGCAAGGGACTCACGTCTGTGCATACCCTGCCAACTTATGGCGAACAAAGCGGTACAAAAGGGGGTGGTGATGGACGGAGCATCAGAACCAATCAAACACTCACACCCAGTCCACAGATCCGGGTTTGATCCATCACCGTTCTTTAGCCCACTCTGCCACCCCAGTTCAGACATGGCCATATGCAAATCAGTCTGACCCTGTGCCACATGGGAACAGTCCAGCCCGAACTGCCAAGCCATGCCTTCCCTTGACCGGAAACAAGCTTCCTAGGACCGGTTTCTGGCATTTCAGCCGTCTTCAGCCAGGCTTGCTTGAATCCAGTGGCAAAGTGAGCAAGGGACTCACGTCTGAGCATACCCTGCCAACTTATGGCGAACAGAGCGGTACAAAAGGGGGTGGTGATGGACGGAGCATCAGAACCAATCAAACACTCACACCCAGTCAACAGATCCGGGTTTGATCCATCACCGTTCTTTAGCCCACTCTGCCACCCCATTTCAGACATGGCCATATGCAAATCAGTCTGACCCTGTGCCTCATGGGAACAGTCCAGCCCGAACTGCCAAGCCATGCCTTCCCTGGACCGGAAACAAGCTTCCTAGGACCGGTTTCTGGCATTTCAGCCTTCTTCAGCCAGGCTTGCTTGAATCCAGTGGCAAAGTGAGCAAGGGACTCACGTCTGAGCATACCCTGCCAACTTATGGCGAACAAAGCGGTACAAAAGGGGGTGGTGATGGACGGAGCATCAGAACCAATCAAACACTCACACCCAGTCAACAGATCCGAGTTTGATCCCTCACCGTTCTTTAGCCCACTCTGCCACCCCAGTTCAGACATGGCCATATGCAAATCAGTCTGACCCTGTGCCTCATGGGAAAAGTCCAGCCCGAACTGCCAAGCCATGCCTTCCCTGGACCGGAAACAAGCTTCCTAGGACCGGTTTCTGGCATTTCAGCCGTCTTCAGCCAGGCTTGCTTGAATCCAGTGGCAAATTGAGCAAGGGACTCACGTCTGAGCATACCCTGCCAACTTATGGCAAACAAAGCGGTACAAAAGGGGGTGGTAATGGACGGAGCATCAGAACCAATCAAACACTCACACCCAGTCAACAGATCCGGGTTTGATCCATCACCGTTCTTTAGCCCACTCTGCCACCCCAGTTCAGACATGGCCATATGCAAATCAGTCTGACCCTGTGCCTCATGGGAACAGTCCAGCCCGAACTGCCAAACCATGCCTTCCCTGGACCGGAAACAAGCTTCCTAGGACCGGTTTCTGGCATTTCAGCCATCTTCAGCCAGGCTTGCTTGAATCCAGTGGCAAAGTAAGCAAGGGACTCACGTCTGAGCATACCCTGCCAACTTATGGCGAACAAAGCGGTACAAAAGGGGGTGGTGATGGACGGAGCATCAGAACCAATCAAACACTCACACCCAGTCAACAGATCCGGGTTTGATCCATCACCGTTCTTTAGCCCACTCTGCCACACCAGTTCAGACATGGCCATATGCAAATCAGTCTGACCCTGTGCCTCATAGGAACACTCCAGCCCGAAGTGCCAAGCCATGCCTTCCCTGGACCGGAAACAAGCTTCCTAGGACCGGTTTCTGGCATTTCAGCCGTCTTCAGCCAGGCTTGCTTGAATCCAGTGGCAAAGTGAGCAAGGGACTCACGTCTGAGCATACCCTGCCAACTTATGGCAAACAAAGCGGTACAAAAGGGGGTGGTGATGGACGGAGCATCAGAACCAATCAAACACTCACACCCAGTCAACAGATCCGGGTTTGATCCATCACCGTTCTTTAGCCCACTCTGCCACCCCAGTTCAGACATGGCCATATGCAAATCAGTCTGACCCTGTGCCTCATGGGAACAGTCCAGCCCGAACTGCCAAGATGCCTTCCCTGGACCGGAAACAAGCTTCCTAGGACCGGTTTCTGGCATTTCAGCCGTCTTCAGCCAGGCTTGCTTGAATCCAGTGGCAAAGTGAGCAAGGGACTCACGTCTGAGCATACCTTGCCAACTTATGGCGAACAAAGCGGTACAAAAGGGGGTGGTGATGGACGGAGCATCAGAACCAATCAAACACTCACACCCAGTAAACAGATCCGGGTTTGATCCATTACCATTCTTTAGCCCACTCTGCCACCCCAGTTCAGACATGGCCATATGCAAATCAGTCTGACCCTGTGCCTCATGGGAACAGTCCAGCCCGAACTGCCAAGCCATGCCTTCCCTGGACCGGAAACAAGCTTCCTAGGACCGGTTTCTGGCATTTCAGCCGTCTTCAGCCAGGCTTCCTTGAATCCAGTGGCAAAGTGAGCAAGGGACTCACGTCTGAGCATACCCTGCCAACTTATGGCGAACAAAGCGGTACAAAAGGGGGTTGTGACGGACGGAGCATCAGAACCAATCAAACACTCACACCCAGTCAACAGATCCGGGTTTGATCCATCACCGTTCTTTAGCCCACTCTGCCACCCCAGTTCAGACATGGCCATATGCAAATCAGTCTGACCCTGTGCCTCATGGGAACAGTCCAGCCCGAACTGCCAAGCCATGCCTTCCCTGGACCGGAAACAAGCTTCCTAGGACCGGTTTCTGGCATTTCAGCCGTCTTCAGCCAGGCTTGCTTGAATCCAGTGGCAAAGTGAGCAAGGGACTCACGTCTGAGCATACCCTGCCAACTTACGGCGAACAAAGCGGTACAAAAGGGGGTGGTGATGGACGGAGCATCAGAACCAATCAAACACTCACACCCAGTCAACAGATCCGGGTTTGATCCATCACCATTCTTTAGCCCACTCTGCCACCCCAGTTCAGACATGGCCATATGCAAATCAGTCTTACCCTGTGCCTCATGGGAACAGTCCAGCCCGAACTGCCAAGCCATGCCTTCCCTGGACGGGAAAATAGGTTCCTAGGACCGGTTTCTGGCATTTCAGCCGTCTTCAGCCAGGCTTGCTTGAATCCAGTGGCAAAGTGAGCAAGGGACTCACGTCTGAGCATACCCTGCCAACTTATGGCAAACAAAGCGGTACAAAAGGGGGTGGTGATGGACGGAGCATCAGAACCAATCAAACACTCACACCCAGTCAACAGATCCGGGTTTGATCCATCACCGTTCTTTAGCCCACTCTGCCACCCCAGTTCAGACATGGCCATATGCAAATCAGTCTGACCCTGTGCCTCATGGGAACAGTCCAGCCCGAACTGCCAAGCCATGCCTTCCCTGGACCGGAAACAAGCTTCCTAGGACCGGTTTCTGGCATTTCAGCCATCTTCAGCCAGGCTTGCTTGAATCCAGTGGCAAAGTGAGCAAGGGACTCACGTCTGAGCATACCCTGCCAACTTATGGCGAACAAAGCGGTACAAAAGGGGGTGGTGATGGACGGAGCATCAGAACCCATCAAACACTCATACCCAGTCAACAGATCAGGGTTTGATCCATCACCGTTCTTTAGCCCACTCTGCCACCCCAGTTCAGACATGGCCA
Organism: Triturus cristatus; assembly: GCF_964204655.1. NCBI lineage: Eukaryota > Metazoa > Chordata > Amphibia > Caudata > Salamandridae > Triturus > Triturus cristatus. Next base: position 91,017 of record NW_028188410.1, read on the forward strand.
TATGCAAATCAGTCTGACCCTGTGCCTCATGGGAACAGTCCATCCCGAACTGCCAAGCCATGCCTTCCCTGGACCGGAAACAAGCTTCCTAGGACCGGTTTCTGGCATTTCAGCCGTCTTCAGCCAGGCTTGCTTGAATCCAGTGGCAAAGTGAGCAAGGGACTCACGTCTGAGCATACCCTGCCAACTTATGGCGAACAGAGCGGTACAAAAGGGGGTGGTGATGGACGGAGCATCAGAACCAATCAAACACTCACACCCAGTCAACAGATCCGGGTTTGATCCATCACCGTTCTTTAGCCCACTCTGCCACCCCATTTCAGACATGGCCATATGCAAATCAGTCTGACCCTGTGCCTCATGGGAACAGTCCAGCCCGAACTGCCAAGCCATGCCTTCCCTGGACCGGAAACAAGCTTCCTAGGACCGGTTTCTGGCATTTCAGCCGTCTTCAGCCAGGCTTGCTTGAATCCAGTGGCAAAGTGAGCAAGGGACTCACGTCTGAGCATACCCTGCCAACTTATGGCGAACAAAGCGGTACAAAAGGGGGTGGTGATGGACGGAGCATCAGAACCAATCAAACACTCAAACCCAGTCAACAGATCCGGGTTTGATCCATCACCGTTCTTTAGCCCACTCTGCCACCCCAGTTCAGACATGGCCATATGCAAATCAGTCTGACCCTGTGCCTCATGGGAACAGTCCAGTCCGAACTGCCAAGCCATGCCTTCCCTGGGCCGGAAACAAGCTTCCTAGGACCGGTTTCTGGCATTTCAGCCATCTTCAGCCAGGCTTGCTTGAATCCAGTGGCAAAGTGAGCAAGGGACTCACGTCTGAGCATACCCTGCCAACTTATGGCGAACAAAGCGGTACAAAAGGGGGTGGTGATGGACGGAGCATCAGAACCAATCAAACACTCACACCCAGTCAACAGATCCGGGTTTGATCCATCACCGTTCTTTAGCCCACTCTGCCACCCCAGTTCAGACATGGCCATATGCAAATCAGTCTGACCCTGTGCCTCATGGGAACAGTCCAGCTCGAACTGCCAAGCCATGCCTTCCCTGGACCGGAAACAAGCTTCCTAGGACCGGTTTCTGGCATTTCAGCCGTCTTCAGCCAGGCTTGCTTGAATCCAGTGGCAAAGTGAGCAAGGGACTCACGTCTGAGCATACCCTACCAACTTACGGCGAACAAAGCAGTACAAAAGGGGGTGGTGATGGACGGAGCATCAGAACCAATCAAACACTCACACCCAGTCAACAGATCCGGGTTTGATCCATCACCATTCTTTAGCCCACTCTGCCACCCCAGTTCAGACATGGCCATCTGCAAATCAGTCTTACCCTGTGCCTCATGGGAACAGTCCAGCCCGAACTGCCAAGCCATGCCTTCCCTGGACGGGAAAATAGGTTCCTAGGACCGGTTTCTGGCATTTCAGCCGTCTTCAGCCAGGCTTGCTTGAATCCAGTGGCAAAGTGAGCAAGGGACTCACGTCTGAGCATACCCTGCCAACTTATGGCAAACAAAGCGGTACAAAAGGGGGTGGTGATGGACGGAGCATCAGAACCAATCAAACACTCACACCCAGTCAACAGATCCGGGTTTGATCCATCACCGTTCTTTAGCCCACTCTGCCACCCCAGTTCAGACATGGCCATATGCAAATCAGTCTGACCCTGTGCCTCATGGGAACAGTCCAGCCCGAACTGCCAAGCCATGCCTTCCCTGGACCGGAAACAAGCTTCCTAGGACCGGTTTCTGGCATTTCAGCCGTCTTCAGCCAGGCTTGCTTGAATCCAGTGGCAAAGTGAGCAAGGAACTCACGTCTGAGCATACCCTGCCAACTTATGGCGAACAAAGCGGTACAAAAGGGGGTGGTGATGGACGGAGCATCAGAACCAATCAAACACTCACACCCAGTCAACAGATCCGGGTTTGATCCATCACCGTTCTTTAGCCCACTCTGCCACCCCATTTCAGACATGGCCATATGCAAATCAGTCTGACCCTGTGCCTCATGGGAACAGTCCAGCCCGAACTGCCAAGCCATGCCTTCCCTGGACCGGAAACAAGCTTCCTAGGACCGGTTTCTGGCATTTCAGCCGTCTTCAGCCAGGCTTGCTTGAATCCAGTGGCAAAGTGAGCAAGGGACTCACGTCTGAGCATACCCTGCCAACTTATGGCGAACAAAGCGGTACAAAAGGGGGTGGTGATGGACGGAGCATCAGAACCAAACACTCACACCCAGTCAACAGATCCGGGTTTGATCCATCACCGTTCTTTAGCCCACTCTGCCACCCCAGTTCAGACATGGCCATATGCAAATCAGTCTGACCCTGTGCCTCATGGGAACAGTCCAGCCCGAACTGCCAAGCCATGCCTTCCCTGGACCGGAAACAAGCTTCCTAGGACCGGTTTCTGGCATTTCAGCCATCTTCAGCCAGGCTTGCTTGAATCCAGTGGCAAAGTGAGCAAGGGACTCACGTCTGAGCATACCCTGCCAACTTATGGCGAACAAAGCGGTACAAAAGGGGGTGGTGATGGACGGAGCATCAGAACCAATCAAACACTCACACCCAGTCAACAGATCCGGGTTTGATCCATCACCGTTCTTTAGCCCACTCTGCCACCCCAGTTCAGACATGGCCATATGCAAATCAGTCTGACCCTGTGCCTCATAGGAACACTCCAGCCCGAAGTGCCAAGCCATGCCTTCCCTGGACCGGAAACAAGCTTCCTAGGACCGGTTTCTGGCATTTCAGCCGTCATCAGCCAGGCTTGCTTGAATCCAGTGGCAAAGTGAGCAAGGGACTCACGTCTGAGCATACCCTGCCAACTTATGGCGAACAAAGCGGTACAAAAGGGGGTGGTGATGGACGGAGCATCAGAACCAATCAAACACTCACACCCAGTCAACAGATCCGGGTTTGATCCATCACCGTTCTTTAGCCCACTCTGCCACCCCAGTTCAGACATGGCCATATGCAAATCAGTCTGACCCTGTGCCTCATGGGAACAGTCCAGACCGAACTTCCAAGCCATGCCTTCCCTGGACCGGAAACAAGCTTCCTAGGACCGGTTTCTGGCATTTCAGCCGTCTTCAGCCAGGCTTGCTTGAATCCAGTGGCAAAGTGAGCAAGGGACTCACGTCTGAGCATACCCTGCCAACTTATGGCAAACAAAGCGGTACAAAAGGGGGTGGTGATGGACGGAGCATCAGAACCAATCAAACACTCACACCCAGTCAACAGATCCGGGTTTGATCCATTCACCGTTCTTTAGCCCACTCTGCCACCCCAGTTCAGACATGGCCATATGCAAATCAGTCTGACCCTGTGCCTCATGGGAACAGTCCAGCCCGAACTGCCAAGCCATGCCTTCCCTGGACCGGAAACAAGCTTCCTAGGCCCGGTTTCTGGCATTTCAGCCGTCTTCAGCCAGGCTTGCTTGAATCCAGTGGCAAAGTGAGCAAGGGACACACGTCTGAGCATACCCTGCCAACTTATGGCAAACAAAGCGGTACAAAAGGGGGTGGTGATGGACGGAGCATCAGAACCAATCAAACACTCACACCCAGTCAACAGATCCGGGTTTGATCCATTCACCGTTCTTTAGCCCACTCTGCCACCCCAGTTCAGACATGGCCATATGCAAATCAGTCTGACCCTGTGCCTCATGGGAACAGTCCAGCCCGAACTGCCAAGCCATGCCTTCCCTGGACCGGAAACAAGCTTCCTAGGACCGGTTTCTGGCATTTCAGCCATCTTCAGCCAGGCTTGCTTGAATCCAGTGGCAAAGTGAGCAAGGGACTCACGTCTGAGCATACCCTGCCAACTTATGGCGAACAAAGCGGTACAAAAGGGGGTGGTGATGGACGGAGCATCAGAACCAATCAAACACTCACACCCAGTCAACAGATCCGGGTTTGATCCATCACCGTTCTTTAGCCCACTCTGCCACCCCAGTTCAGACATGGCCATATGCAAATCAGTCTGACCCTGTGCCTCATAGGAACACTCCAGCCCGAAGTGCCAAGCCATGCCTTCCCTGGACCGGAAACAAGCTTCCTAGGACCGGTTTCTGGCATTTCAGCCGTCATCAGCCAGGCTTGCTTGAATCCAGTGGCAAAGTGAGCAAGGGACTCACGTCTGAGCATACCCTGCCAACTTATGGCGAACAAAGCGGTACAAAAGGGGGTGGTGATGGACGGAGCATCAGAACCAATCAAACACTCACACCCAGTCAACAGATCCGGGTTTGATCCATCACCGTTCTTTAGCCCACTCTGCCATCCCAGTTCAGACATGGCCATATGCAAATCAGTCTGACCCTGTGCCTCATGGGAACAGTCCAGACCGAACTTCCAAGCCATGCCTTCCCTGGACCGGAAACAAGCTTCCTAGGACCGGTTTCTGGCATTTCAGCCGTCTTCAGCCAGGCTTGCTTGAATCCAGTGGCAAAGTGAGCAAGGGACTCACGTCTGAGCATACCCTGCCAACTTATGGCAAACAAAGCGGTACAAAAGGGGGTGGTGATGGACGGAGCATCAGAACCAATCAAACACTCACACCCAGTCAACAGATCCGGGTTTGATCCATTCACCGTTCTTTAGCCCACTCTGCCACCCCAGTTCAGACATGGCCATATGCAAATCAGTCTGACCCTGTGCCTCATGGGAACAGTCCAGCCCGAACTGCCAAGCCATGCCTTCCCTGGACCGGAAACAAGCTTCCTAGGCCCGGTTTCTGGCATTTCAGCCGTCTTCAGCCAGGCTTGCTTGAATCCAGTGGCAAAGTGAGCAAGGGACACACGTCTGAGCATACCCTGCCAACTTATGGCGAACAAAGCGGTACAAAAGGGGGTGGTGATGGACGGAGCATCAGAACCAATCAAACACTCACACCCAGTCAACAGATCCGGGTTTGATCCATCACCGTTCTTTAGCCCACTCTGCCACCCCAGTTCAGACATGGCCATATGCAAATCAGTCTGACCCTGTGCCTCATGGGAAAAGTCCAGCCCGAACTGCCAAGCCATGCCTTCCCTGGACCGGAAACAAGCTTCCTAGGACCGGTTTCTGGCATTTCAGCCGTCTTCAGCCAGGCTTGCTTGAATCCAGTGGCAAATTGAGCAAGGGACTCACGTCTGAGCATACCCTGCCAACTTATGGCAAACAAAGCGGTACAAAAGGGGGTGGTGATGGACGGAGCATCAGAACCAATCAAACACTCACACCCAGTCAACAGATCCGGGTTTGATCCATCACCGTTCTTTAGCCCACTCTGCCACCCCAGTTCAGACATGGCCATATGCAAATCAGTCTGACCCTGTGCCTCATGGGAACAGTCCAGCCCGAACTGCCAAGCCATGCCTTCCCTGGACCGGAAACAAGCTTCCTAGGACCGGTTGCTGGCATTTCAGCCGTCTTCAGCCAGGCTTGCTTGAATCCAGTGGCAAAGTGAGCAAGGGACTCACGTCTGAGCATACCCTGGCAACTTATGGCGAACAGAGCGGTACAAAAGGGGGTGGTGATGGACGGAGCATCAGAACCAATCAAACACTCACACCCAGTCAACAGATCCGGGTTTGATCCATCACCGTTCTTTAGCCCACTCTGCCACCCCATTTCAGACATGGCCATATGCAAATCAGTCTGACCCTGTGCCTCATGGGAACAGTCCAGCCCGAACTGCCAAGCCATGCCTTCCCTGGACCGGAAACAAGCTTCCTAGGACCGGTTTCTGGCATTTCAGCCGTCTTCAGCCAGGCTTGCTTGAATCCAGTGGCAAAGTGAGCAAGGGACTCACGTCTGAGCATACCCTGCCAACTTATGGCGAACAAAGCGGTACAAAAGGGGGTGGTGATGGACGGAGCATCAGAACCAATCAAACACTCACACCCAGTCAACAGATCCGAGTTTGATCCCTCACCGTTCTTTAGCCCACTCTGCCACCCCAGTTCAGACATGGCCATATGCAAATCAGTCTGACCCTGTGCCTCATGGGAAAAGTCCAGCCCGAACTGCCAAGCCATGCCTTCCCTGGACCGGAAACAAGCTTCCTAGGACCGGTTTCTGGCATTTCAGCCGTCTTCAGCCAGGCTTGCTTGAATCCAGTGGCAAATTGAGCAAGGGACTCACGTCTGAGCATACCCTGCCAACTTATGGCAAACAAAGCGGTACAAAAGGGGGTGGTAATGGACGGAGCATCAGAACCAATCAAACACTCACACCCAGTCAACAGATCCGGGTTTGATCCATCACCGTTCTTTAGCCCACTCTGCCACCCCAGTTCAGACATGGCCATATGCAAATCAGTCTGACCCTGTGCCTCATGGGAACAGTCCAGTCCGAACTGCCAAGCCATGCCTTCCCTGGACCGGAAACAAGCTTCCTAGGACCGGTTTCTGGCATTTCAGCCTTCTTCAGCCAGGCTTGCTTGAATCCAGTGGCAAAGTAAGCAAGGGACTCACGTCTGAGCATACCCTGCCAACTTATGGCGAACAAAGCGGTACAAAAGGGGGTGGTGATGGACGGAGCATCAGAACCAATCAAACACTCACACCCAGTCAACAGATCCGGGTTTGATCAATCACCGTTCTTTAGCCCACTCTGCCACCCCAGTTCAGACATGGCCATATGCAAATCAGTCTGACCCTGTGCCTCATAGGAACACTCCAGCCCGAAGTGCCAAGCCATGCCTTCCCTGGACCGGAAACAAGCTTCCTAGGACCGGTTTCTGGCATTTCAGCCGTCTTCAGCCAGGCTTGCTTGAATCCAGTGGCAAAGTGAGCAAGGGACTCACGTCTGAGCATACCCTGCCAACTTATGGCAAACAAAGCGGTACAAAAGGGGGTGGTGATGGACGGAGCATCAGAACCAATCAAACACTCACACCCAGTCAACAGATCCGGGTTTGATCCATCACCGTTCTTTAGCCCACTCTGCCACCCCAGTTCAGACATGGCCATATGCAAATCAGTCTGACCCTGTGCCTCATGGGAACAGTCCAGCCCGAACTGCCAAGCCATGCCTTCCCTGGACCGGAAACAAGCTTCCTAGGACCGGTTTCTGGCATTTCAGCCGTCTTCAGCCAGGCTTCCTTGAATCCAGTGGCAAAGTGAGCAAGGGACTCACGTCTGAGCATACCCTGCCAACTTATGGCGAACAAAGCGGTACAAAAGGGGGTGGTGACGGACGGAGCATCAGAACCAATCAAACACTCACACCCAGTCAACAGATCCGGGTTTGATCCATCACCGTTCTTTAGCCCACTCTGCCACCCCAGTTCAGACATGGCCATATGCAAATCAGTCTGACCCTGTGCCTCATGGGAACAGTCCAGCCCGAACTGCCAAGCCATGCCTTCCCTGGACCGGAAACAAGCTTTCTAGGACCGGTTTCTGGCATTTCAGCCGTCTTCAGCCAGGCTTGCTTGAATCCAGTGGCAAAGTGAGCAAGGGACTCACGTCTGAGCATACCCTGCCAACTTACGGCGAACAAAGCGGTACAAAAGGGGGTGGTGATGGACGGAGCATCAGAACCAATCAAACACTCACACCCAGTCAACAGATCCGGGTTTGATCCATCACCATTCTTTAGCCCACTCTGCCACCCCAGTTCAGACATGGCCATATGCAAATCAGTCTTACCCTGTGCCTCATGGGAACAGTCCAGCCCGAACTGCCAAGCCATGCCTTCCCTGGACGGGAAAATAGGTTCCTAGGACCGGTTTCTGGCATTTCAGCCGTCTTCAGCCAGGCTTGCTTGAATCCAGTGGCAAAGTGAGCAAGGGACTCACGTCTGAGCATACCCTGCCAACTTATGGCAAACAAAGCGGTACAAAAGGGGGTGGTGATGGACGGAGCATCAGAACCAATCAAACACTCACACCCAGTCAACAGATCCGGGTTTGATCCATCACCGTTCTTTAGCCCACTCTGCCACCCCAGTTCAGACATGGCCATATGCAAATCAGTCTGACCCTGTGCCTCATGGGAACAGTCCAGCCCGAACTGCCAAGCCATGCCTTCCCTGGACCGGAAACAAGCTTCCTAGGACCGGTTTCTGGCATTTCAGCCATCTTCAGCCAGGCTTGCTTGAATCCAGTGGCAAAGTGAGCAAGGGACTCACGTCTGAGCATACCCTGCCAACTTATGGCGAACAAAGCGGTACAAAAGGGGGTGGTGATGGACGGAGCATCAGAACCCATCAAACACTCACACCCAGTCAACAGATCAGGGTTTGATCCATCACCGTTCTTTAGCCCACTCTGCCACCCCAGTTCAGACATGGCCATATGCAAATCAGTCTGACCCTGTGCCTCATGGGAACAGTCCATCCCGAACTGCCAAGCCATGCCTTCCCTGGACCGGAAACAAGCTTCCTAGGACCGGTTTCTGGCATTTCAGCCGTCTTCAGCCAGGCTTGCTTGAATCCAGTGGCAAAGTGAGCAAGGGACTCACGTCTGAGCATACCCTGCCAACTTATGGCGAACAGAGCGGTACAAAAGGGGGTGGTGATGGACGGAGCATCAGAACCAATCAAACACTCACACCCAGTCAACAGATCCGGGTTTGATCCATCACCGTTCTTTAGCCCACTCTGCCACCCCATTTCAGACATGGCCATGTGCAAATCAGTCTGACCCTGTGCCTCATGGGAACAGTCCAGCCCGAACTGCCAAGCCATGCCTTCCCTGGACCGGAAACAAGCTTCCTAGGACCGGTTTCTGGCATTTCAGCCGTCTTCAGCCAGGCTTGCTTGAATCCAGTGGCAAAGTGAGCAAGGGACTCACGTCTGAGCATACCCTGCCAACTTATGGCGAACAAAGCGGTACAAAAGGGGGTGGTGATGGACGGAGCATCAGAACCAATCAAACACTCACACCCAGTCAACAGATCCGGGTTTGATCCATCACCGTTCTTTAGCCCACTCTGCCACCCCAGTTCAGACATGGCCATATGCAAATCAGTCTGACCCTGTGCCTCATGGGAACAGTCCAGCCCGAACTGCCAAGCCATGCCTTCCCTGGACCGGAAACAAGCTTCCTAGGACCGGTTTCTGGCATTTCAGCCATCTTCAGCCAGGCTTGCTTGAATCCAGTGGCAAAGTGAGCAAGGGACTCACGTCTGAGCATACCCTGCCAACTTATGGCGAACAAAGCGGTACAAAAGGGGGTGGTGATGGACGGAGCATCAGAACCCATCAAACACTCACACCCAGTCAACAGATCAGGGTTTGATCCATCACCGTTCTTTAGCCCACTCTGCCACCCCAGTTCAGACATGGCCATATGCAAATCAGTCTGACCCTGTGCCTCATGGGAACAGTCCATCCCGAACTGCCAAGCCATGCCTTCCCTGGACCGGAAACAAGCTTCCTAGGACCGGTTTCTGGCATTTCAGCCGTCTTCAGCCAGGCTTGCTTGAATCCAGTGGCAAAGTGAGCAAGGGACTCACGTCTGAGCATACCCTGCCAACTTATGGCGAACAGAGCGGTACAAAAGGGGGTGGTGATGGACGGAGCATCAGAACCAATCAAACACTCACACCCAGTCAACAGATCCGGGTTTGATCCATCACCGTTCTTTAGCCCACTCTGCCACCCCATTTCAGACATGGCCATGTGCAAATCAGTCTGACCCTGTGCCTCATGGGAACAGTCCAGCCCGAACTGCCAAGCCATGCCTTCCCTGGACCGGAAACAAGCTTCCTAGGACCGGTTTCTGGCATTTCAGCCGTCTTCAGCCAGGCTTGCTTGAATCCAGTGGCAAAGTGAGCAAGGGACTCACGTCTGAGCATACCCTGCCAACTTATGGCGAACAAAGCGGTACAAAAGGGGGTGGTGATGGACGGAGCATCAGAACCAATCAAACACTCACACCCAGTCAACAGATCCGGGTTTGATCCATCACCGTTCTTTAGCCCACTCTGCCACCCCAGTTCAGACATGGCCATATGCAAATCAGTCTGACCCTGTGCCTCATGGGAACAGTCCAGCCCGAACTGCCAAGCCATGCCTTTCCTGGACCGGAAACAAGCTTCCTAGGACCGGTTTCTGGCATTTCAGCCGTCTTCAGCCAGGCTTGCTTGAATCCAGTGGCAAAGTGAGCAAGGGACTCACGTCTGAGCATACCCTACCAACTTACGGCGAACAAAGCGGTACAAAAGGGGGTGGTGATGGACGGAGCATCAGAACCAATCAAACACTCACACCCAGTCAACAGATCCGGGTTTGATCCATCACCATTCTTTAGCCCACTCTGCCACCCCAGTTCAGACATGGCCATCTGCAAATCAGTCTTACCCTGTGCCTCATGGGAACAGTCCAGCCCGAACTGCCAAGCCATGCCTTCCCTGGACGGGAAAATAGGTTCCTAGGACCGGTTTCTGGCATTTCAGCCGTCTTCAGCCAGGCTTGCTTGAATCCAGTGGCAAAGTGAGCAAGGGACTCACGTCTGAGCATACCCTGCCAACTTATGGCAAACAAAGCGGTACAAAAGGGGGTGGTGATGGACGGAGCATCAGAACCAATCAAACACTCACACCCAGTCAACAGATCCGGGTTTGATTCATCACCGTTCTTTAGCCCACTCTGCCACCCCAGTTCAGACATGGCCATATGCAAATCAGTCTGACCCTGTGCCTCATGGGAACAGTCCAGCCCGAACTGCCAAGCCATGCCTTCCCTGGACCGGAAACAAGCTTCCTAGGACCGGTTTCTGGCATTTCAGCCGTCTTCAGCCAGGCTTGCTTGAATCCAGTGGCAAAGTGAGCAAGGAACTCACGTCTGAGCATACCCTGCCAACTTATGGCGAACAAAGCGGTACAAAAGGGGGTGGTGATGGACGGAGCATCAGAACCAATCAAACACTCACACCCAGTCAACAGATCCGGGTTTGATCCATCACCGTTCTTTAGCCCACTCTGCCACCCCATTTCAGACATGGCCATATGCAAATCAGTCTGACCCTGTGCCACATGGGAACAGTCCAGCCCGAACTGCCAAGCCATGCCTTCCCTGGACCGGAAACAAGCTTCCTAGGACCGGTTTCTGGCATTTCAGCCGTCTTCAGCCAGGCTTGCTTGAATCCAGTGGCAAAGTGAGCAAGGGACTCACGTCTGAGCATACCCTGCCAACTTATGGCGAACAAAGCGGTACAAAAGGGGGTGGTGATGGACGGAGCATCAGAACCAATCAAACACTCACACCCAGTCAACAGATCCGGGTTTGATCCATCACCGTTCTTTAGCCCACTCTGCCACCCCAGTTCAGACATGGCCATATGAAAATCAGTCTGACCCTGTGCCTCATAGGAACACTCCAGCCCGAAGTGCCAAGCCATGCCTTCCCTGGACCGGAAACAAGCTTCCTAGGACCGGTTTCTGGCATTTCAGCCGTCATCAGCCAGGCTTGCTTGAATCCAGTGGCAAAGTGAGCAAGGGACTCACGTCTGAGCATACCCTGCCAACTTATGGCGAACAAAGCGGTACAAAAGGGGGTGGTGATGGACGGAGCATCAGAACCAATCAAACACTCACACCCAGTCAACAGATCCGGGTTTGATCCATCACCGTTCTTTAGCCCACTCTGCCACCCCAGTTCAGACATGGCCATATGCAAATCAGTCTGACCCTGTGCCTCATGGGAACAGTCCAGACCAAACTTCCAAGCCATGCCTTCCCTGGACCGAAAACAAGCTTCCTAGGACCGGTTTCTGGCATTTCAGCCGTCTTCAGCCAGGCTTGCTTGAATCCAGTGGCAAAGTGAGCAAGGGACTCACGTCTGAGCATACCCTGCCAACTTATGGCAAACAAAGCGGTACAAAAGGGGGTGGTGATGGACGGAGCATCAGAACCAATCAAACACTCACACCCAGTCAACAGATCCGGGTTTGATCCATTCACCGTTCTTTAGCCCACTCTGCCACCCCAGTTCAGACATGGCCATATGCAAATCAGTCTGACCCTGTGCCTCATGGGAACAGTCCAGCCCGAACTGCCAAGCCATGCCTTCCCTGGACCGGAAACAAGCTTCCTAGGCCCGGTTTCTGGCATTTCAGCCGTCTTCAGCCAGGCTTGCTTGAATCCAGTGGCAAAGTGAGCAAGGGACACACGTCTGAGCATACCCTGCCAACTTATGGCAAACAAAGCGGTACAAAAGGGGGTGGTGATGGACGGAGCATCAGAACCAATCAAACACTCACACCCAGTCAACAGATCCGGGTTTGATCCATCACCGTTCTTAAGCCCACTCTGCCACACCAGTTCAGACATGGCCATATGCAAATCAGTCTGACCCTGTGCCTCATGGGAACAGTCCAGCCCGAACTGCCAAGCCATGCCTTCCCTGGACCGGAAACAAGCTTCCTAGGCCCGGTTTCTGGCATTTCAGCCGTCTTCAGCCAGGCTTGCTTGAATCCAGTGGCAAAGTGAGCAAGGGACACACGTCTGAGCATACCCTGCCAACTTATGGCGAACAAAGTGGTACAAAAGGGGGTGGTGATGGACGGAGCATCAGAAGCAATCAAACACTCACACCCAGTCAACAGATCCGAGTTTGATCCATCACCGTTCTTTAGCCCACTCTGCCACCCCAGTTCAGACATGGCCATATGCAAATCAGCCTGACCCTGTGCCTCATGGGAACAGTCCAGCCCGACCTGCCAAGCCATGCCTTCCCTGGACTGGAAACAAGCTTCCTAGGACCGGTTTCTGGCATTTCAGCCGTCTTCAGCCAGGCTTGCTTGAATCCAGTGGCAAAGTGAGCAAGGGACTCACGTCTGAGCATACCCTGCCAACTTATGGCGAACAAAGCGGTACAAAAGGGGGTGGTGATGGACGGAGCATCAGAACCAATCAAACACTCACACCCAGTCAACAGATCCGGGTTTGATCCATCACCGTTCTTTAGCCCACTCTGCCACCCCAGTTCAGATATGGCCATATGCAAATCAGTCTGACCCTGTGCCTCATGGGAACAGTCCAGCCCGAACAGCCAAGCCATGCCTTCCCTGGACCGGAAACAAGCTTCCTAGGACCGGTTTCTGGCATTTCAGCCGTCTTCAGCCAGGCTTCCTTGAATCCAGGGGCAAAGTGAGCAAGGGACTCACGTCTGAGCATACCCTGCCAACTTATGGCGAACAAAGCGGTACAAAAGGGGGTGGTGATGGACGGAGCATCAGAACCAATCAAACACTCACACCCAGTCAACAGATCCGGGTTTGATCCATCACCGTTCTTTAGCCCACTCTGCCACCCCAGTTCAGACATGGCCATTTGCAAATCAGTCTGACCCTGTGCCTCATGGGAACAGTCCAGCCCGAACTGCCAAGCCATGCCTTCCCTGGACCGGAAACAAGCTTCCTAGGACCGGTTTCTGGCATTTCAGCCGTCTTCAGCCAGGCTTGCTTGAATCCAGTGGCAAAGTGAGCAAGGGACTCACGTCTGAGCATTCCCTGCCAACTTATGGCGAACAAAGCGGTACAAAAGGGGGTGGTGATGGACGGAGCATCAGAACCAATCAAACACTCACACCCAGTCAACAGATCCGGGTTTGATCCCTCACCGTTCTTTAGCCCACTCTGCCACCCCAGTTCAGACATGGCCATATGCAAATCAGTCTGACCCTGTGCCTCATGGGAACAGTCCAGCCCGAACTGCCAAGCCATGCCTTCCCTGGACCGGAAACAAGCTTCCTAGGACCGGTATCTGGCATTTCAGCCATCTTCAGCCAGGCTTGCTTGAATCCAGTGGCAAAGTGAGCAAGGGACTCACGTCTGAGCATACCCTGCCAACTTATGGCGAACAAAGCGGTACAAAAGGGGGTGGTGATGGACGGAGCATCAGAACCAATCAAACACTCACACCCAGTCAACAGATCCGGGTTTGATCCATCACCGTTCTTTAGCCCACTCTGCCACCCCAGTTCAGACATGGCCATATGCAAATCAGTCTGACCCTGTGCCTCGTCGGAACAGTCCAGCCCGAACTGCCAAGCCATGCCTTCCCTGGACCGGAAACAAGCTTCCTAGGACCGGTTTCTGGCATTTCAGCCGTCTTCAGCCAGGCTTGCTTGAATCCAGTGGCAAAGTGAGCAAGGGACTCACGTCTGAGCATGCCCTGCCAACTTATGGCGAACAGAGCGGTACAAAAGGGGGTGGTGATGGACGGAGCATCAGAACCAATCAAACACTCACACCCAGTCAACAGATCCGGGTTTGATCCATCACCGTTCTTTAGCCCACTCTGCCACCCCATTTCAGACATGGCCATATGCAAATCAGTCTGACCCTGTGCCTCATGGGAACAGTCCAGCCCGAACTGCCAAGCCATGCCTTCCCTGGACCGGAAACAAGCTTCCTAGGACCGGTTTCTGGCATTTCAGCCGTCTTCAGCCAGGCTTGCTTGAATCCAGTGGCAAAGTGAGCAAGGGACTCACGTCTGAGCATACCCTGCCAACTTATGGCGAACAAAGCGGTACAAAAGGGGGTGGTGATGGACGGAGCATCAGAACCAATCAAACACTCACACCCAGTCAACAGATCCGAGTTTGATCCCTCACCGTTCTTTAGCCCACTCTGCCACCCCAGTTCAGACATGGCCATATGCAAATCAGTCTGACCCTGTGCCTCATGGGAAAAGTCCAGCCCGAACTGCCAAGCCATGCCTTCCCTGGACCGGAAACAAGCTTCCTAGGACCGGTTTCTGGCATTTCAGCCGTCTTCACCCAGGCTTGCTTGAATCCAGTGGCAAATTGAGCAAGGGACTCACGTCAGAGCATACCCTGCCAACTTATGGCAAACAAAGCGGTACAAAAGGGGGTGGTGATGGACGGAGCATCAGAACCAATCAAACACTCACACCCAGTCAACAGATCCGGGTTTGATCTATCACCGTTCTTTAGCCCACTCTGCCACCCCAATTCAGACATGGCCATATGCAAATCAGTCTGACCCTGTGCCTCATGGGAACAGTCCAGCCCGAACTGCCAAGCCATGCCTTCCCTGGACCGGAAACAAGCTTCCTAGGACCGGTTGCTGGCATTTCAGCCGTCTTCAGCCAGGCTTGCTTGAATCCAGTGGCAAAGTGAGCAAGGGACTTACGTCTGAGCATACCCTGCCAACTTATGGCGAACAAAGCGGTACAAAAGGGGGTGGTGATGGACGGAGCATCAGAACCAATCAAACACTCACACCCAGTCAACAGATCCGGGTTTGATCCATCACCGTTCTTTAGCCCACTCTGCCACCCCAGTTCAGACATGGCCATATGCAAATCAGTCTGACCCTGTGCCTCATGGGAACAGTCCAGTCCGAACTGCCAAGCCATGCCTTCCCTGGGCCGGAAACAAGCTTCCTAGGACCGGTTTCTGGCATTTCAGCCATCTTCAGCCAGGCTTGCTTGAATCCAGTGGCAAAGTGAGCAAGGGACTCACGTCTGAGCATACCCTGCCAACTTATGGCGAACAAAGCGGTACAAAAGGGGGTGGTGATGGACGGAGCATCAGAACCAATCAAACACTCACACCCAGTCAACAGATCCGGGTTTGATCCATCACCGTTCTTTAGCCCACTCTGCCACCCCAGTTCAGACATGGCCATATGCAAATCAGTCTGACCCTGTGCCTCATGGGAACACTCCAGCCCGAACTGCCAAGCCATGCCTTCCCTGGACCGGAAACAAGCTTCCTAGGACCGGTTTCTGGCATTTCAGCCGTCTTCAGCCAGGCTTGCTTGAATCCAGTGGCAAAGTGAGCAAGGGACTCACGTCTGAGCATACCCTGCCAACTTATGGCAAACAAAGCGGTACAAAAGGGGGTGGTGATGGACGGAGCATCAGAACCAATCAAACACTCACACCCAGTCAACAGATCCGGGTTTGATCCATCACCGTTCTTTAGCCCACTCTGCCACCCCAGTTCAGACATGGCCATATGCAAATCAGTCTGACCCTGTGCCTCATGGGAACAGTCCAGCCCGAACTGCCAAGCCATGCCTTCCCTGGACCGGAAACAAGCTTCCTAGGACCGGTTTCTGGCATTTCAGCCGTCTTCAGCCAGGCTTGCTTGAATCCAGTGGCAAAGTGAGCAAGGGACTCACGTCTGAGCATACCCTGCCAACTTATGGCGAACAAAGCGGTACAAAAGGGGGTGGTGATGGACGGAGCATCAGAACCAATCAAACACTCACACCCAGTCAACAGATCCGGGTTTGATCCATCACCGTTCTTTAGCCCACTCTGCCACCCCAGTTCAGACATGGCCATATGCAAATCAGTCTGACCCTGTGCCTCATGGGAACAGTCCAGCCCGAACTGCCAAGCCATGCCTTCCCTGGACCGGAAACAAGCTTCCTAGGACCGGTTTCTGGCATTTCAGCCATCTTCAGCCAGGCTTGCTTGAATCCAGTGGCAAAGTGAGCAAGGGACTCACGTCTGAGCATACCCTGCCAACTTATGGCGAACAAAGCGGTACAAAAGGGGGTGGTGATGGACGGAGCATCAGAACCAATCAAACACTCACACCCAGTCAACAGATCCGGGTTTGATCCATCACCGTTCTTTAGCCCACTCTGCCACCCCAGTTCAGACATGGCCATATGCAAATCAGTCTGACCCTGTGCCTCATAGGAACACTCCAGCCCGAAGTGCCAAGCCATGCCTTCCCTGGACCGGAAACAAGCTTCCTAGGACCGGTTTCTGGCATTTCAGCCGTCTTCAGCCAGGCTTGCTTGAATCCAGTGGCAAAGTGAGCAAGGGACTCACGTCTGAGCATACCCTGCCAACTTATGGCAAACAAAGCGGTACAAAAGGGGGTGGTGATGGACGGAGCATCAGAACCAATCAAACACTCACACCCAGTCAACAGATCTGGGTTTGATCCATCACCGTTCTTTAGCCCACTCTGCCACCCCAGTTCAGACATGGCCATATGCAAATCAGTCTGACCCTGTGCCTCATGGGAACAGTCCAGCCCGAACTGCCAAGCCATGCCTTCCCTGGACCGGAAACAAGCTTCCTAGGACCGGTTTCTAGCATTTTAGCCGTCTTCAGCCAGGCTTGCTTGAATCCAGTGGCAAAGTGAGCAAGGGACTCACGTCTGAGCATACCCTGCCAACTTATGGCGAACAAAGCGGTACAAAAGGGGGTGGTGATGGACGGAGCATCAGAACCAATCAAACACTCACACCCAGTCAACAGATCCGGGTTTGATCCATTACCATTCTTTAGCCCACTCTGCCACCCCAGTTCAGACATGGCCATATGCAAATCAGTCTGACCCTGTGCCTCATGGGAACAGTCCAGCCCGAACTGCCAAGCCATGCCTTCCCTGGATCGGAAACAAGCTTCCTAGGACCGGTTTCTGGCATTTCAGCCGTCTTCAGCCAGGCTTCCTTGAATCCAGTGGCAAAGTGAGCAAGGGACTCACGTCTGAGCATACCCTGCCAACTTATGGCGAACAAAGCGGTACAAAAGGGGGTGGTGATGGACGGAGCATCAGAACCAATCAAACACTCACACCCAGTCAACAGATCCGGGTTTGATCCATCACCGTTCTTTAGCCCACTCTGCCACCCCAGTTCAGACATGGCCATATGCAAATCAGTCTGACCCTGTGCCTCATGGGAACAGTCCAGCCCGAACTGCCAAGCCATGCCTTCCCTGGACCGTAAACAAGCTTCCTAGGACCGGTTTCTGGCATTTCAGCCGTCTTCAGCCAGGCTTGCTTGAATCCAGTGGCAAAGTGAGCAAGGGACTCACGTCTGAGCATGCCCTGCCAACTTATGGCGAACAAAGCGGTACAAAAGGGGGTGGTGATGGACGGAGCATCAGAACCAATCAAACACTCACACCCAGTCAACAGATCCGGGTTTGATCCATCACCGTTCTTTAGCCCACTCTGCTACCCCAGTTCAGACATGGCCATATGCAAATCAGTCTGACCCTGTGCCTCATGGGAACAGTCCAGCTTGAACTTCCAAGCCATGACTTCCCTGGACCGGAAACAAGCTTCCTAGGACCGGTTTCTGGCATTTCAGCCGTCTTCAGCCAGGCTTGCTTGAATCCAGTGGCAAAGTGAGCAAGGGACTCACGTCTGAGCATACCCTGCCAACTTATGGCAAACAAAGCGGTACAAAAGGGGGTGGTGATGGACGGAGCATCAGAACCAATCAAACACTCACACCCAGTCAACAGATCCGGGTTTGATCCATTCACCGTTCTTTAGCCCACTCTGCCACCCCAGTTCAGACATGGCCATATGCAAATCAGTCTGACCCTGTGCCTCATGGGAACAGTCCAGCCCGAACTGCCAAGCCATGCCTTCCCTGGACCGGAAACAAGCTTCCTAGGCCCGGTTTCTGGCATTTCAGCCATCTTCAGCCAGGCTTGCTTGAATCCAGTGGCAAAGTGAGCAAGGGACACACGTCTGAGCATACCCTGCCAACTTATGGCGAACAAAGCGGTACAAAAGGGGGTGGTGATGGACAGAGCATCAGAACCAATCAAACACTCACACCCAGTCAACAGATCCGGGTTTGATCCATCACCGTTCTTTAGCCCACTCTGCCACCCCAGTTCAGACATGGCCATATGCAAATCAGTCTTACCCTGTGCCTCATGGGAACAGTCCAGCCCGAACTGCCAAGCCATGCCTTCCCTGGACGGGAAAATAGGTTCCTAGGACCGGTTTCTGGCATTTCAGCCGTCTTCAGCCAGGCTTGCTTGAATCCAGTGGCAAAGTGAGCAAGGGACTCACGTCTGATCATACCCTGCCAACTTATGGCGAACAAAGCGGTACAAAAGGGGGTGGTGATGGACGGAGCATCAGAACCAATCAAACACTCACACCCAGTCAACAGATCCGGGTTTGATCCATCACCGTTCTTTAGCCCACTCTGCCACCCCATTTCAGACATGGCCATATGCAAATCAGTCTGACCCTGTGCCTCATGGGAACAGTCCAGCCCGAACTGCCAAGCCATGCCTTCCCTGGACCGGAAACAAGCTTCCTAGGACTGGTTTCTGGCATTTCAGCCGTCTTCAGCCAGGCTTGCTTGAGTCCAGTGGCAAAGTGAGCAAGGGACTCACGTCTGAGCATACCCTGCCAACTTATGGCGAACAAAGCGGTACAAAAGGGGGTGGTGATGGACGGAGCATCAGAACCAAACACTCACACCCAGTCAACAGATCCGGGTTTGATCTATCACCGTTCTTTAGCCCACTCTGCCACCCCAGTTCAGACATGGCCATATGCAAATCAGTCTGACCCTGTGCCTCATGGGAACAGTCCAGCCCGAACTGCCAAGCCATGCCTTCCCTGGACCGGAAACAAGCTTCCTAGGACCGGTTTCTGGCATTTCAGCCATCTTCAGCCAGGCTTGCTTGAATCCAGTGGCAAAGTGAGCAAGGGACTCACGTCTGAGCATACCCTGCCAACTTATGGCGAACAAAGCGGTACAAAAGGGGGTGGTGATGGACGGAGCATCAGAACCAATCAAACACTCACACCCAGTCAACAGATCCGGGTTTGATCCATCACCGTTCTTTAGCCCACTCTGCCACCCCAGTTCAGACATGGCCATATGCAAATCAGTCTGACCCTGTGCCTCATGGGAACAGTCCAGACCGAACTTCCAAGCCATGCCTTCCCTGGACCGGAAACAAGCTTCCTAGGACCGGTTTCTGGCATTTCAGCCGTCTTCAGCCAGGCTTGCTTGAATCCAGTGGCAAAGTGAGCAAGGGACTCACGTCTGAGCATACCCTGCCAACTTATGGCAAACAAAGCGGTACAAAAGGGGGTGGTGATGGACGGAGCATCAGAACCAATCAAACACTCACACCCAGTCAACAGATCCGGGTTTGATCCATTCACCGTTCTTTAGCCCACTCTGCCACCCCAGTTCAGACATGGCCATATGCAAATCAGTCTGACCCTGTGCCTCATGGGAACAGTCCAGCCCGAACTGCCAAGCCATGCCTTCCCTGGACCGGAAACAAGCTTCCTAGGCCCGGTTTCTGGCATTTCAGCCGTCTTCAGCCAGGCTTGCTTGAATCCAGTGGCAAAGTGAGCAAGGGACACACGTCTGAGCATACCCTGCCAACTTATGGCGAACAAAGCGGTACAAAAGGGCGTGGTGATGGACGGAGCATCAGAACCAATCAAACACTCACACCCAGTCAACAGATCCTGGTTTGATCCATCACCGTTCTTAAGCCCACTCTGCCACACCAGTTCAGACATGGCCATATGCAAATCAGTCTGACCCTGTGCCTCATGGTAACAGTCCAGCCCGAACTGCCAAGCCATGCCTTCCCTGGACCGGAAACAAGCTTTCTAGGCCCGGTTTCTGGCATTTCAGCCGTCTTCAGCCAGGCTTGCTTGAATCCAGTGGCAAAGTGAGCAAGGGACTCACGTCTGAGCATACCCTGCCAACTTATGGCGAACAAAGTGGTACAAAAGGGGGTGGTGATGGACGGAGCATCAGAAGCAATCAAACACTCACACCCAGTCAACAGATCCGAGTTTGATCCATCACCGTTCTTTAGCCCACTCTGCCACCCCAGTTCAGACATGGCCATATGCAAATCAGTCTGACCCTGTGCCTCATGGGAACAGTCCAGCCCGACCTGCCAAGCCATGCCTTCCCTGGACCGGAAACAAGCTTCCTAGGACCGATTTCTGGCATTTCAGCCGTCTTCAGCCAGGCTTGCTTGAATCCAGTGGCAAAGTGAGCAAGGGACTCACGTCTGAGCATACCCTGCCAACTTATGGCGAACAAAGCGGTACAAAAGGGGGTGGTGATGGACGGAGCATCAGAACCAATCAAACACTCAAACCCAGTCAACAGATCCGGGTTTGATCCATCACCGTTCTTTAGCCCACTCTGCCACCCCCGTTCAGACATGGCCATATGCAAATCAGTCTGACCCTGTGCCTCATGGGAACAGTCCAGCCCGAACAGCCAAGCCATGCCTTCCCTGGACCGGAAACAAGCTTCCTAGGACCGGTTTCTGGCATTTCAGCCGTCTTCAGCCAGGCCTGCTTGAATCCAGGGGCAAAGTGAGCAAGGGACTCACGTCTGAGCATACCCTGCCAACTTATGGCGAACAAAGCGGTACAAAAGGGGGTGGTGATGGACGGAGCATCAGAACCAATCAAACACTCACACCCAGTCAACAGATCCGGGTTTGATCCATCACCGTTCTTTAGCCCACTCTGCCACCCCAGTTCAGACATGGCCATATGCAAATCAGTCTGACCCTGTGCCTCATGGGAACAGTCCAGCCCGAACTGCCAAGCCATGCCTTCCCTGGACCGGAAACAAGCTTCCTAGGACCGGTTTCTGGCATTTCAGCCGTCTTCAGCCAGGCTTGCTTGAATCCAGTGGCAAAGTGAGCAAGGGACTCACGTCTGAGCATACCCTGCCAACTTATGGCGAACAAAGCGGTACAAAAGGGGGTGGTGATGGACGGAGCATCAGAACCAATCAAACACTCACACCCAGTCAACAGATCCGGGTTTGATCCCTCACCGTTCTTTAGCCCACTCTGCCACCCCAGTTCAGACATGGCCATATGCAAATCAGTCTGACCCTGTGCCTCATGGGAACAGTCCAGCCCGACCTGCCAAGCCATGCCTTCCCTAGACCGGAAACAAGCTTCCTAGGACCGGTTTCTGGCATTTCAGCCGTCTTCAGCCAGGCTTGCTTGAATCCAGTGGCAAAGTGAGCAAGGGACTCACGTCTGAGCATACCCTGCCAACTTATGGCGAACAAAGCGGTACAAAAGGGGGTGGTGATGGACGGAGCATCAGAACCAATCAAACACTCAAACCCAGTCAACAGATCCGGGTTTGATCCATCACCGTTCTTTAGCCCACTCTGCCACCCCAGTTCAGACATGGCCATATGCAAATCAGTCTGACCCTGTGCCTCATGGGAACAGTCCAGCCCGAACAGCCAAGCCATGCCTTCCCTGGACCGGAAACAAGCTTCCTAGGACCGGTTTCTGGCATTTCAGCCGTCTTCAGCCAGGCTTGCTTGAATCCAGGGGCAAAGTGAGCAAGGGACTCACGTCTGAGCATACCCTGCCAACTTATGACGAACAAAGCGGTACAAAAGGGGGAGGTGATGGACGGAGCATCAGAACCAATCAAACACTCACACCCAGTCAACAGATCCGGGTTTGATCCATCACCGTTCTTTAGCCCACTCTGCCACCCCAGTTCAGACATGGCCATATGCAAATCAGTCTGACCCTGTGCCTCATGGGAACAGTCCAGCCCGAACTGCCAAGCCATGCCTTCCCTGGACCGGAAACAAGCTTCCTAGGACCGGTTTCTGGCATTTCAGCCGTCTTCAGCCAGGCTTGCTTGAATCCAGTGGCAAAGTGAGCAAGGGACTCACGTCTGAGCATACCCTGCCAACTTATGACGAACAAAGCGGTACAAAAGGGGGAGGTGATGGACGGAGCATCAGAACCAATCAAACACTCACACCCAGTCAACAGATCCGGGTTTGATCCATCACCGTTCTTTAGCCCACTCTGCCACCCCAGTTCAGACATGGCCATATGCAAATCAGTCTGACCCTGTGCCTCATGGGAACAGTCCAGCCCGAACTGCCAAGCCATGCCTTCCCTGGACCGGAAACAAGCTTCCTAGGACCGGTTTCTGGCATTTCAGCCGTCTTCAGCCAGGCTTGCTTGAATCCAGTGGCAAAGTGAGCAAGGGACTCACGTCTGAGCATTCCCTGCCAACTTATGGCGAACAAAGCGGTACAAAAGGGGGTGGTGATGGACGGAGCATCAGAACCAATCAAACACTCACACCCAGTCAACAGATCCGGGTTTGATCCCTCACCGTTCTTTAGCCCACTCTGCCACCCCAGTTCAGACATGGCCATATGCAAATCAGTCTGACCCTGTGCCTCATGGGAAAAGTCCAGCCCGAACTGCCAAGCCATGGCTTCCCTGGACCGGAAACAAGCTTCCTAGGACCGGTTTCTGGCATTTCAGCCGTCTTCAGCCAGGCTTGCTTGAATCCAGTGGCAAAGTGAGCAAGGGACTCACGTCTGAGCATACCCTGCCAACTTATGGCGAACAAAGTGGTACAAAAGGGGGTGGTGATGGACGGAGCATCAGAAGCAATCAAACACTCACACCCAGTCAACAGATCCGAGTTTGATCCATCACCGTTCTTTAGCCCACTCTGCCACCCCAGTTCAGACATGGCCATATGCAAATCAGTCTGACCCTGTGCCTCATGGGAACAGTCCAGCCCGACCTGCCAAGCCATGCCTTCCCTAGACCGGAAACAAGCTTCCTAGGACCGGTTTCTGGCATTTCAGCCATCTTCAGCCAGGCTTGCTTGAATCCAGTGGCAAAGTGAGCAAGGGACTCACGTCTGAGCATACCCTGCCAACTTATGGCGAACAAAGCGGTACAAAAGGGGGTGGTGATGGACGGAGCATCAGAACCAATCAAACGCTCAAACCCAGTCAACAGATCCGGGTTTGATCCATCACCGTTCTTTAGCCCACTCTGCCACCCCAGTTCAGACATGGCCATATGCAAATCCGTCTGACCCTGTGCCTCATCGGAACACTCCAGCCCGAACTGCCAAGCCATGCCTTCCCTGGACCGGAAACAAGCTTCCTAGGACCGGTTTCTGGCATTTCAGCCGTCTTCAGCCAGGCTGGCTTGAATCCAGTGGCAAAATGAGCAAGGGACTCACGTCTGAGCATACCCTGCCAACTTATGACGAACAAAGCGGTACAAAAGGGGGAGGTGATGGACGGAGCATCAGAACCAATCAAACACTCACACCCAGTCAACAGATCCGGGTTTGATCCATCACCGTTCTTTAGCCCACTCTGCCACCCCAGTTCAGACATGGCCATATGCAAATCAGTCTGACCCTGTGCCTCATGGGAACAGTCCAGCCCGAACTGCCAAGCCATGCCTTCCCTGGACCGGAAACAAGCTTCCTAGGACCGGTTTCTGGCATTTCAGCCGTCTTCAGCCAGGCTTGCTTGAATCCAGTGGCAAAGTGAGCAAGGGACTCACGTCTGAGCATTCCCTGCCAACTTATGGCGAACAAAGCGGTACAAAAGGGGGT
Source organism: Triturus cristatus (assembly GCF_964204655.1). Taxonomy (NCBI): domain Eukaryota; kingdom Metazoa; phylum Chordata; class Amphibia; order Caudata; family Salamandridae; genus Triturus; species Triturus cristatus. Next base: position 115,138 of record NW_028188410.1, read on the forward strand.
GGTGATGGACGGAGCATCAGAACCAATCAAACACTCACACCCAGTCAACAGATCCGGGTTTGATCCATCACCGTTCTTTAGCCCACTCTGCCACCCCAGTTCAGACATGGCCATATGCAAATCAGTCTGACCCTGTGCCTCATGGGAAAAGTCCAGCCCGAACTGCCAAGCCATGGCTTCCCTGGACCGGAAACAAGCTTCCTAGGACCGGTTTCTGGCATTTCAGCCGTCTTCAGCCAGGCTTGCTTGAATCCAGTGGCAAAGTGAGCAAGGGACTCACGTCTGAGCATACCCTGCCAACTTATGGCGAACAAAGCGGTACAAAAGGGGGAGGTGATGGACGGAGCATCAGAACCAATCAAACACTCACACCCAGTCAACAGATCCGGGTTTGATCCATCACCGTTCTTTAGCCCACTCTGCCACCCCAGTTCAGACATGGCCATATGCAAATCAGTCTGACCCTGTGCCTCATGGGAACAGTCCAGCCCGAACTGCCAAGCCATGCCTTCCCTGGACCGGAAACAAGCTTCCTAGGACCGGTTTCTGGCATTTCAGCCGTCTTCAGCCAGGCTTGCTTGAATCCAGTGGCAAAGTGAGCAAGGGACTCACGTCTGAGCATTCCCTGCCAACTTATGGCGAACAAAGCGGTACAAAAGGGGGTGGTGATGGACGGAGCATCAGAACCAATCAAACACTCACACCCAGTCAACAGATCCGGGTTTGATCCATCACCGTTCTTTAGCCCACTCTGCCACCCCAGTTCAGACATGGCCATATGCAAATCAGTCTGACCCTGTGCCTCATGGGAAAAGTCCAGCCCGAACTGCCAAGCCATGGCTTCCCTGGACCGGAAACAAGCTTCCTAGGACCGGTTTCTGGCATTTCAGCCGTCTTCAGCCAGGCTTGCTTGAATCCAGTGGCAAAGTGAGCAAGGGACTCACGTCTGAGCATACCCTGCCAACTTATGGCGAACAAAGCGGTATAAAAGGGGGTGGTGATGGACGGAGCATCAGAACCAATCAAACACTCACACCCAGTCAACAGATCCGGGTTTGATCCATCACCGTTCTTTAGCCCACTCTGCCACCCCAGTTCAGACATGGCCATATGCAAATCAGTCTGACCCTGTGCCTCATGGGAACAGTCCAGCCCGAACTGCCAAGCCATGCCTTCCCTGGACCGGAAACAAGCTTCCTAGGACCGGTTTCTGGCATTTCAGCCATCTTCAGCCAGGCTTGCTTGAATCCAGTGGCAAAGTGAGCAAGGGACTCACGTCTGAGCATACCCTGCCAACTTATGGCGAACAAAGCGGTACAAAAGGGGGTGGTGATGGACGGAGCATCAGAACCAATCAAACGCTCACACCCAGTCAACAGATCCGGGTTTGATCCATCACCGTTCTTTAGCCCACTCTGCCACCCCAGTTCAGACATGGCCATATGCAAATCCGTCTGACCCTGTGCCTCATCGGAACACTCCAGCCCGAACTGCCAAGCCATGCCTTCCCTGGACCGGAAACAAGCTTCCTAGGACCGGTTTCTGGCATTTCAGCCGTCTTCAGCCAGGCTGGCTTGAATCCAGTGGCAAAATGAGCAAGGGACTCACGTCTGAGCATACCCTGCCAACTTATGGCGAACAAAGCGGTACAAAAGGGGGTGGTGATGGACAGAGCATCAGAACCAATCAAACACTCACACCCAGTCAACAGATCCGGGTTTGATCCATCACCGTTCTTTAGCCCACTCTGCCACCCCAGTTCAGACATGGCCATGTGCAAATCAGTCTGACCCTGTGCCTCATGGGAACAGTCCAGCCCGAACTGCCAAGCCATGCCTTCCCTGGACTGGAAACAAGCTTCCTAGGACCGGTTTCTGGCATTTCAGCCGTCTTCAGCCAGGCTTGCTTGAATCCAGTGGCAAAGTGAGCAAGGGACTCACGTCTGAGCATACCCTGCCAACTTATGGCGAACAAAGCGGTACAAAAGGGGGTGGTGATGGACGGAGCATCAGAAGCAATCAAACACTCACACCCAGTCACCAGATCCGGGTTTGATCCATCACCGTTCTTTAGCCCACTCTGCCACCCCAGTTCAGACATGGCCATATGCAAATCAGTCTGACCCTGTGCCTCTTGGGAACAGTCCAGCCCGAACTGCCAAGCCATGCCTTCCCTGGACCGGAAACAAGCTTCCTAGGACCGGTTTCTGGCATTTCAGCCGTCTTCAGCCAGGCTTGCTTGAATCCAGTGGCAAAGTGAGCAAGGGACTCACGTCTGAGCATACCCTGCCAACTTATGGCGAACAAAGCGGTACAAAAGGGGGTGGTGATGGACGGAGCATCAGAACCAATCAAACACTCACACCCAGTCAACAGATCCGGGTTTGATCCATCACCGTTCTTTAGCCCACTCTGCCACCCCAGTTCAGACATGGCCATATGCAAATCAGTCTGACCCTGTGCCTCATGGGAACAGTCCAGACCGAACTTCCAAGCCATGCCTTCCCTGGACCGGAAACAAGCTTCCTAGGACCGGTTTCTGGCATTTCAGCCGTCTTCAGCCAGGCTTGCTTGAATCCAGTGGCAAAGTGAGCAAGGGACTCACGTCTGAGCATACCCTGCCAACTTATGGCAAACAAAGCGGTACAAAAGGGGGTGGTGATGGACGGAGCATCAGAACCAATCAAACACTCACACCCAGTCAACAGATCCGGGTTTGATCCATTCACCGTTCTTTAGCCCACTCTGCCACCCCAGTTCAGACATGGCCATATGCAAATCAGTCTGACCCTGTGCCTCATGGGAACAGTCCAGCCCGAACTGCCAAGCCATGCCTTCCCTGGACCGGAAACAAGCTTCCTAGGCCCGGTTTCAGGCATTTCAGCCGTCTTCAGCCAGGCTTGCTTGAATCCAGTGGCAAAGTGAGCAAGGGACACACGTCTGAGCATACCCTGCCAACTTATGGCGAACAAAGCGGTACAAAAGGGGGTGGTGATGGACGGAGCATCAGAACCAATCAAACACTCACACCCAGTCAACAGATCCGGGTTTGATCCATCACCGTTCTTTAGCCCACTCTGCCACCCCAGTTCAGACATGGCCATATGCAAATCAGTCTGACCCTGTGCCTCATGGGAACAGTCCAGCCCGAACTGCCAAGCCATGCCTTCCCTGGACCGGAAACAAGCTTCCTAGGCCCGGTTTCTGGCATTTCAGCCGTCTTCAGCCAGGCTTGCTTGAATCCAGTGGCAAAGTGAGCAAGGGACACACGTCTGAGCATACCCTGCCAACTTATGGCGAACAAAGCGGTACAAAAGGGGGTGGTGATGGACGGAGCATCAGAACCAATCAAACACTCACACCCAGTCAACAGATCCGGGTTTGATCCATCACCGTTCTTTAGCCCACTCTGCCACCCCAGTTCAGACATGGCCATATGCAAATCAGTCTGACCCTGTGCCTCATGGGAACAGTCCAGCCCGAACTGCCAAGCCATGCCTTCCCTGGACCGGAAACAAGCTTCCTAGGACCGGTTTTTGGCATTTCAGCCGTCTTCAGCCAGGCTTGCTTGAATCCAGGGGCAAAGTGAGCAAGGGACTCACGTCTGAGCATACCCTGCCAACTTATGGCGAACAAAGCGGTACAAAAGGGGGTGGTGATGGACGGAGCATCAGAACCAATCAAACACTCACACCCAGTCAACAGATCCGGGTTTGATCCATCACCGTTCTTTAGCCCACTCTGCCACCCCAGTTCAGACATGGCCATATGTAAATCAGTCTGACCCTGTGCCTCATGGGAACAGTCCAGCCCGAACTGCCAAGCCATGCCTTCCCTGGACCGGAAACAAGCTTCCTAGGACCGGTTTCTGGCATTTCAGCCGTCTTCAGCCAGGCTTGCTTGAATCCAGTGGCAAAGTGAGCAAGGGACTCACGTCTGAGCATTCCCTGCCAACTTATGGCCAACAAAGCGGTACAAAAGGGGGTGGTGATGGACGGAGCATCAGAACCAATCAAACACTCACACCCAGTCAACAGATCCGGGTTTGATCCCTCACCGTTCTTTAGCCCACTCTGCCACCCCAGTTCAGACATGGCCATATGCAAATCAGTCTGACCCTGTGCCTCATGGGAAAAGTCCAGCCCGAACTGCCAAGCCATGGCTTCCCTGGACCGGAAACAAGCTTCCTAGGACCGGTTTCTGGCATTTCAGCCGTCTTCAGCCAGGCTTGCTTGAATCCAGTGGCAAAGTGAGCAAGGGACTCACGTCTGAGCATACCCTGCCAACTTATGGCGAACAGAGCGGTGTAAAAGGGGGTGGTGATGGACGGAGCATCAGAACCAATCAAACACTCACACCCAGTCAACAGATCCGGGTTTGATCCATCACCGTTCTTTAGCCCACTCTGCCACCCCAGTTCAGACATGGCCATATGCAAATCAGTCTGACCCTGTGCCTCATCGGAACACTCCAGCCCGAACTGCCAAGCCATGCCTTCCCTGGACCGGAAACAAGCTTCCTAGGACCGGTTTCTGGCATTTCAGCCGTCTTCAGCCAGGCTGGCGTGAATCCAGTGGCAAAATGAGCAAGGGACTCACGTCTGAGCATACCCTGCCAACTTATGGCGAACAAAGCGGTACAAAAGGGGGTGGTGATGGACGGAGCATCAGAACCAATCAAACACTCACACCCAGTCAACAGATCCGGGTTTGATCCATCACCGTTCTTTAGCCCACTCTGCCTCCCCAGTTCAGACATGGCCATATGCAAATCAGTCTGACCCTGTGCCTCATGGGAACAGTCCAGCCCGAACTGCCAAGCCATGCCTTCCCTGGACCGGAAACAAGCTTCCTAGGACCGGTTTCTGGCATTTCAGCCGTCTTCAGCCAGGCTTGTTTGAATCCAGTGGCAAAGTGAGCAAGGGACTCACGTCTGAGCATACCCTGCCAACTTATGGCGAACAAAGCGGTACAAAAGGGGGTGGTGATGGACGGAGCATCAGAAGCAATCAAACACTCACACCCAGTCACCAGATCCGGGTTTGATCCATCACCGTTCTTTAGCCCACTCTGCCACCCCAGTTCAGACATGGCCATATGCAAATCAGTCTGACCCTGTGCCTCTTGGGAACAGTCCAGCCCGAACTGCCAAGCCATGCCTTCCCTGGACCGGAAACAAGCTTCCTAGGACCGGTTTCTGGCATTTCAGCCGTCTTCAGCCAGGCTTGCTTGAATCCAGTGGCAAAGTGAGCAAGGGACTCACGTCTGAGCATACCCTGCCAACTTATGGCAAACAAAGCGGTACAAAAGGGGGTGGTGATGGACGGAGCATCAGAACCAATCAAACACTCACACCCAGTCAACAGATCCGGGTTTGATCCATCACCGTTCTTTAGCCCACTCTGCCACCCCAGTTCAGACATGGCCATATGCAAATCAGTCTGACCCTGTGCCTCATGGGAACAGTCCAGCCCGAACTGCCAAGCCATGACTTCCCTGGACCGGAAACAAGCTTCCTAGGACCGGTTTCTGGCATTTCAGCCGTCTTCAGCCAGGCTTGCTTGAATCCAGTGGCAAAGTGAGCAAGGGACTCACGTCTGAGCATACCCTGCCAACTTATGGCGAACAGAGCGGTACAAAAGGGGGTGGTGATGGACGGAGCATCAGAACCAATCAAACACTCACACCCAGTCAACAGATCCGGGTTTGATCCATCACCGTTCTTTAGCCCACTCTGCCACCCCATTTCAGACATGGCCATATGCAAATCAGTCTGACCCTGTGCCTCATGGGAACAGTCCAGCCCGAACTGCCAAGCCATGCCTTCCCTGGACCAGAAACAAGCTTCCTAGGACCGGTTTCTGGCATTTCAGCCGTCTTCAGCCAGGCTTGCTTGAATCCAGTGGCAAAGTGAGCAAGGGACTCACGTCTGAGCATACCCTGCCAACTTATGGCGAACAAAGCGGTACAAAAGGGGGTGGTGATGGACGGAGCATCAGAACCAATCAAACACTCACACCCAGTCAACAGATCCGAGTTTGATCCCTCACCGTTCTTTAGCCCACTCTGCCACCCCAGTTCAGACATGGCCATATGCAAATCAGTCTGACCCTGTGCCTCATGGGAAAAGTCCAGCCCGAACTGCCAAGCCATGCCTTCCCTGGACCGGAAACAAGCTTCCTAGGACCGGTTTCTGGCATTTCAGCCGTCTTCAGCCAGGCTTGCTTGAATCTAGTGGCAAATTGAGCAAGGGACTCACGTCAGAGCATACCCTGCCAACTTATGGCAAACAAAGCGGTACAAAAGGGGGTGGTGATGGACGGAGCATCAGAAGCAATCAAACACTCACACCCAGTCAACAGATCCGGGTTTGATCCATCACCGTTCTTTAGCCCACTCTGCCACCCCAGTTCAGACATGGCCATATGCAAATCAGTCTGACCCTGTGCCTCATGGGAACAGTCCAGCCCGAACTGCCAAGCCATGCCTTCCCTGGACCGGAAACAAGCTTCCTAGGACCGGTTGCTGGCATTTCAGCCGTCTTCAGCCAGGCTTGCTTGAATCCAGTGGCAAAGTGAGCAAGGGACTTACGTCTGAGCATACCCTGCCAACTTATGGCGAACAAAGCGGTACAAAAGGGGGTGGTGATGGACGGAGCATCAGAACCAATCAAACACTCACACCCAGTCAACAGATCCGGGTTTGATCCATCACCGTTCTTTAGCCCACTCTGCCACCCCAGTTCAGACATGGCCATATGCAAATCAGTCTGACCCTGTGCCTCATGGGAACAGTCCAGTCCGAACTGCCAAGCCATGCCTTCCCTGGACCGGAAACAAGCTTCCTAGGACCGGTTTCTGGCATTTCAGCCATCTTCAGCCAGGCTTGCTTGAATCCAGTGGCAAAGTGAGCAAGGGACTCACGTCTGAGCATACCCTGCCAACTTATGGCGAACAAAGCGGTACAAAAGGGGGTGGTGATGGACGGAGCATCAGAACCAATCAAACACTCACACCCAGTCAACAGATCCGGGTTTGATCCATCACCGTTCTTTAGCCCACTCTGCCACCCCAGTTCAGACATGGCCATATGCAAATCAGTCTGACCCTGTGCCTCATGGGAACACTCCAGCCCGAACTGCCAAGCCATGCCTTCCCTGGACCGGAAACAAGCTTCCTAGGACCGGTTTCTGGCATTTCAGCTGTCTTCAGCCAGGCTTGCTTGAATCCAGTGGCAAAGTGAGCAAGGGACTCACGTCTGAGCATACCCTGCCAACTTATGGCAAACAAAGCGGTACCAAAGGGGGTGGTGATGGACGGAGCATCAGAACCAATCAAACACTCACACCCAGTCAACAGATCCGGGTTTGATCCATCACCGTTCTTTAGCCCACTCTGCCACCCCAGTTCAGACATGGCCATATGCAAATCAGTCTGACCCTGTGCCTCATGGGAACACTCCAGCCCGAACTGCCAAGCCATGCCTTCCCTGGACCGGAAACAAGCTTCCTAGGACCGGTTTCTGGCATTTCAGCCGTCTTCAGCCAGGCTTGCTTGAATCCAGTGGCAAAGTGAGCAAGGGACTCACGTCTGAGCATACCCTGCCAACTTATGGCGAACAAAGCGGTACAAAAGGGGGTGGTGATGGACGGAGCATCAGAACCAATCAAACACTCAAACCCAGTCAACAGATCCGGGTTTGATCCATCACCATTCTTTAGCCCACTCTGCCACCCCAGTTCAGACATGGCCATATGCAAATCAGTCTGACCCTGTGCCTCTTGGGAACAGTCCAGCCCGAACTGCCAAGCCATGCCTTCCCTGGACCGGAAACAATCTTCCTAGGACCGGTTTCTGGCATTTCAGCCGTCTTCAGCCAGGCTTGCTTGAATCCAGTGGCAAAGTGAGCAAGGGACTCACGTCTGAGCACACCCTTCAACTTATGGCGAACAAAGCGGTACAAAAGGGGGTGGTGATGGACGGAGCATCAGAACCAATCAAACACTCACACCCAGTCAACAGATCCGGGTTTGATTCCTCACCGTTCTTTAGCCCACTCTGCCACCCCAGTTCAGACATGGCCATATGCAAATCAGTCTGACCCTGTGCCTCATGGGAACAGTCCAGCCCAAACTGCCAAGCCATGCCTTCCCTGGACCGGAAACAAGCTTCCTAGGACCGGTTTCTGGCATTTCAGCCGTCTTCAGCCAGGCTTGCTTGAATCCAGTGGGAAAGTGAGCAAGGGAGTCATGTCTGAGCATACCCTGCCAACTTATGGCGAACAAAGCGGTACAAAAGGGGGTGGTGATGGACGAAGCATCAGAAGCAATCAAACACTCACACCCAGTCACCAGATCCGGGTTTGATCCATCACCGTTCTTTAGCCCACTCTGCCACCCCAGTTCAGACATGGCCATATGCAAATCAGTCTGACCCTGTGCCTCATGGGAACAGTCCAGCCCGAACTGCCAAGCCATGCCTTCCCTGGACCGGAAACAAGCTTCCTAGGACCGGTTTCTGGCATTTCAGCCGTCTTCAGCCAGGCTTGCTTGAATCCAGTGGCAAAGTGAGCAAGGGACTCACGTCTGAGCATACCCTGCCAACTTATGGCGAACAAAGCGGTACAAAAGGGGGTGGTGATGGACGGAGCATCAGAAACAATCAAACACTCACACCCAGTCACCAGATCCGGGTTTGATCCATCACCGTTCTTTAGCCCACTCTGCCACCCCAGTTCAGACATGGCCATATGCAAATTAGTCTGACCCTGTGCCTCATGGGAACAGTCCAGCTCAAACTGCCAAGCCATGCCTTCCCTTGGACCGGAAACAAGCTTCCTAGGACCGGTTTCTGGCATTTCAGCCGTCTTCAGCCAGGCTTGCTTGAATCCAGTGGCAAAGTGAGCAAGGGACTCACGTCTGAGCATACCCTGCCAACTTATGGCGAACAAAGCGGTACAAAAGGGGGTGGTGATGGACGGAGCATCAGAACCAATCAAACACTCACACCCAGTCAACAGATCCGGGTTTGATCCATCACCGTTCTTTAGCCCACTCTGCCACCCCAGTTCAGACATGGCCATATGCAAATCAGTCTGACCCTGTGCCTCATGGGAACAGTCCAGCCCGAACAGCCAAGCCATGCCTTCCCTGGACCGGAAACAAGCTTCCTAGGACCGGTTTCTGGCATTTCAGCCGTCTTCAGCCAGGCTTGCTTGAATCCAGTGGCAAAGTGAGCAAGGGACTCACGTCTGAGCATACCCTGCCAACTTATGGCGAACAAAGCGGTACAAAAGGGGGTGGTGATGGACGGAGCATCAGAACCAATCAAACACTCACACCCAGTCAAAAGATCCGGGTTTGATCCATCACCGTTCTTTAGCCCACTCTGCCACCCCAGTTCAGACATGGCCATATGCAAATCAGTCTGACCCTGTGCCTCATGGGAACAGTCCAGCCCGAACAGCCAAGCCATGCCTTCCCTGGACCGGAAACAAGCTTCCTAGGACCGGTTTCTGGCATTTCAGCCGTCTTCAGCCAGGCTTGCTTGAATCCAGTGGCAAAGTGAGCAAGGGACTCACGTCTGAGCATACCCTGCCAACTTATGGCGAACAAAAGCGGTACAAAAGGGGGTGGTGATGGACGGAGCATCAGAACCAATCAAACACTCACACCCAGTCAACAGATCCGGGTTTGATCCATCACCGTTCTTTAGCCCACTCTGCCACCCCAGTTCAGACATGGCCATATGCAAATCAGTCTGACCCTGTGCCTCATGGGAACAGTCCAGCCCGAACTGCCAAGCCATGCCTTCCCTGGACCGGAAACAAGCTTCCTAGGACCGGTTTCTGGCATTTCAGCCGTCTTCAGCCAGGCTTGCTTGAATCCAGTGGCAAAGTGAGCAAGGGACTCACGTCTGAGCATACCCTGCCAACTTATGGCGAACAAAGCGGTACAAAAGGGGGTGGTGATGGACGGAGCATCAGAACCAATCAAACACTCACACCCAGTCAACAGATCCGGGTTTGATCCATCACCATTCTTTAGCCCACTCTGCCACCCCAGTTCAGACATGGCCATATGCAAATCAGTCTGTCCCTGTGCCTCTTGGGAACAGTCCAGCCCGAACTGCCAAGCCATGTCTTCCCTGGACCGGAAACAAGCTTCCTAGGACCGGTTTCTGGCATTTCAGCCGTCTTCAGCCAGGCTTGCTTGAATCCAGTGGCAAAGTGAGCAAAGGACTCACGTCTGAGCATACCCTGCCAACTTATGGCGAACAAAGCGGTACAAAAGGGGGTGGTGATGGACGGAGCATCAGAAACAATCAAACACTCACACCCAGTCACCAGATCCGGGTTTGATCCATCACCGTTCTTTAGCCCAATCTGCCACCCCAGTTCAGACATGGCCATTTGCAAATTAGTCTGACCCTGTTCCTCATGGGAACAGTCCAGCCCGAACTGCCAAGCCATGCCTTCCCTGGACCGGAAACAAGCTTCTTACGACCGGTTTCTGGCATTTCAGCCGTCTTCAGCCAGGCTTGCTTGAATCCAGTGGCAAAGTGAGCAAGGGACTCACGTCTGAGCATACCCTGCCAACTTATGGCGAACAAAGAGGTACAAAAGGGGGTGGTGATGGACGGAGCATCAGAACCAATCAAACACTCACACCCAGTCAACAGATCCGGGTTTGATCCATCACCGTTCTTTAGCCCACTCTGCCACCCCAGTTCAGACATGGCCATATGCAAATCAGTCTGACCCTGTGCCTCATGGGAACAGTCCAGCCCGAACAGCCAAGCCATGCCTTCCCTGGACCGGAAACAAGCTTCCTAGGACCGGTTTCTGGCATTTCAGCCGTCTTCAGCCAGGCTTGCTTGAATCCAGTGGCAAAGTGAGCAAGGGACTCACGTCTGAGCATACCCTGCCAACTTATGGCGAACAAAGCGGTACAAAAGGGATTGGTGATGGACGGAGCATCAGAACCAATCAAACACTCACACCCAGTCAACAGATCCGGGTTTGATCCATCACCGTTCTTTAGCCCACTCTGCCACCCCAGTTCAGACATGGCCATATGCAAATCAGTCTGACCCTGTGCCTCATGGGAACAGTCCAGCCCGAACAGCCAAGCCATGCCTTCCCTGGACCGGAAACAAGCTTCCTAGGACCGGTTTCTGGCATTTCAGCCGTCTTCAGCCAGGCTTGCTTGAATCCAGTGGCAAAGTGAGCAAGGGACTCACGTCTGAGCATACCCTGCCAACTTATGGCGAACAAAAGCGGTACAAAAGGGGGTGGTGATGGACGGAGCATCAGAACCAATCAAACACTCACACCCAGTCAACAGATCCGGGTTTGATCCATCACCGTTCTTTAGCCCACTCTGCCACCCCAGTTCAGACATGGCCATATGCAAATCAGTCTGACCCTGTGCCTCATGGGAACAGTCCAGCCCGAACTGCCAAGCCATGCCTTCCCTGGACCGGAAACAAGCTTCCTAGGACCGGTTGCTGGCATTTCAGCCGTCTTCAGCCAGGCTTGCTTGAATCCAGTGGCAAAGTGAGCAAGGGACTTACGTCTGAGCATACCCTGCCAACTTATGGTGAACAAAGCGGTACAAAAGGGGGTGGTGATGGACGGAGCATCAGAACCAATCAAACACTCACACCCAGTCAACAGATCCGGGTTTGATCCATCACCGTTCTTTAGCCCACTCTGCCACCCCAGTTCAGACATGGCCATATGCAAATCAGTCTGACCCTGTGCCTCATGGGAACAGTCCAGTCCGAACTGCCAAGCCATGCCTTCCCTGGATCGGAAACAAGCTTCCTAGGACCGGTTTCTGGCATTTAAGCCATCTTCAGCCAGGCTTGCTTGAATCCAGTGGCAAAGTGTGCAAGGGACTCACGTCTGAGCATACCCTGCCAACTTATGGCGAACAAAGCGGTACAAAAGGGGGTGGTGATGGACGGAGCATCAGAACCAATCAAACACTCACACCCAGTCAACAGATCCGGGTTTGATCCATCACCGTTCTTTAGCCCACTCTTCCACCCCAGTTCAGACATGGCCATATGCAAATCAGTCTGACCCTGTGCCTCATGGGAACACTCCAGCCCGAACTGCCAAGCCATGCCTTCCCTGGACCGGAAACAAGCTTCCTAGGACCGGTTTCTGGCATTTCAGCCGTCTTCAGCCAGGCTTGCTTGAATCCAGTGGCAAAGTGAGCAAGGGACTCACGTCTGAGCATACCCTGCCAACTTATGGCAAACAAAGCGGTACAAAAGGGGGTGGTGATGGACGGAGCATCAGAACCAATCAAACACTCACACCCAGTCAACAGATCCGGGTTTGATCCATCACCGTTCTTTAGCCCACTCTGCCACCCCAGTTCAGACATGGCCATATGCAAATCAGTCTGACCCTGTGCCTCATGGGAACAGTCCAGCCCGAACTGCCAAGCCATGCCTTCCCTGGACCGGAAACAAGCTTCCTAGGACCGGTTTCTGGCATTTCAGCCGTCTTCAGCCAGGCTTGCTTGAATCCAGTGGCAAAGTGAGCAAGGGACTCACGTCTGAGCATACCCTGCCAACTTATGGCGAACAAAGCGGTACAAAAGGGGGTGGTGATGGACGGAGCATCAGAAGCAATCAAACACTCACACCCAGTCACCAGATCCGGGTTTGATCCATCACCGTTCTTTAGCCCACTCTGCCACCCCAGTTCAGACATGGCCATATGGAAATCAGTCTGACCCTGTGCCTCTTGGGAACAGTCCAGCCCGAACTGCCAACCCATGCCTTCCCTGGACCGGAAACAAGCTTCCTAGGCCCGGTTTCTGGCATTTCAGCCGTCTTCAGCCAGGCTTGCTTGAATCCAGTGGCAAAGTGAGCAAGGGACACACGTCTGAGCATACCCTGCCAACTTATGGCGAACAAAGCGGTACAAAAGGGGGTGGTGATGGACGGAGCATCAGAAGCAATCAAACACTCACACCCAGTCATCAGATCCGGGTTTGATCCATCACCGTTCTTTAGCCCACTCTGCCACCCCAGTTCAGACATGGCCATATGCAAATCAGTCTGACCCTGTGCCTCATAGGAACACTCCAGCCCGAAGTGCCAAGCCATGCCTTCCCTGGACCGGAAACAAGCTTCCTAGGACCGGTTTCTGGCATTTCAGCCGTCTTCAGCCAGGCTTGCTTGAATCCAGTGGCAAAGTGAGCAAGGGACTCACGTCTGAGCATACCCTGCCAACTTATGGCAAACAAAGCGGTACAAAAGGGGGTGGTGATGGACGGAGCATCAGAACCAATCAAACACTCACACCCAGTCAACAGATCCGGGTTTGATCCATCACCGTTCTTTAGCCCACTCTGCCACCCCAGTTCAGACATGGCCATATGCAAATCAGTCTGACCCTGTGCCTCATGGGAACAGTCCAGCCCGAACTGCCAAGCCATGCCTTCCCTGGACCGGAAACAAGCTTCCTAGGACCGGTTTCTGGCATTTCAGCCGTCTTCAGCCAGGCTTCCTTGAATCCAGTGGCAAAGTGAGCAAGGGACTCACGTCTGAGCATACCCTGCCAACTTATGGCGAACAAAGCGGTACAAAAGGGGGTGGTGATGGACGGAGCATCAGAACCAATCAAACACTCACACCCAGTCAACAGATCCGGGTTTGATCCATTCACCGTTCTTTAGCCCACTCTGCCACCCCAGTTCAGACATGGCCATATGCAAATCAGTCTGACCCTGTGCCTCATGGGAACAGTCCAGCCCGAACTGCCAAGCCATGCCTTCCCTGGACCGGAAACAAGCTTCCTAGGCCCGGTTTCTGGCATTTCAGCCGTCTTCAGCCAGGCTTGCTTGAATCCAGTGGCAAAGTGAGCAAGGGACACACGTCTGAGCATACCCTGCCAACTTATGGCGAACAAAGCGGTACAAAAGGGGGTGGTGATGGACGGAGCATCAGAACCAATCAAACACTCACACCCAGTCAACAGATCCGGGTTTGATCCATCACCGTTCTTTAGCCCACTCTGCCACCCCAGTTCAGACATGGCCATTTGCAAATTAGTCTGACCCTGTTCCTCATGGGAACAGTCCAGCCCGAACTGCCAAGCCATGCCTTCCCTGGACCGGAAACAAGCTTCTTGCGACCGGTTTCTGGCATTTCAGCCGTCTTCAGCCAGGCTTGCTTGAATCCAGTGGCAAAGTGAGCAAGGGACTCACGTCTGAGCATATCCTGCCAACTTATGGCGAACAAAGAGGTACAAAAGGGGGTGGTGATGGACGACGGAGCATCAGAACCAATCAAACACTCACACCCAGTCAATAGATCCGGGTTTGATCCATCACCGTTCTTTAGCCCACTCTGCCACCTCAGTTCAGACATGGCCATATGCAAATCAGTCTGACCCTGTGCCTCATGGGAACAGTCCAGCCCGAACAGCCAAGCCATGCCTTCCCTGGACCGGAAACAAGCTTCCTAGGACCGGTTTCTGGCATTTCAGCCGTCTTCAGCCAGGCTTGCTTGAATCCAGTGGCAAAGTGAGCAAGGGACTCACGTCTGAGCATACCCTGCCAACTTATGGCGAACAAAGCGGTACAAAAGGGATTGGTGATGGACGGAGCATCAGAACCAATCAAACACTCACACCCAGTCAACAGATCCGGGTTTGATCCATCACCGTTCTTTAGCCCACTCTGCCACCCCAGTTCAGACGTGGCCATATGCAAATCAGTCTGACCCTGTGCCTCATGGGAACAGTCCAGCCCGAACAGCCAAGCCATGCCTTCCCTGGACCGGAAACAAGCTTCCTAGGACCGGTTGCTGGCATTTCAGCCGTCTTCAGCCAGGCTTGCTTGAATCCAGTGGCAAAGTGAGCAAGGGACTTACGTCTGAGCATACCCTGCCAAATTATGGTGAACAAAGCGGTACAAAAGGGGGTGGTGATGGACGGAGCATCAGAACCAATCAAACACTCACACCCAGTCAACAGATCCGGGTTTGATTCATCACCGTTCTTTAGCCCACTCTGCCACCCCAGTTCAGACATGGCCATATGCAAATCAGTCTGACCCTGTGCCTCATGGGAACAGTCCAGTCCGAACTGCCAAGCCATGCCTTCCCTGGACCGGAAACAAGCTTCCTAGGACCGGTTTCTGGCATTTCAGCCATCTTCAGCCAGGCTTGCTTGAATCCAGTGGCAAAGTGAGCAAGGGACTCACGTCTGAGCATACCCTGCCAACTTATGGCGAACAAAGTGGTACAAAAGGGGGTGGTGATGGACGGAGCATCAGAACCAATCAAACACTCACACCCAGTCAACAGATCCGGGTTTGATCCATCACCGTTCTTTAGCCCACTCTTCCACCCTAGTTCAGACATGGCCATATGCAAATCAGTCTGACCCTGTGCCTCATGGGAACACTCCAGCCCGAACTGCCAAGCCATCCCTTCCCTGGACCGGAAACAAGCTTCCTAGGACCGGTTTCTGGCATTTCAGCCGTCTTCAGCCAGGCTTGCTTGAATCCAGTGGCAAAGTGAGCAAGGGACTCACGTCTGAGCATACCCTGCCAACTTATGGCAAACAAAGCGGTACAAAAGGGGGTGGTGATGGACGGAGCATCAGAACCAATCAAACACTCACACCCAGTCAACAGATCCGGGTTTGATCCATCACCGTTCTTTAGCCCACTCTGCCACCTGAGTTCAGACATGGCCATATGTAAATCAGTCTGACCCTGTGCCTCATGGGAACAGTCCAGCCCGAACTGCCAAGCCATGCCTTCCCTGGACCGGAAACAAGCTTCCTAGGACCGGTTTCTGGCATTTCAGCCGTCTTCAGCCAGGCTTGATTGAATCCAGTGGCAAAGTGAGCAAGGGACTCACGTCTGAGCATACCCTGCCAACTTATGGCGAACAAAGCGGTACAAAAGGGGGTGGTGATGGACGGAGCATCAGAAGCAATCAAACACTCACACCCAGTCACCAGATCCGGGTTTGATCCATCACCGTTCTTTAGCCCACTCTGCCACCCCAGTTCAGACATGGCCATATGGAAATCAGTCTGACCCTGTGCCTCTTGGGAACAGTCCAGCCCGAACTGCCAAGCCATGCCTTCCCTGGACCGGAAACAAGCTTCCTAGGCCCGGTTTCTGGCATTTCAGCCGTCTTCAGCCAGGCTTGCTTGAATCCAGTGGCAAAGTGAGCAAGGGACACACGTCTGAGCATACCCTGCCAACTTATGGCGAACAAAGCGGTACAAAAGGGGGTGGTGATGGACGGAGCATCAGAAGCAATCAAACACTCACACCCAGTCAACAGATCCGAGTTTGATCCATCACCGTTCTTTAGCCCACTCTGCCACCCCAGTTCAGACATGGCCATATGCAAATCAGTCTGACCCTGTGCCTCATGGGAACAGTCGAGCCCGAACTGCCAAGCCATGCCTTCCCTGGACCGGAAACAAGCTTCCTAGGACCGGTTTCTGACATTTCAGCCGTCTTCAGCCAGGCTTGCTTGAATCCAGTGGCAAAGTGAGCAAGGGACTCACGTCTGAGCATACCCTGCCAACTTATGGCAAACAAAGCGGTACAAAAGGGGGTGGTGATGGACGGAGCATCAGAACCAATCAAACACTCACACCCAGTCAACAGATCCGGGTTTGATCCATCACCGTTCTTTAGCCCACTCTGCCACCCCAGTTCAGACATGGCCATATGCAAATCAGTCTGACCCTGTGCCTCATGGGAACAGTCCAGCCCGAACTGCCAAGCCATGCCTTCCCTGGACCGGAAACAAGCTTCCTAGGACCGGTTTCTGGCATTTCAGCCATCTTCAGCCAGGCTTGCTTGAATCCAGTGGCAAAGCGAGCAAGGGACTCACGTCTGAGCATACCCTGCCAACTTATGGCGAACAAAGCGGTACAAAAGGGGGTGGTGATGGACGGAGCATCAGAACCAATCAAACACTCACACCCAGTCAACAGATCCGGGTTTGATCCATCACCGTTCTTTAGCCCACTCTGCCACCCCAGTTCAGACATGGCCATATGCAAATCAGTCTGACCCTGTGCCTCATAGGAACACTCCAGCCCGAAGTGCCAAGCCATGCCTTCCCTGGACCGGAAACAAGCTTCCTAGGACCGGTTTCTGGCATTTCAGCCGTCTTCAGCCAGGCTTGCTTGAATCCAGTGGCAAAGTGAGCAAGGGACTCACGTCTGAGCATACCCTGCCAACTTATGGCAAACAAAGCGGTACAAAAGGGGGTGGTGATGGACGGAGCATCAGAACCAATCAAACACTCACACCCAGTCAACAGATCCGGGTTTGATCCATCACCGTTCTTTAGCCCACTCTGCCACCCCAGTTCAGACATGGCCATATGCAAATCAGTCTGACCCTGTGCCTCATGGGAACAGTCCAGCCCGAACTGCCAAGCCATGCCTTCCCTGGACCGGAAACAAGCTTCCTAGGACCGGTTTCTGGCATTTCAGCCGTCTTCAGCCAGGCTTGCTTGAATCCAGTGGCAAAGTGAGCAAGGGACTCACGTCTGAGCATACCCTGCCAACTTATGGCGAACAAAGCGGTACAAAAGGGGGTGGTGATGGACGGAGCATCAGAACCAATCAAACACTCACACCCAGTCAACAGATCCGGGTTTGATCCATTCACCGTTCTTTAGCCCACTCTGCCACCCCAGTTCAGACATGGCCATATGCAAATCAGTCTGACCCTGTGCCTCATGGGAACAGTCCAGCCCGAACTGCCAAGCCATGCCTTCCCTGGACCGGAAACAAGCTTCCTAGGCCCGGTTTCTGGCATTTCAGCCGTCTTCAGCCAGGCTTGCTTGAATCCAGTGGCAAAGTGAGCAAGGGACACACGTCTGAGCATACCCTGCCAACTTATGGCGAACAAAGCGGTACAAAAGGGGGTGGTGATGGACGGAGCATCATAACCAATCAAACACTCAAACCCAGTCAACAGATCCGGGTTTGATCCATCACCGTTCTTTAGCCCACTCTGCCACCCCAGTTCAGACATGGCCATATGCAAATCAGTCTGACCCTGTGCCTCATGGGAACAGTCCAGCCCGAACAGCCAAGCCATGCCTTCCCTGGACCGGAAACAAGCTTCCTAGGACCGGTTTCTGGCATTTCAGCCGTCTTCAGCCAGGCTTGCTTGAATCCAGGGGCAAAGTGAGCAAGGGACTCACGTCTGAGCATACCCTGCCAACTTATGGCGAACAAAGCGGTACAAAAGGGGGTGGTGATGGACGGAGCATCAGAACCAATCAAACACTCACACCCAGTCAACAGATCCGGGTTTGATCCATCACCGTTCTTTAGCCCACTCTGCCACCCCAGTTCAGACATGGCCATATGCAAATCAGTCTGACCCTGTGCCTCATGGGAACAGTCCAGCCCGAACTGCCAAGCCATGCCTTCCCTGGACCGGAAACAACCTTCCTAGGACCGGTTTCTGGCATTTCAGCCGTCTTCAGCCAGGCTTGCTTGAATCCAGTGGCAAAGTGAGCAAGGGACTCACGTCTGAGCATTCCCTGCCAACTTATGGCCAACAAAGCGGTACAAAAGGGGGTGGTGATGGACGGAGCATCAGAACCAATCAAACACTCACACCGAGTCAACAGATCCGGGTTTGATCCCTCACCGTTCTTTAGCCCACTCTGCCACCCCAGTTCAGACATGGCCATATGCAAATCAGTCTGACCCTGTGCCTCATGGGAAAAGTCCAGCCCGAACTGCCAAGCCATGGCTTCCCTGGACCGGAAACAAGCTTCCTAGGACCGGTTTCTGGCATTTCAGCCGTCTTCAGCCAGGCTTGCTTGAATCCAGTGGCAAAGTGAGCAAGGGACTCACGTCTGAGCATACCCTGCCAACTTATGGCGAACAAAGCGGTGTAAAAAGGGGTGGTGATGGACGGAGCATCAGAACCAATCAAACACTCACACCCAGTCAACAGATCCGGGTTTGATCCATCACCGTTCTTTAGCCCACTCTGCCACCCCAGTTCAGACATGGCCATATGCAAATCAGTCTGACCCTGTGCCTCATCGGAACACTCCAGCCCGAACTGCCAAGCCATGCCTTCCCTGGACCGGAAACAAGCTTCCTAGGACCGGTTTCTGGCATTTCAGCCGTCTTCAGCCAGGCTGGCTTGAATCCAGTGGCAAAATGAGCAAGGGACTCACGTCTGAGCATACCCTGCCAACTTATGGCGAACAAAGCGGTACAAAAGGGGGTGGTGATGGACGGAGCATCAGAACCAATCAAACACTCACACCCAGTCAACAGATCCGGGTTTGATCCATCACCGTTCTTTAGCCCACTCTGCCTCCCCAGTTCAGACATGGCCATATGCAAATCAGTCTGACCCTGTGCCTCATGGGAACAGTCCAGCCCGAACTGCCAAGCCATGCCTTCCCTGGACCGGAAACAAGCTTCCTAGGACCGGTTTCTGGCATTTCAGCCGTCTTCAGCCAGGCTTCCTTGAATCCAGTGGCAAAGTGAGCAAGGGACTCACGTCTGAGCATACCCTGCCAACTTATGGCGAACAAAGTGGTACAAAAGGGGGTGGTGATGGACGGAGCATCAGAACCAATCAAACACTCACACCCAGTCAACAGATCCAGGTTTGATCCATTCACCGTTCTTTAGCCCACTCTGCCACCCCAGTTCAGACATGGCCATATGCAAATCAGTCTGACCCTGTGCCTCATGGGAACAGTCCAGCCCGAACTGCCAAGCCATGCCTTCCCTGGACCGGAAACAAGCTTCCTAGGCCCGGTTTCTGGCATTTCAGCCGTCTTCAGCCAGGCTTGCTTGAATCCAGTGGCAAAGTGAGCAAGGGACACACGTCTGAGCATACCCTGCCAACTTATGGCGAACAAAGCGGTACAAAAGGGGGTGGTGATGGACGGAGCATCAGAACCAATCAAACACTCACACCCAGTCAACAGATCCGGGTTTGATCCATCACCGTTCTTTAGCCCACTCTGCCACACCAGTTCAGACATGGCCATATGCAAATCAGTCTGACCCTGTGCCTCATGGGAACAGTCCAGCCCGAACTGCCAAGCCATGCCTTCCCTGGACCGGAAACAAGCTTCCTAGGCCCGGTTTCTGGCATTTCAGCCGTCTTCAGCCAGGCTTGCTTGAATCCAGTGGCAAAGTGAGCAAGGGACACACGTCTGAGCATACCCTGCCAACTTATGGCGAACAAAGCGGTACAAAAGGGGGTGGTGATGGACAGAGCATCAGAAGCAATCAAACACTCACACCCAGTCAACAGATCCGAGTTTGATCCATCACCGTTCTTTAGCCCACTCTGCCACCCCAGTTCAGACATGGCCATTTGCAAATTAGTCTGACCCTGTTCCTCATGGGAACAGTCCAGCCCGAACTGCCAAGCCATGCCTTCCCTGGACCGGAAACAAGCTTCTTGCGACCGGTTTCTGGCATTTCAGCCGTCTTCAGCCAGGCTTGCTTGAATCCAGTGGCAAAGTGAGCAAGGGACTCACGTCTGAGCATACCCTGCCAACTTATGGCGAACAAAGAGGTACAAAAGGGGGTGGTGATGGACGACGGAGCATCAGAACCAATCAAACACTCACACCCAGTCAATAGATCCGGGTTTGATCCATCACCGTTCTTTAGCCCACTCTGCCACATCAGTTCAGACATGGCCATATGCAAATCAGTCTGACCCTGTGCCTCATGGGAACAGTCCAGCCCGAACAGCCAAGCCATGCCTTCCCTGGACCGGAAACAAGCTTCCTAGGACCGGTTTCTGGCATTTCAGCCGTCTTCAGCCAGGCTTGCTTGAATCCAGTGGCAAAGTGAGCAAGGGACTCACGTCTGAGCATACCCTGCCAACTTATGGCGAACAAAGCGGTACAAAAGGGATTGGTGATGGACGGAGCATCAGAACCAATCAAACACTCACACCCAGTCAACAGATCCGGGTTTGATCCATCACCGTTCTTTAGCCCACTCTACCACCCCAGTTCAGACATGGCCATATGCAAATCAGTCTGACCCTGTGCCTCATGGGAACAGTCAAGCCCGAACAGCCAAGCCATGCCTTCCCTGGACCGGAAACAAGCTTCCTAGGACCGGTTTCTGGCATTTCAGCCGTCTTCAGCCAGGCTTGCTTGAATCCAGTGGCAAAGTGAGCAAGGGACTCACGTCTGAGCATACCCTGCCAACTTATGGCGAACAAAAGCGGTACAAAAGGGGGTGGTGATGGACGGAGCATCAGAACCAATCAAACACTCACACCCAGTCAACAGATCCGGGTTTGATCCATCACCGTTCTTTAGCCCACTCTGCCACCCCAGTTCAGACATGGCCATATGCAAATCAGTCTGACCCTGTGCCTCATGGGAACAGTCCAGCCCGAACTGCCAAGCCATGCCTTCCCTGGACCGGAAACAAGCTTCCTAGGACCGGTTGCTGGCATTTCAGCCGTCTTCAGCCAGGCTTGCTTGAATCCAGTGGCAAAGTGAGCAAGGGACTTACGTCTGAGCATACCCTGCCAACTTATGGTGAACAAAGCGGTACAAAAGGGGGTGGTGATGGACGGAGCATCAGAACCAATCAAACACTCACACCCAGTCAACAGATCCGGGTTTGATCCATCACCGTTCTTTAGCCCACTCTGCCACCCCAGTTCAGACATGGCCATATGCAAATCAGTCTGACCCTGTGCCTCATGGGAACAGTCCAGTCCGAACTGCCAAGCCATGCCTTCCCTGGACCGGAAACAAGCTTCCTAGGACCGGTTTCTGGCATTTCAGCCATCTTCAGCCAGGCTTGCTTGAATCCAGTGGCAAAGTGAGCAAGGGACTCACGTCTGAGCATACCCTGCCAACTTATGGCGAACAAAGTGGTACAAAAGGGGGTGGTGATGGACGGAGCATCAGAACCAATCAAACACTCACACCCAGTCAACAGATCCGGGTTTGATCCATCACCGTTCTTTAGCCCACTCTTCCACCCTAGTTCAGACATGGCCATATGCAAATCAGTCTGACCCTGTGCCTCATGGGAACACTCCAGCCCGAACTGCCAAGCCATGCCTTCCCTGGACCGGAAACAAGCTTCCTAGGACCGGTTTCTGGCATTTCAGCCGTCTTCAGCCAGGCTTCCTTGAATCCAGTGGCAAAGTGAGCAAGGGACTCACGTCTGAGCATACCCTGCCAACTTATGGCAAACAAAGCGGTACAAAAGGGGGTGGTGATGGACGGAGCATCAGAACCAATCAAACACTCACACCCAGTCAACAGATCCGGGTTTGATCCATCACCGTTCTTTAGCCCACTCTGCCACCTGAGTTCAGACATGGCCATATGTAAATCAGTCTGACCCTGTGCCTCATGGGAACAGTCCAGCCCGAACTGCCAAGCCATGTCTTCCCTGGACCGGAAACAAGCTTCCTAGGACCGGTTTCTGGCATTTCAGCCGTCTTCAGCCAGGCTTGCTTGAATCCAGTGGCAAAGTGAGCAAGGGACTCACGTCTGAGCATACCCTGCCAACTTATGGCAAACAAAGCGGTACAAAAGGGGGTGGTGATGGACGGAGCATCAGAACCAATCAAACACTCACACCCAGTCAACAGATCCGGGTTTTATCCATCACCGTTCTTTAGCCCACTCTGCCACCCCAGTTCAGACATGGCCATATGCAAATCAGTCTGACCCTGTGCCTCATGGGAACAGTCCAGCCCGAACTGCCAAGCCATGCCTTCCCTGGACCGGAAACAAGCTTCCTAGGACCGGTTTCTGGCATTTCAGCCGTCTTCAGCCAGGCTTCCTTGAATCCAGTGGCAAAGTGAGCAAGGGACTCACGTCTGAGCATACCCTGCCAACTTATGGCGAACAAAGCGGTACAAAAGGGGGTGGTGATGGACGGAGCATCAGAACCAATCAAACACTCACACCAAGTCAACAGATCCGGGTTTGATCCATTCACCGTTCTTTAGCCCACTCTGCCACCCCAGTTCAGACATGGCCATATGCAAATCAGTCTGACCCTGTGCCTCATGGGAACAGTCCAGCCCGAACTGCCAAGCCATGCCTTCCCTGGACCGGAAACAAGCTTCCTAGGCCCGGTTTCTGGCATTTCAGCCGTCTTCAGCCAGGCTTGCTTGAATCCAGTGGCAAAGTGAGCAAGGGACACACGTCTGAGCATACCCTGCCAACTTATGGCGAACAAAGCGGTACAAAAGGGGGTGGTGATGGACGGAGCATCAGAACCAATCAAACACTCACACCCAGTCAACAGATCCGGGTTTGATCCATCACCGTTCTTTAGCCCACTCTGCCACACCAGTTCAGACATGGCCATATGCAAATCAGTCTGACCCTGTGCCTCATGGGAACAGTCCAGCCCGAACTGCCAAGCCATGCCTTCCCTGGACCGGAAACAAGCTTCCTAGGCCCGGTTTCTGGCATTTCAGCCGTCTTCAGCCAGGCTTGCTTGAATCCAGTGGCAAAGTGAGCAAGGGACACACGTCTGAGCATACCCTGCCAACTTATGGCGAACAAAGCGGTACAAAAGGGGGTGGTGATGGACAGAGCATCAGAAGCAATCAAACACTCACACCCAGTCAACAGATCCGAGTTTGATCCATCACCGTTCTTTAGCCCACTCTGCCACCCCAGTTCAGACATGGCCATTTGCAAATTAGTCTGACCCTGTTCCTCATGGGAACAGTCCAGCCCGAACTGCCAAGCCATGCCTTCCCTGGACCGGAAACAAGCTTCCTAGGACCGGTTTCTGGCATTTCAGCCGTCTTCAGCCAGGCTTGCTTGAATCCAGTGGCAAAGTGAGCAAGGGACTCACGTCTGAGCATACCCTGCCAACTTATGGCGAACAAAGAGGTACAAAAGGGGGTGGTGATGGACGACGGAGCATCAGAACCAATCAAACACTCACACCCAGTCAATAGATCCGGGTTTGATCCATCACCGTTTTTTAGCCCACTCTGCCACCTCAGTTCAGACATGGCCATATGCAAATCAGTCTGACCCTGTGCCTCATGGGAACAGTCCAGCCCGAACAGCCAAGCCATGCCTTCCCTGGACCGGAAACAAGCTTCCTAGGACCGGTTTCTGGCATTTCAGCCGTCTTCAGCCAGGCTTGCTTGAATCCAGTGGCAAAGTGAGCAAGGGACTCACGTCTGAGCATACCCTGCCAACTTATGGCGAACAAAGCGGTACAAAAGGGATTGGTGATGGACGGAGCATCAGAACCAATCAAACACTCACACCCAGTCAACAGATCCGGGTTTGATCCATCACCGTTCTTTAGCCCACTCTGCCACCCCATTTCAGACATGGCCATATGCAAATCAGTCTGACCCTGTGCCTCATGGGAACAGTCCAGCCCGAACAGCCAAGCCATGCCTTCCCTGGACCGGAAACAAGCTTCCTAGGACCGGTTTCTGGCATTTCAGCCGTCTTCAGCCAGGCTTGCTTGAATCCAGTGTCAAAGTGAGCAAGGGACTCACGTCTGAGCATACCCTGCCAACTTATGGTGAACAAAGCGGTACAAAAGGGGGTGGTGATGGACGGAGCATCAGTACCAATCAAACACTCACACCCAGTCAACAGATCCGGGTTTGATTCATCACCGTTCTTTAGCCCACTCTGCCACCCCAGTTCAGACATGGCCATATGCAAATCAGTCTGACCCTGTGCCTCATGGGAACAGTCCAGTCCGAACTGCCAAGCCATGCCTTCCCTGGACCGGAAACAAGCTTCCTAGGACCGGTTTCTGGCATTTCAGCCATCTTCAGCCAGGCTTGCTTGAATCCAGTGGCAAAGTGAGCAAGGGACTCACGTCTGAGCATACCCTGCCAACTTATGGCGAACAAAGCGGTACAAAAGGGGGTGGTGATGGACGGAGCATCAGAAGCAATCAAACACTCACACCCAGTCACCAGATCCGGGTTTGATCCATCACCGTTCTTTAGCCCACTCTGCCACCCCAGTTCAGACATGGCCATATGGAAATCAGTCTGACCCTGTGCCTCTTGGGAACAGTCCAGCCCGAACTGCCAAGCCATGCCTTCCCTGGACCGGGAACAAGCTTCCTAGGCCCGGTTTCTGGCATTTCAGCCGTCTTCAGCCAGGCTTGCTTGAATCCAGTGGCAAAGTGAGCAAGGGACACACGTCTGAGCATACCCTGCCAACTTATGGCGAACAAAGCGGTACAAAAGGGGGTGGTGATGGACGGAGCATCAGAAGCAATCAAACACTCACACCCAGTCAACAGATCCGAGTTTGATCCATCACCGTTCTTTAGCCCACTCTGCCACCCCAGTTCAGACATGGCCATATGCAAATCAGTCTGACCCTGTGCCTCATGGGAACAGTCCAGCCCGAACTGCCAAGCCATGCCTTCCCTGGACCGGAAACAAGCTTCCTAGGACCGGTTTCTGGCATTTCAGCCGTCTTCAGCCAGGCTTGCTTGAATCCAGTGGCAAAGTGAGCAAGGGACTCACGTCTGAGCATACCCTGCCAACTTATGGCAAACAAAGCGGTACAAAAGGGGGTGGTGATGGACGGAGCATCAGAACCAATCAAACACTCACACCCAGTCAACAGATCCGGGTTTGATCCATCACCGTTCTTTAGCCCACTCTGCCACCCCAGTTCAGACATGGCCATATGCAAATCAGTCTGACCCTGTGCCTCATGGGAACAGTCCAGCCCGAACTGCCAAGCCATGCCTTCCCTGGACCGGAAACAAGCTTCCTATGACCGGTTTCTGGCATTTCAGCCATCTTCAGCCAGGCTTGCTTGAATCCAGTGGCAAAGTGAGCAAGGGACTCACGTCTGAGCATACCCTGCCAACTTATGGCGAACAAAGCGGTACAAAAGGGGGTGGTGATGGACGGAGCATCAGAACCAATCAAACACTCACACCCAGTCAACAGATCCGGGTTTGATCCATCACCGTTCTTTAGCCCACTCTGCCACCCCAGTTCAGACATGGCCATATGCAAATCAGTCTGACCCTGTGCCTCATAGGAACACTCCAGCCCGAAGTGCCAAGCCATGCCTTCCCTGGACCGGAAACAAGCTTCCTAGGACCGGTTTCTGGCATTTCAGCCGTCTTCAGCCAGGCTTGCTTGAATCCAGTGGCAAAGTGAGCAAGGGACTCACGTCTGAGCATACCCTGCCAACTTATGGCAAACAAAGCGGTACAAAAGGGGGTGGTGATGGACGGAGCATCAGAACCAATCAAACACTCACACCCAGTCAACAGATCTGGGTTTGATCCATCACCGTTCTTTAGCCCACTCTGCCACCCCAGTTCAGACATGGCCATATGCAAATCAGTCTGACCCTGTGCCTCATGGGAACAGTCCAGCCCGAACTGCCAAGCCATGCCTTCCCTGGACCGGAAACAAGCTTCCTAGGACCGGTTTCTGGCATTTCAGCCGTCTTCAGCCAGGCTTGCTTGAATCCAGTGGCAAAGTGAGCAAGGGACTCACGTCTGAGCATACCCTGCCAACTTATGGCGAACAAAGCGGTACAAAAGGGGGTGGTGATGGACGGAGCATCAGAACCAATCAAACACTCACACCCAGTCAACAGATCCGGGTTTGATCCATTACCATTCTTTAGCCCACTCTGCCACCCCAGTTCAGACATGGCCATATGCAAATCAGTCTGACCCTGTGCCTCATGGCAACAGTCCAGCCCGAACTGCCAAGCCATGCCTTCCCTGGACCGGAAACAAGCTTCCTAGGACCGGTTTCTGGCATTTCAGCCGTCTTCAGCCAGGCTTCCTTGAATCCAGTGGCAAAGTGAGCAAGGGACTCACGTCTGAGCATACCCTGCCAACTCATGGCGAACAAAGCGGTACAAAAGGGGGTGGTGATGGACGGAGCATCAGAACCAATCAAACACTCACACCCAGTCAACAGATCCGGGTTTGATCCATTCACCGTTCTTTAGCCCACTCTGCCACCCCAGTTCAGACATGGCCATATGCAAATCAGTCTGACCCTGTGAAGCATGGGAACAGTCCAGCCCGAACTGCCAAGCCATGCCTTCCCTGGACCGGAAACAAGCTTCCTAGGCCCGGTTTCTGGCATTTCAGCCGTCTTCAGCCAGGCTTGCTTGAATCCAGTGGCAAAGTGAGCAAGGGACACACGTCTGAGCATACCCTGCCAACTTATGGCGAACAAAGCGGTACAAAAGGGGGTGGTGATGGACGGAGCATCATAACCAATCAAACACTCAAACGCAGTCAACAGATCCGGGTTTGATCCATCACCGTTCTTTAGCCCACTCTGCCACCCCAGTTCAGACATGGCCATATGCAAATCAGTCTGACCCTGTGCCTCATGGGAACAGTCCAGCCCGAACAGCCAAGCCATGCCTTCCCTGGACCGGAAACAAGCTTCCTAGGACCGGTTTCTGGCATTTCAGCCGTCTTCAGCCAGGCTTGCTTGAATCCAGGGGCAAAGTGAGCAAGGGACTCACGTCTGAGCATACCCTGCCAACTTATGGCGAACAAAGCGGTACAAAAGGGGGTGGTGATGGACGGAGCATCAGAACCAATCAAACACTCACACCCAGTCAACAGATCTGGGTTTGATCCATCACCGTTCTTTAGCCCACTCTGCCACCCCAGTTCAGACATGGCCATATGCAAATCAGTCTGACCCTGTGCCTCATGGGAACAGTCCAGCCCGAACTGCCAAGCCATGCCTTCCCTGGACCGGAAACAAGCTTCCTAGGACCGGTTTCTGGCATTTCAGCCGTCTTCAGCCAGGCTTGCTTGAATCCAGTGGCAAAGTGAGCAAGGGACTCACGTCTGAGCATACCCTGCCAACTTATGGCAAACAAAGCGGTACAAAAGGGGGTGGTGATGGACGGAGCATCAGAACCAATCAAACACTCACACCCAGTCAACAGATCCTGGTTTGATCCATCACCGTTCTTTAGCCCACTCTGCCACCCCAGTTCAGACATGGCCATATGCAAATCAGTCTGACCCTGTGCCTCATGGGAACAGTCCAGCCCGAACTGCCAAGCCATGCCTTCCCTGGACCGGAAACAAGCTTCCTAGGACCGGTTTCTGGCATTTCAGCCATCTTCAGCCAGGCTTGCTTGAATCCAGTGGCAAAGTGAGCAAGGGACTCACGTCTGAGCATACCCTGCCAACTTATGGCGAACAAAGCGGTACAAAAGGGGGTGGTGATGGACGGAGCATCAGAACCAATCAAACACTCACACCCAGTCAACAGATCCGGGTTTGATCCATCACCGTTCTTTAGCCCACTCTGCCACCCCAGTTCAGACATGGCCATATGCAAATCAGTCTGACCCTGTGCCTCATAAGAACACTCCAGCCCGAAGTGCCAAGCCATGCCTTCCCTGGACCGGAAACAAGCTTCCTAGGACCGGTTTCTGGCATTTCAGCCGTCTTCAGCCAGGCTTGCTTGAATCCAGTGGCAAAGTGAGTAAGGGACTCACGTCTGAGCATACCCTGCCAACTTATGGCAAACAAAGCGGTACAAAAGGGGGTGGTGATGGACGGAGCATCAGAACCAATCAAACACTCACACCCAGTCAACAGATCCGGGTTTGATCCATCACCGTTCTTTAGCCCACTCTGCCACCCCAGTTCAGACATGGCCATATGCAAATCAGTCTGACCCTGTGCCTCATGGGAACAGTCCAGCCCGAACTGCCAAGCCATGCCTTCCCTGGACCGGAAACAAGCTTCCTAGGACCGGTTTCTGGCATTTCAGCCGTCTTCAGCCAGGCTTCCTTGAATCCAGTGGCAAAGTGAGCAAGGGACTCACGTCTGAGCATACCCTGCCAACTTATGGCGAACAAAGCGGTACAAAAGGGGGTGGTGATGGACGGAGCATCAGAACCAATCAAACACTCACACCCAGTCAACAGATCCGGGTTTGATCCATTCACCGTTCTTTAGCCCACTCTGCCACCCCAGTTCAGACATGGCCATATGCAAATCAGTCTGACCCTGTGCCTCATGGGAACAGTCCAGCCCGAACTGCCAAGCCATGCCTTCCCTGGACCGGAAACAAGCTTCCTAGGCCCGGTTTCTGGCATTTCAGCCGTCTTCAGCCAGGCTTGCTTGAATCCAGTGGCAAAGTGAGCAAGGGACACACTTCTGAGCATACCCTGCCAACTTATGGCGAACAAAGCGGTACAAAAGGGGGTGGTGATGGACGGAGCATCAGAACCAATCAAACACTCACACCCAGTCAACAGATCCGGGTTTGATCCATCACCGTTCTTTAGCCCACACTGCCACACCAGTTCAGACATGGCCATATGCAAATCAGTCTGACCCTGTGCCTCATGGGAACAGTCCAGCCCGAACTGCCAAGCCATGCCTTCCCTGGACCGGAAACAAGCTTCCTAGGCCCAGTTTCTGGCATTTCAGCCGTCTTCAGCCAGGCTTGCTTGAATCCAGTGGCAAAGTGAGCAAGGGACACACGTCTGAGCATACCCTGCCAACTTATGGCGAACAAAGCGGTACAAAAGGGGGTGGTGATGGACAGAGCATCAGAAGCAATCAAACACTCACACCCAGTCAACAGATCCGAGTTTGATCCATCACCGTTCTTTAGCCCACTCTGCCACCCCAGTTCAGACATGGCCATTTGCAAATTAGTCTGACCCTGTTCCTCATGGGAACAGTCCAGCCCGAACTGCCAAGCCATGCCTTCCCTGGACCGGAAACAAGCTTCTTGCGACCGGTTTCTGGCATTTCAGCCGTCTTCAGCCAGGCTTGCTTGAATCCAGTGGCAAAGTGAGCAAGGGACTCACGTCTGAGCATACCCTGCCAACTTATGGCGAACAAAGAGGTACAAAAGGGGGTGGTGATGGACGACGGAGCATCAGAACCAATCAAACACTCACACCCAGTCAATAGATCCGGGTTTGATCCATCACCGTTCTTTAGCCCACTCTGCCACCTCAGTTCAGACATGGCCATATGCAAATCAGTCTGACCCTGTGCCTCATGGGAACAGTCCAGCCCGAACAGCCAAGCCATGCCTTCCCTGGACTGGAAACAAGCTTCCTAGGACCGGTTTCTGGCATTTCAGCCGTCTTCAGCCAGGCTTGCTTGAATCCAGTGGCAAAGTGAGCAAGGGACTCACGTCTGAGCATACCCTGCCAACTTATGGCGAACAAAGCGGTACAAAAGGGATTGGTGATGGACGGAGCATCAGAACCAATCAAACACTCACACCCAGTCAACAGATCCGGGTTTGATCCATCACCGTTCTTTAGCCCACTCTGCCACCCCAGTTCAGACGTGGCCATATGCAAATCAGTCTGACCCTGTGCCTCATGGGAACAGTCCAGCCCGAACAGCCAAGCCATGCCTTCCCTGGACCGGAAACAAGCTTCCTAGGACCGGTTGCTGGCATTTCAGCCGTCTTCAGCCAGGCTTGCTTGAATCCAGTGGCAAAGTGAGCAAGGGACTTACGTCTGAGCATACCCTGCCAACTTATGGTGAACAAAGCGGTACAAAAGGGGGTGGTGATGGACGGAGCATCAGTACCAATCAAACACTCACACCCAGTCAACAGATCCGGGTTTGATTCATCACCGTTCTTTAGCCCACTCTGCCACCCCAGTTCAGACATGGCCATATGCAAATCAGTCTGACCCTGTGCCTCATGGGAACAGTCCAGTCCGAACTGCCAAGCCATGCCTTCCCTGGACCGGAAACAAGCTTCCTAGGACCGGTTTCTGGCATTTCAGCCATCTTCAGCCATGCTTGCTTGAATCCAGTGGCAAAGTGAGCAAGGGACTCACGTCTGAGCATACCCTGCCAACTTATGGCGAACAAAGCGGTACAAAAGGGGGTGGTGATGGACGGAGCATCAGAACCAATCAAACACTCACACCCAGTCAACAGATCCGGGTTTGATCCATCACCGTTCTTTAGCCCACTCTTCCACCCTAGTTCAGACATGGCCATATGCAAATCAGTCTGACCCTGTGCCTCATGGGAACACTCCAGCCCGAACTGCCAAGCCATCCCTTCCCTGGACCGGAAACAAGCTTCCTAGGACCGGTTTCTGGCATTTCAGCCGTCTTCAGCCAGGCTTGCTTGAATCCAGTGGCAAAGTGAGCAAGGGACTCACGTCTGAGCATACCCTGCCAACTTATGGCAAACAAAGCGGTACAAAAGGGGGTGGTGATGGACGGAGCATCAGAACCAATCAAACACTCACACCCAGTCAACAGATCCGGGTTTGATCCATCACCGTTCTTTAGCCCACTCTGCCACCTGAGTTCAGACATGGCCATATGTAAATCAGTCTGACCCTGTGCCTCATGGGAACAGTCCAGCCCGAACTGCCAAGCCATGCCTTCCCTGGACCGGAAACAAGCTTCCTAGGACCGGTTTCTGGCATTTCAGCCGTCTTCAGCCAGGCTTGATTGAATCCAGTGGCAAAGTGAGCAAGGGACTCACGTCTGAGCATACCCTGCCAACTTATGGCGAACAAAGCGGTACAAAAGGGGTGGTGATGGACGGAGCATCAGAAGCAATCAAACACTCACACCCAGTCACCAGATCCGGGTTTGATCCATCACCGTTCTTTAGCCCACTCTGCCACCCCAGTTCAGACATGGCCATATGGAAATCAGTCTGACCCTGTGCCTCTTGGGAACAGTCCAGCCCGAACTGCCAAGCCATGCCTTCCCTGGACCGGAAACAAGCTTCCTAGGCCCGGTTTCTGGCATTTCAGCCGTCTTCAGCCAGGCTTGCTTGAATCCAGTGGCAAAGTGAGCAAGGGACACACGTCTGAGCATACCCTGCCAACTTATGGCGAACAAAGCGGTACAAAAGGGGGTGGTGATGGACGGAGCATCAGAAGCAATCAAACACTCACACCCAGTCAACAGATCCGAGTTTGATCCATCACCGTTCTTTAGCCCACTCTGCCACCCCAGTTCAGACATGGCCATATGCAAATCAGTCTGACCCTGTGCCTCATGGGAACAGTCCAGCCCGAACTGCCAAGCCATGCCTTCCCTGGACCGGAAACAAGCTTCCTAGGACCGGTTTCTGGCATTTCAGCCGTCTTCAGCCAGGCTTGCTTGAATCCAGTGGCAAAGTGAGCAAGGGACTCACGTCTGAGCATACCCTGCCAACTTATGGCAAACAAAGCGGTACAAAAGGGGGTGGTGATGGACGGAGCATCAGAACCAATCAAACACTCACACCCAGTCAACAGATCCGGGTTTGATCCATCACCGTTCTTTAGCCCACTCTGCCACCCCAGTTCAGACATGGCCATATGCAAATCAGTCTGACCCTGTGCCTCATGGGAACAGTCCAGCCCGAACTGCCAAGCCATGCCTTCCCTGGACCGGAAACAAGCTTCCTAGGACCGGTTTCTGGCATTTCAGCCATCTTCAGCCAGGCTTGCTTGAATCCAGTGGCAAAGTGAGCAAGGGACTCACGTCTGAGCATACCCTGCCAACTTATGGCGAACAAAGCGGTACAAAAGGGGGTGGTGATGGACGGAGCATCAGAACCAATCAAACACTCACACCCAGTCAACAGATCCGGGTTTGATCCATCACCGTTCTTTAGCCCACTCTGCCACCCCAGTTCAGACATGGCCATATGCAAATCAGTCTGACCCTGTGCCTCATAGGAACACTCCAGCCCGAAGTGCCAAGCCATGCCTTCCCTGGACCGGAAACAAGCTTCCTAGGACCGGTTTCTGGCATTTCAGCCGTCTTCAGCCAGGCTTCCTTGAATCCAGTGGCAAAGTGAGCAAGGGACTCACGTCTGAGCATACCCTGCCAACTTATGGCGAACAAAGCGGTACAAAAGGGGGTGGTGATGGACGGAGCATCAGAACCAATCAAACACTCACACCCAGTCAACAGATCCGGGTTTGATCCATTCACCGTTCTTTAGCCCACTCTGCCACCCCAGTTCAGACATGGCCATATGCAAATCAGTCTGACCCTGTGCCTCATGGGAACAGTCCAGCCCGAACTGCCAAGCCATGCCTTCCCTGGACCGGAAACAAGCTTCCTAGGCCCGGTTTCTGGCATTTCAGCCGTCTTCAGCCAGGCTTGCTTGAATCCAGTGGCAAAGTGAGCAAGGGACACACGTCTGAGCATACCCTGCCAACTTATGGCGAACAAAGCGGTACAAAAGGGGGTGGTGATGGACGGAGCATCATAACCAATCAAACACTCAAACCCAGTCAACAGATCCGGGTTTGATCCATCACCGTTCTTTAGCCCACTCTGCCACCCCAGTTCAGACATGGCCATATGCAAATCAGTCTGACCCTGTGCCTCATGGGAACAGTCCAGCCCGACCTGCCAAGCCATGCCTTCCCTGGACCGGAAACAAGCTTCCTAGGACCGGTTTCTGGCATTTCAGCCGTCTTCAGCCAGGCTTGCTTGAATCCAGTGGCAAAGTGAGCAAGGGACTCACGTCTGAGCATACCCTGCCAACTTATGGCGAACAAAGCGGTACAAAAGGGGGTGGTGATGGACGGAGCATCAGAACCAATCAAACACTCACACCCAGTCAACAGATCCGGGTTTGATCCATCACCGTTCTTTAGCCCACTCTGCCACCCCAGTTCAGATATGGCCATATGCAAATCAGTCTGACCCTGTGCCTCATGGGAACAGTCCAGCCCGAACAGCCAAGCCATGCCTTCCCTGGACCGGAAACAAGCTTTCTAGGACCGGTTTCTGGCATTTCAGCCGTCTTCAGCCAGGCTTGCTTGAATCCAGGGGCAAAGTGAGCAAGGGACTCACGTCTGAGCATACCCTGCCAACTTATGGCGAACAAAGCGGTGTAAAAGGGGGTGGTGATGGACGGAGCATCAGAACCAATCAAACACTCACACCCAGTCAACAGATCCGGGTTTGATCCATCACCGTTCTTTAGCCCACTCTGCCACCCCAGTTCAGACATGGCCATATGCAAATCAGTCTGACCCTGTGCCTCATCGGAACACTCCAGCCCGAACTGCCAAGCCATGCCTTCCCTGGACCGGAAACAAGCTTCCTAGGACCGGTTTCTGGCATTTCAGCCGTCTTCAGCTAGGCTGGCTTGAATCCAGTGGCAAAATGAGCAAGGGACTCACGTCTGAGCATACCCTGCCAACTTATGGCGAACAAAGCGGTACAAAAGGGGGTGGTGATGGACGGAGCATCAGAACCAATCAAACACTCACACCCAGTCAACAGATCCGGGTTTGATCCATCACCGTTCTTTAGCCCACTCTGCCTCCCCAGTTCAGACATGGCCATATGCAAATCAGTCTGACCCTGTGCCTCATGGGAACAGTCCAGCCCGAACTGCCAAGCCATGCCTTCCCTGGACCGGAAACAAGCTTCCTAGGACCGGTTTCTGGCATTTCAGCCGTCTTCAGCCAGGCTTCCTTGAATCCAGTGGCAAAGTGAGCAAGGGACTCACGTCTGAGCATACCCTGCCAACTTATGGTGAACAAAGCGGTACAAAAGGGGGTGGTGATGGACGGAGCATCAGAACCAATCAAACACTCACACCCAGTCAACAGATCCAGGTTTGATCCATTCACCGTTCTTTAGCCCACTCTGCCACCCCAGTTCAGACATGGCCATATGCAAATCAGTCTGACCCTGTGCCTCATGGGAACAGTCCAGCCCGAACTGCCAAGCCATGCCTTCCCTGGACCGGAAACAAGCTTCCTAGGCCCGGTTTCTGGCATTTCAGCCGTCTTCAGCCAGGCTTGCTTGAATCCAGTGGCAAAGTGAGCAAGGGACACACGTCTGAGCATACCCTGCCAACTTATGGCGAACAAAGCGGTACAAAAGGGGGTGGTGATGGACGGAGCATCAGAACCAATCAAACACTCACACCCAGTCAACAGATCCGGGTTTGATCTATCACCGTTCTTTAGCCCACTCTGCCACACCAGTTCAGACATGGCCATATGCAAATCAGTCTGACCCTGTGCCTCATGGGAACAGTCCAGCCCGAACTGCCAAGCCATGCCTTCCCTGGACCGGAAACAAGCTTCCTAGGCCCGGTTTCTGGCATTTCAGCCGTCTTCAGCCAGGCTTGCTTGAATCCAGTGGCAAAGTGAGCAAGGGACACACGTCTGAGCATACCCTGCCAACTTATGGCGAACAAAGCGGTACAAAAGGGGGTGGTGATGGACAGAGCATCAGAAGCAATCAAACACTCACACCCAGTCAACAGATCCGAGTTTGATCCATCACCGTTCTTTAGCCCACTCTGCCACCCCAGTTCAGACATGGCCATTTGCAAATTAGTCTGACCCTGTTCCTCATGGGAACAGTCCAGCCCGAACTGCCAAGCCATGCCTTCCCTGGACCGGAAACAAGCTTCTTGCGACCGGTTTCTGGCATTTCAGCCGTCTTCAGCCAGGCTTGCTTGAATCCAGTGGCAAAGTGAGCAAGGGACTCACGTCTGAGCATACCCTGCTAACTTATGGCGAACAAAGAGGTACAAAAGGGGGTGGTGATGGACGACGGAGCATCAGAACCAATCAAACACTCACACCCAGTCAATAGATCCGGGTTTGATCCATCACCGTTCTTTAGCCCACTCTGCCACCTCAGTTCAGACATGGCCATATGCAAATCAGTCTGACCCTGTGCCTCATGGGAACAGTCCAGCCCGAACAGCCAAGCCATGCCTTCCCTGGACCGGAAACAAGCTTCCTAGGACCGGTTTCTGGCATTTCAGCCGTCTTCAGCCAGGCTTGCTTGAATCCAGTGGCAAAGTGAGCAAGGGACTCACGTCTGAGCATACCCTGCCAACTTATGGCGAACAAAGCGGTACAAAAGGGATTGGTGATGGACGGAGCATCAGAACCAATCAAACACTCACACCCAGTCAACAGATCCGGGTTTGATCCATCACCGTTCTTTAGCCCACTCTGCCACCCCAGTTCAGACATGGCCATATGCAAATCAGTCTGACCCTGTGCCTCATGGGAACAGTCCAGCCCGAACAGCCAAGCCATGCCTTCCCTGGACCGGAAACAAGCTTCCTAGGAACGGTTTCTGGCATTTCAGCCGTCTTCAGCCAGGCTTGCTTGAATCCAGTGGCAAAGTGAGCAAGGGACACACGTCTGAGCATACCCTGCCAACTTATGGCGAACAAAGCGGTACAAAAGGGGGTGGTGATGGACGGAGCATCAGAACCAATCAAACACTCACACCCAGTCAACAGATCCGGGTTTGATCCATTCACCGTTCTTTAGCCCACTCTGCCACCCCAGTTCAGACATGGCCATATGCAAATCAGTCTGACCCTGTGCCTCATGGGAACAGTCCAGCCCGAACTGCCAAGCCATGCCTTCCCTGGACCGGAAACAAGCTTCCTAGGCCCGGTTTCTGGCATTTCAGCCGTCTTCAGCCAGGCTTGCTTGAATCCAGTGGCAAAGTGAGCAAGGGACACACGTCTGAGCATACCCTGCCAACTTATGGCGAACAAAGCGGTACAAAAGGGGGTGGTGATGGACGGAGCATCAGAACCAATCAAACACTCACACCCAGTCAACAGATCCGGGTTTGATCCATCACCGTTCTTTAGCCCACACTGCCACACCAGTTCAGACATGGCCATATGCAAATCAGTCTGACCCTGTGCCTCATGGGAACAGTCCAGCCCGAACTGCCAAGCCATGCCTTCCCTGGACCGGAAACAAGCTTCCTAGGCCCAGTTTCTGGCATTTCAGCCGTCTTCAGCCAGGCTTGCTTGAATCCAGTGGCAAAGTGAGCAAGGGACACACGTCTGAGCATACCCTGCCAACTTATGGCGAACAAAGCGGTACAAAAGGGGGTGGTGATGGACAGAGCATCAGAAGCAATCAAACACTCACACCCAGTCAACAGATCCGAGTTTGATCCATCACCGTTCTTTAGCCCACTCTGCCACCCCAGTTCAGACATGGCCATTTGCAAATTAGTCTGACCCTGTTCCTCATGGGAACAGTCCAGCCCGAACTGCCAAGCCATGCCTTCCCTGGACCGGAAACAAGCTTCTTGCGACCGGTTTCTGGCATTTCAGCCGTCTTCAGCCAGGCTTGCTTGAATCCAGTGGCAAAGTGAGCAAGGGACTCACGTCTGAGCATACCCTGCCAACTTATGGCGAACAAAGAGGTACAAAAGGGGGTGGTGATGGACGACGGAGCATCAGAACCAATCAAACACTCACACCCAGTCAATAGATCCGGGTTTGATCCATCACCGTTCTTTAGCCCACTCTGCCACCTCAGTTCAGACATGGCCATATGCAAATCAGTCTGACCCTGTGCCTCATGAGAACAGTCCAGCCCGAACAGCCAAGCCATGCCTTCCCTGGACCGGAAACAAGCTTCCTAGGACCGGTTTCTGGCATTTCAGCCGTCTTCAGCCAGGCTTGCTTGAATCCAGTGGCAAAGTGAGCAAGGGACTCACGTCTGAGCATACCCTGCCAACTTATGGCGAACAAAGCGGTACAAAAGGGATTGGTGATGGACGGAGCATCAGAACCAATCAAACACTCACACCCAGTCAACAGATCCGGGTTTGATCCATCACCGTTCTTTAGCCCACTCTGCCACCCCAGTTCAGACGTGGCCATATGCAAATCAGTCTGACCCTGTGCCTCATGGGAACAGTCCAGCCCGAACAGCCAAGCCATGCCTTCCCTGGACCGGAAACAAGCTTCCTAGGACCGGTTGCTGGCATTTCAGCCGTCTTCAGCCAGGCTTGCTTGAATCCAGTGGCAAAGTGAGCAAGGGACTTACGTCTGAGCATACCCTGCCAACTTATGGTGAACAAAGCGGTACAAAAGGGGGTGGTGATGGACGGAGCATCAGTACCAATCAAACACTCACACCCAGTCAACAGATCCGGGTTTGATTCATCACCGTTCTTTAGCCCACTCTGCCACCCCAGTTCAGACATGGCCATATGCAAATCAGTCTGACCCTGTGCCTCATGGGAACAGTCCAGTCCGAACTGCCAAGCCATGCCTTCCCTGGACCGGAAACAAGCTTCCTAGGACCGGTTTCTGGCATTTCAGCCATCTTCAGCCAGGCTTGCTTGAATCCAGTGGCAAAGTGAGCAAGGGACTCACGTCTGAGCATACCCTGCCAACTTATGGCGAACAAAGCGGTACAAAAGGGGGTGGTGATGGACGGAGCATCAGAACCAATCAAACACTCACACCCAGTCAACAGATCCGGGTTTGATCCATCACCGTTCTTTAGCCCACTCTTCCACCCTAGTTCAGACATGGCCATATGCAAATCAGTCTGACCCTGTGCCTCATGGGAACACTCCAGCCCGAACTGCCAAGCCATCCCTTCCCTGGACCGGAAACAAGCTTCCTAGGACCGGTTTCTGGCATTTCAGCCGTCTTCAGCCAGGCTTGCTTGAATCCAGTGGCAAAGTGAGCAAGGGACTCACGTCTGAGCATACCCTGCCAACTTATGGCAAACAAAGCGGTACAAAAGGGGGTGGTGATGGACGGAGCATCAGAACCAATCAAACACTCACACCCAGTCAACAGATCCGGGTTTGATCCATCACCGTTCTTTAGCCCACTCTGCCACCTGAGTTCAGACATGGCCATATGTAAATCAGTCTGACCCTGTGCCTCATGGGAACAGTCCAGCCCGAACTGCCAAGCCATGCCTTCCCTGGACCGGAAACAAGCTTCCTAGGACCGGTTTCTGGCATTTCAGCCGTCTTCAGCCAGGCTTGATTGAATCCAGTGGCAAAGTGAGCAAGGGACTCACGTCTGAGCATACCCTGCCAACTTATGGCGAACAAAGCGGTACAAAAGGGGTGGTGATGGACGGAGCATCAGAAGCAATCAAACACTCACACCCAGTCACCAGATCCGGGTTTGATCCATCACCGTTCTTTAGCCCACTCTGCCACCCCAGTTCAGACATGGCCATATGGAAATCAGTCTGACCCTGTGCCTCTTGGGAACAGTCCAGCCCGAACTGCCAAGCCATGCCTTCCCTGGACCGGAAACAAGCTTCCTAGGCCCGGTTTCTGGCATTTCAGCCGTCTTCAGCCAGGCTTGCTTGAATCCAGTGGCAAAGTGAGCAAGGGACACACGTCTGAGCATACCCTGCCAACTTATGGCGAACAAAGCGGTACAAAAGGGGGTGGTGATGGACGGAGCATCAGAAGCAATCAAACACTCACACCCAGTCAACAGATCCGAGTTTGATCCATCACCGTTCTTTAGCCCACTCTGCCACCCCAGTTCAGACATGGCCATATGCAAATCAGTCTGACCCTGTGCCTCATGGGAACAGTCCAGCCCGAACTGCCAAGCCATGCCTTCCCTGGACCGGAAACAAGCTTCCTAGGACCGGTTTCTGGCATTTCAGCCGTCTTCAGCCAGGCTTGCTTGAATCCAGTGGCAAAGTGAGCAAGGGACTCACGTCTGAGCATACCCTGCCAACTTATGGCAAACAAAGCGGTACAAAAGGGGGTGGTGATGGACGGAGCATCAGAACCAATCAAACACTCACACCCAGTCAACAGATCCGGGTTTGATCCATCACCGTTCTTTAGCCCACTCTGCCACCCCAGTTCAGACATGGCCATATGCAAATCAGTCTGACCCTGTGCCTCATGGGAACAGTCCAGCCCGAACTGCCAAGCCATGCCTTCCCTGGACCGGAAACAAGCTTCCTAGGACCGGTTTCTGGCATTTCAGCCATCTTCAGCCAGGCTTGCTTGAATCCAGTGGCAAAGTGAGCAAGGGACTCACGTCTGAGCATACCCTGCCAACTTATGGCGAACAAAGCGGTACAAAAGGGGGTGGTGATGGACGGAGCATCAGAACCAATCAAACACTCACACCCAGTCAACAGATCCGGGTTTGATCCATCACCGTTCTTTAGCCCACTCTGCCACCCCAGTTCAGACATGGCCATATGCAAATCAGTCTGACCCTGTGCCTCATAGGAACACTCCAGCCCGAAGTGCCAAGCCATGCCTTCCCTGGACCGGAAACAAGCTTCCTAGGACCGGTTTCTGGCATTTCAGCCGTCTTCAGCCAGGCTTGCTTGAATCCAGTGGCAAAGTGAGCAAGGGACTCACGTCTGAGCATACCCTGCCAACTTATGGCAAACAAAGCGGTACAAAAGGGGGTGGTGATGGACGGAGCATCAGAACCAATCAAACACTCACACCC
Organism: Triturus cristatus; assembly: GCF_964204655.1. NCBI lineage: Eukaryota > Metazoa > Chordata > Amphibia > Caudata > Salamandridae > Triturus > Triturus cristatus. The sequence continues at coordinate 155,381 of NW_028188410.1, forward strand.
AGTCAACAGATCCGGGTTTGATCCATCACCGTTCTTTAGCCCACTCTGCCACCCCAGTTCAGACATGGCCATATGCAAATCAGTCTGACCCTGTGCCTCATGGGAACAGTCCAGCCCGAACTGCCAAGCCATGCCTTCCCTGGACCGGAAACAAGCTTCCTAGGACTGGTTTCTGGCATTTCAGCCGTCTTCAGCCAGGCTTGCTTGAATCCAGTGGCAAAGTGAGCAAGGGACTCACGTCTGAGCATACCCTGCCAACTTATGGCGAACAAAGCGGTACAAAAGGGGGTGGTGATGGACGGAGCATCAGAACCAATCAAACACTCACACCCAGTCAACAGATCCGGGTTTGATCCATTACCATTCTTTAGCCCACTCTGCCACCCCAGTTCAGACATGGCCATATGCAAATCAGTCTGACCCTGTGCCTCATGGGAACAGTCCAGCCCGAACTGCCAAGCCATGCCTTCCCTGGACCGGAAACAAGCTTCCTAGGACCGGTTTCTGGCATTTCAGCCGTCTTCAGCCAGGCTTCCTTGAATCCAGTGGCAAAGTGAGCAAGGGACTCACGTCTGAGCATACCCTGCCAACTTATGGCGAACAAAGCGGTACAAAAGGGGGTGGTGATGGACGGAGCATCAGAACCAATCAAACACTCACACCCAGTCAACAGATCCGGGTTTGATCCATTCACCGTTCTTTAGCCCACTCTGCCACCCCAGTTCAGACATGGCCATATGCAAATCAGTCTGACCCTGTGCCTCATGGGAACAGTCCAGCCCGAACTGCCAAGCCATGCCTTCCCTGGACCGGAAACAAGCTTCCTAGGCCCGGTTTCTGGCATTTCAGCCGTCTTCAGCCAGGCTTGCTTGAATCCAGTGGCAAAGTGAGCAAGGGACACACGTCTGAGCATACCCTGCCAACTTATGGCGAACAAAGCGGTACAAAAGGGGGTGGTGATGGACGGAGCATCATAACCAATCAAACACTCAAACCCAGTCAACAGATCCGGGTTTGATCCATCACCGTTCTTTAGCCCACTCTGCCACCCCAGTTCAGACATGGCCATATGCAAATCAGTCTGACCCTGTGCCTCATGGGAACAGTCCAGCCCGACCTGCCAAGCCATGCCTTCCCTGGACCGGAAACAAGCTTCCTAGGACCGGTTTCTGGCATTTCAGCCGTCTTCAGCCAGGCTTGCTTGAATCCAGTGGCAAAGTGAGCAAGGGACTCACGTCTGAGCATACCCTGCCAACTTATGGCGAACAAAGCGGTACAAAAGGGGGTGGTGATGGACGGAGCATCAGAACCAATCAAACACTCACACCCAGTCAACAGATCCGGGTTTGATCCATCACCGTTCTTTAGCCCACTCTGCCACCCCAGTTCAGATATGGCCATATGCAAATCAGTCTGACCCTGTGCCTCATGGGAACAGTCCAGCCCGAACAGCCAAGCCATGCCTTCCCTGGACCGGAAACAAGCTTTCTAGGACCGGTTTCTGGCATTTCAGCCGTCTTCAGCCAGGCTTGCTTGAATCCAGGGGCAAAGTGAGCAAGGGACTCACGTCTGAGCATACCCTGCCAACTTATGGCGAACAAAGCGGTGTAAAAGGGGGTGGTGATGGACGGAGCATCAGAACCAATCAAACACTCACACCCAGTCAACAGATCCGGGTTTGATCCATCACCGTTCTTTAGCCCACTCTGCCACCCCAGTTCAGACATGGCCATATGCAAATCAGTCTGACCCTGTGCCTCATCGGAACACTCCAGCCCGAACTGCCAAGCCATGCCTTCCCTGGACCGGAAACAAGCTTCCTAGGACCGGTTTCTGGCATTTCAGCCGTCTTCAGCCAGGCTGGCTTGAATCCAGTGGCAAAATGAGCAAGGGACTCACGTCTGAGCATACCCTGCCAACTTATGGCGAACAAAGCGGTACAAAAGGGGGTGGTGATGGACGGAGCATCAGAACCAATCAAACACTCACACCCAGTCAACAGATCCGGGTTTGATCCATCACCGTTCTTTAGCCCACTCTGCCTCCCCAGTTCAGACATGGCCATATGCAAATCAGTCTGACCCTGTGCCTCATGGGAACAGTCCAGCCCGAACTGCCAAGCCATGCCTTCCCTGGACCGGAAACAAGCTTCCTAGGACCGGTTTCTGGCATTTCAGCCGTCTTCAGCCAGGCTTCCTTGAATCCAGTGGCAAAGTGAGCAAGGGACTCACGTCTGAGCATACCCTGCCAACTTATGGCGAACAAAGCGGTACAAAAGGGGGTGGTGATGGACGGAGCATCAGAACCAATCAAACACTCACACCCAGTCAACAGATCCGGGTTTGATCCATCACCGTTCTTTAGCCCACTCTGCCTCCCCAGTTCAGACATGGCCATATGCAAATCAGTCTGACCCTGTGCCTCATGGGAACAGTCCAGCCCGAACTGCCAAGCCATGCCTTCCCTGGACCGGAAACAAGCTTCCTAGGACCGGTTTCTGGCATTTCAGCCGTCTTCAGCCAGGCTTGCTTGAATCCAGTGGCAAAGTGAGCAAGGGACACACGTCTGAGCATACCCTGCCAACTTATGGCGAACAAAGCGGTACAAAAGGGGGTGGTGATGGACAGAGCATCAGAAGCAATCAAACACTCACACCCAGTCAACAGATCCGAGTTTGATCCATCACCGTTCTTTAGCCCACTCTGCCACCCCAGTTCAGACATGGCCATTTGCAAATTAGTCTGACCCTGTTCCTCATGGGAACAGTCCAGCCCGAACTGCCAAGCCATGCCTTCCCTGGACCGGAAACAAGCTTCTTGCGACCGGTTTCTGGCATTTCAGCCGTCTTCAGCCAGGCTTGCTTGAATCCAGTGGCAAAGTGAGCAAGGGACTCACGTCTGAGCATACCCTGCCAACTTATGGCGAACAAAGAGGTACAAAAGGGGGTGGTGATGGACGACGGAGCATCAGAACCAATCAAACACTCACACCCAGTCAATAGATCCGGGTTTGATCCATCACCGTTCTTTAGCCCACTCTGCCACCTCAGTTCAGACATGGCCATATGCAAATCAGTCTGACCCTGTGCCTCATGGGAACAGTCCAGCCCGAACAGCCAAGCCATGCCTTCCCTGGACCGGAAACAAGCTTCCTAGGACCGGTTTCTGGCATTTCAGCCGTCTTCAGCCAGGCTTGCTTGAATCCAGTGGCAAAGTGAGCAAGGGACTCACGTCTGAGCATACCCTGCCAACTTATGGCGAACAAAGCGGTACAAAAGGGATTGGTGATGGACGGAGCATCAGAACCAATCAAACACTCACACCCAGTCAACAGATCCGGGTTTGATCCATCACCGTTCTTTAGCCCACTCTGCCACCCCAGTTCAGACATGGCCATATGCAAATCAGTCTGACCCTGTGCCTCATGGGAACAGTCCAGCCCGAACAGCCAAGCCATGCCTTCCCTGGACCGGAAACAAGCTTCCTAGGAACGGTTTCTGGCATTTCAGCCGTCTTCAGCCAGGCTTGCTTGAATCCAGTGGCAAAGTGAGCAAGGGACTCACGTCTGAGCATACCCTGCCAACTTATGGCGAACAAAAGCGGTACAAAAGGGGGTGGTGATGGACGGAGCATCAGAACCAATCAAACACTCACACCCAGTCAACAGATCCGGGTTTGATCCATCACCGTTCTTTAGCCCACTCTGCCACCCCAGTTCAGACATGGCCATATGCAAATCAGTCTGACCCTGTGCCTCATGGGAACAGTCCAGCCCGAACTGCCAAGCCATGCCTTCCCTGGACCGGAAACAAGCTTCCTAGGACCGGTTGCTGGCATTTCAGCCGTCTTCAGCCAGGCTTGCTTGAATCCAGTGGCAAAGTGAGCAAGGGACTTACGTCTGAGCATACCCTGCCAACTTATGGTGAACAAAGCGGTACAAAAGGGGGTGGTGATGGACGGAGCATCAGAACCAATCAAACACTCACACCCAGTCAACAGATCCGGGTTTGATCCATCACCGTTCTTTAGCCCACTCTGCCACCCCAGTTCAGACATGGCCATATGCAAATCAGTCTGACCCTGTGCCTCATGGGAACAGTCCAGTCCGAACTGCCAAGCCATGCCTTCCCTGGACCGGAAACAAGCTTCCTAGGACCGGTTTCTGGCATTTCAGCCATCTTCAGCCAGGCTTGCTTGAATCCAGTGGCAAAGTGAGCAAGGGACTCACGTCTGAGCATACCCTGCCAACTTATGGCGAACAAAGTGGTACAAAAGGGGGTGGTGATGGACGGAGCATCAGAACCAATCAAACACTCACACCCAGTCAACAGATCCGGGTTTGATCCATCACCGTTCTTTAGCCCACTCTTCCACCCTAGTTCAGACATGGCCATATGCAAATCAGTCTGACCCTGTGCCTCATGGGAACACTCCAGCCCGAACTGCCAAGCCATGCCTTCCCTGGACCGGAAACAAGCTTCCTAGGACCGGTTTCTGGCATTTCAGCCGTCTTCAGCCAGGCTTGATTGAATCCAGTGGCAAAGTGAGCAAGGGACTCACGTCTGAGCATACCCTGCCAACTTATGGCAAACAAAGCGGTACAAAAGGGGGTGGTGATGGACGGAGCATCAGAACCAATCAAACACTCACACCCAGTCAACAGATCCGGGTTTGATCCATCACCGTTCTTTAGCCCACTCTGCCACCTGAGTTCAGACATGGCCATATGTAAATCAGTCTGACCCTGTGCCTCATGGGAACAGTCCAGCCCGAACTGCCAAGCCATGCCTTCCCTGGACCGGAAACAAGCTTCCTAGGACCGGTTTCTGGCATTTCAGCCGTCTTCAGCCAGGCTTGCTTGAATCCAGTGGCAAAGTGAGCAAGGGACTCACGTCTGAGCATACCCTGCCAACTTATGGCGAACAAAGCGGTACAAAAGGGGGTGGTGATGGACGGAGCATCAGAAGCAATCAAACACTCACACCCAGTCACCAGATCCGGGTTTGATCCATCACCGTTCTTTAGCCCACTCTGCCACCCCAGTTCAGACATGGCCATATGGAAATCAGTCTGACCCTGTGCCTCTTGGGAACAGTCCAGCCCGAACTGCCAAGCCATGCCTTCCCTGGACCGGAAACAAGTTTCCTAGGCCCGGTTTCTGGCATTTCAGCCGTCTTCAGCCAGGCTTGCTTGAATCCAGTGGCAAAGTGAGCAAGGGACACACGTCTGAGCATACCCTGCCAACTTATGGCGAACAAAGCGGTACAAAAGGGGGTGGTGATGGACGGAGCATCAGAAGCAATCAAACACTCACACCCAGTCAACAGATCCGAGTTTGATCTATCACCGTTCTTTAGCCCACTCTGCCACCCCAGTTCAGACATGGCCATATGCAAATCAGTCTGACCCTGTGCCTCATGGGAACAGTCCAGCCCGAACTGCCAAGCCATGCCTTCCCTGGACCGGAAACAAGCTTCCTAGGACCGGTTTCTGGCATTTCAGCCGTCTTCAGCCAGGCTTGCTTGAATCCAGTGGCATAGTGAGCAAGGGACTCACGTCTGAGCATACCCTGCCAACTTATGGCAAACAAAGCGGTACAAAAGGGGGTGGTGATGGACGGAGCATCAGAACCAATCAAACACTCACACCCAGTCAACAGATCCGGGTTTGATCCATCACCGTTCTTTAGCCCACTCTGCCACCCCAGTTCAGACATGGCCATATGCAAATCAGTCTGACCCTGTGCCTCATGGGAACAGTCCAGCCCGAACTGCCAAGCCATGCCTTCCCTGGACCGGAGACAAGCTTCCTAGGACCGGTTTCTGGCATTTCAGCCATCTTCAGCCAGGCTTGCTTGAATCCAGTGGCAAAGTGAGCAAGGGACTCACGTCTGAGCATACCCTGCCAACTTATGGCGAACAAAGCGGTACAAAAGGGGGTGGTGATGGACGGAGCATCAGAACCAATCAAACACTCACACCCAGTCAACAGATCCGGGTTTGATCCATCACCGTTCTTTAGCCCACTCTGCCACCCCAGTTCAGACATGGCCATATGCAAATCAGTCTGACCCTGTGCCTCATAGGAACACTCCAGCCCGAAGTGCCAAGCCATGCCTTCCCTGGACCGGAAACAAGCTTCCTAGGACCGGTTTCTGGCATTTCAGCCGTCTTCAGCCAGGCTTGCTTGAATCCAGTGGCAAAGTGAGCAAGGGACTCACGTCTGAGCATACCCTGCCAACTTATGGCAAACAAAGCGGTACAAAAGGGGGTGGTGATGGACGGAGCATCAGAACCAATCAAACACTCACACCCAGTCAACAGATCCGGGTTTGATCCATTACCATTCTTTAGCCCACTCTGCCACCCCAGTTCAGACATGGCCATATGCAAATCAGTCTGACCCTGTGCCTCATGGGAACAGTCCAGCCCGAACTGCCAAGCCATGCCTTCCCTGGACCGGAAACAAGCTTCCTAGGACCAGTTTCTGGCATTTCAGCCGTCTTCAGCCAGGCTTCCTTGAATCCAGTGGCAAAGTGAGCAAGGGACTCACGTCTGAGCATACCCTGCCAACTTATGGCGAACAAAGCGGTACAAAAGGGGGTGGTGATGGACGGAGCATCAGAACCAATCAAACACTCACACTCAGTCAACAGATCCGGGTTTGATCCATTCACCGTTCTTTAGCCCACTCTGCCACCCCAGTTCAGACATGGCCATATGCAAATCAGTCTGACCCTGTGCAGCATGGGAACAGTCCAGCCCGAACTGCCAAGCCATGCCTTCCCTGGACCGGAAACAAGCTTCCTAGGCCCGGTTTCTGGCATTTCAGCCGTCTTCAGCCAGGCTTGCTTGAATCCAGTGGCAAAGTGAGCAAGGGACACACGTCTGAGCATACCCTGCCAACTTATGGCGAACAAAGCGGTACAAAAGGGGGTGGTGATGGACGGAGCATCATAACCAATCAAACACTCAAACCCAGTCAACAGATCCGGGTTTGATCCATCACCGTTCTTTAGCCCACTCTGCCACCCCAGTTCAGACATGGCCATATGCAAATCAGTCTGACCCTGTGCCTCATGGGAACAGTCCAGTCCGAACAGCCAAGCCATGCCTTCCCTGGACCGGAAACAAGCTTCCTAGGACCGGTTTCTGGCATTTCAGCCGTCTTCAGCCAGGCTTGCTTGAATCCAGTGGCAAAGTGAGCAAGGGACTCACGTCTGAGCATTCCCTGCCAACTTATGGCCACCAAAGCGGTACAAAAGGGGGTGGTGATGGACGGAGCATCAGAACCAATCAAACACTCACACCCAGTCAACAGATCCGGGTTTGATTCCTCACCGTTCTTTAGCCCACTCTGCCACCCCAGTTCAGACATGGCCATATGCAAATCAGTCTGACCCTGTGCCTCATGGGAAAAGTCCAGCCCGAACTGCCAAGCCATGGCTTCCCTGGACCGGAAACAAGCTTCCTAGGACCGGTTTCTGGCATTTCAGCCGTCTTCAGCCAGGCTTGCTTGAATCCAGTGGCAAAGTGAGCAAGGGACTCACGTCTGAGCATACCCTGCCAACTTATGGCGAACAAAGCGGTGTAAAAGGGGGTGGTGATGGATGGAGCATCAGAACCAATCAAACACTCACACCCAGTCAACAGATCCGGGTTTGATCCATCACCGTTCTTTAGCCCACTCTGCCACCCCAGTTCAGACATGGCCATATGCAAATCAGTCTGACCCTGTGCCTCATCGGAACACTCCAGCCCGAACTGCCAAGCCATGCCTTCCCTGGACCGGAAACAAGCTTCCTAGGACCGGTTTCTGGCATTTCAGCCGTCTTCAGCCAGGCTGGCTTGAATCCAGTGGCAAAATGAGCAAGGGACTCACGTCTGAGCATACCCTGCCAACTTATGGCGAACAAAGTGGTACAAAAGGGGGTGGTGATGGACGGAGCATCAGAACCAATCAAACACTCACACCCAGTCAACAGATCCGGGTTTGATCCATCACCGTTCTTTAGCCCACTCTGCCTCCCCAGTTCAGACATGGCCATATGCAAATCAGTCTGACCCTGTGCCTCATGGGAACAGTCCAGCCCGAACTGCCAAGCCATGCCTTCCCTGGACCGGAAACAAGCTTCCTAGGACCGGTTTCTGGCATTTCAGCCGTCTTCAGCCAGGCTTGTTTGAATCCAGTGGCAAAGTGAGCAAGGGACTCACGTCTGAGCATACCCTGCCAACTTATGGCGAACAAAGCGGTACAAAAGGGGGTGGTGATGGACGGAGCATCAGAAGCAATCAAACACTCACACCCAGTCACCAGATCCGGGTTTGATCCATCACCGTTCTTTAGCCCACTCTGCCACCCCAGTTCAGACATGGCCATATGCAAATCAGTCTGACCCTGTGCCTCTTGGGAACAGTCCAGCCCGAACTGCCAAGCCATGCCTTCCCTGGACCGGAAACAAGCTTCCTAGGACCGGTTTCTGGCATTTCAGCCGTCTTCAGCCAGGCTTGCTTGAATCCAGTGGCAAAGTGAGCAAGGGACTCACGTCTGAGCATACCCTGCCAACTTATGGCGAACAGAGCGGTACAAAAGGGGGTGGTGATGGACGGAGCATCAGAACCAATCAAACACTCACACCCAGTCAACAGATCCGGGTTTGATCCATCACCGTTCTTTAGCCCACTCTGCCACCCCATTTCAGACATGGCCATATGTAAATCAGTCTGACCCTGTACCTCATGGGAACAGTCCAGCCCGAACTGTAAAAACCATGCCTTCCCTGGACCGGAAACAAGCTTCCTAGGACCGGTTTCTGGCATTTCAGCCGTCTTCAGCCAGGCTTGCTTGAATCCAGTGGCAAAGTGAGCAAGGGACTCACGTCTGAACATACCCTGCCAACTTATGGCGAACAAAGCGGTACAAAAGGGGGTGGTGATGGACGGAGCATCAGAACCAATCAAACACTCACACCCAGTCAACAGATCCGAGTTTGATCCCTCACCGTTCTTTAGCCCACTCTGCCACCCCAGTTCAGACATGGCCATATGCAAATCAGTCTGACCCTGTGCCTCATGGGAAAAGTCCAGCCCGAACTGCCAAGCCATGCCTTCCCTGGACCGGAAACAAGCTTCCTAGGACCGGTTTCTGGCATTTCAGCCGTCTTCAGCCAGGCTTGCTTGAATCCAGTGGCAAATTGAGCAAGGGACTCACGTCAGAGCATACCCTGCCAACTTATGGCAAACAAAGCGGTACAAAAGGGGGTGGTGATGGACGGAGCATCAGAAGCAATCAAACACTCACACCCAGTCAACAGATCCGGGTTTGATCCATCACCGTTCTTTAGCCCACTCTGCCACCCCAGTTCAGACATGGCCATATGCAAATCAGTCTGACCCTGTGCCTCATGGGAACAGTCCAGCCCGAACTGCCAAGCCATGCCTTCCCGGGACCGGAAACAAGCTTCCTAGGACTGGTTGCTGGCATTTCAGCCGTCTTCAGCCAGGCTTGCTTGAATCCAGTGGCAAAGTGAGCAAGGGACTTACGTCTGAGCATACCCTGCCAACTTATGGCGAACAAAGCGGTACAAAAGGGGGTGGTGATGGACGGAGCATCAGAACCAATCAAACACTCACACCCAGTCAACAGATCCGGGTTTGATCCATCACCGTTCTTTAGCCCACTCTGCCACCCCAGTTCAGACATGGCCATATGCAAATCAGTCTGACCCTGTGCCTCATGGGAACAGTCCAGTCCGAACTGCCAAGCCATGCCTTCCCTGGACCGGAAACAAGCTTCCTAGGACCGGTTTCTGGCATTTCAGCCATCTTCAGCCAGGCTTGCTTGAATCCAGTGGCAAAGTGAGCAAGGGACTCACGTCTGAGCATACCCTGCCAACTTATGGCGAACAAAGCGGTACAAAAGGGGGTGGTGATGGACGGAGCATCAGAACCAATCAAACACTCACACCCAGTCAACAGATCCGGGTTTGATCCATCACTGTTCTTTAGCCCACTCTGCCACCCCAGTTCAGACATGGCCATATGCAAATCAGTCTGACCCTGTGCCTCATGGGAACACTCCAGCCCGAACTGCCAAGCCATGCCTTCCCTGGACCGGAAACAAGCTTCCTAGGACCGTTTTCTGGCATTTCAGCTGTCTTCAGCCAGGCTTGCTTGAATCCAGTGGCAAAGTGAGCAAGGGACTCACGTCTGAGCATACCCTGCCAACTTATGGCAAACAAAGCGGTACAAAAGGGGGTGGTGATGGACGGAGCATCAGAACCAATCAAACACTCACACCCAGTCAACAGATCCGGGTTTGATCCATCACCGTTCTTTAGCCCACTCTGCCACCCCAGTTCAGACATGGCCATATGCAAATCAGTCTGACCCTGTGCCTCATGGGAACACTCCAGCCCGAACTGCCAAGCCATGCCTTCCCTGGACCGGAAACAAGCTTCCTAGGACCGGTTTCTGGCATTTCAGCCGTCTTCAGCCAGGCTTGCTTGAATCCAGTGGCAAAGTGAGCAAGGGACTCACGTCTGAGCATACCCTGCCAACTTATGGCGAACAAAGCGGTACAAAAGGGGGTGGTGATGGACGGAGCATCAGAACCAATCAAACACTCACACCCAGTCAACAGATCCGGGTTTGATCCATCACCATTCTTTAGCCCACTCTGCCACCCCAGTTCAGACATGGCCATATGCAAATCAGTCTGACCCTGTGCCTCTTGGGAACAGTCCAGCCCGAACTGCCAAGCCATGCCTTCCCTGGACCGGAAACAATCTTCCTAGGACCGGTTTCTGGCATTTCAGCCGTCTTCAGCCAGGCTTGCTTGAATCCAGTGGCAAAGTGAGCAAGGGACTCACGTCTGAGCACACCCTGCCAACTTATGGCGAACAAAGCGGTACAAAAGGGGGTGGTGATGGACGGAGCATCAGAACCAATCAAACGATCACACCCAGTCAACAGATCCGGGTTTGATCCCTCACCGTTCTTTAGCCCACTCTGCCACCCCAGTTCAGACATGGCCATATGCAAATCAGTCTGACCCTGTGCCTCATGGGAACAGTCCAGCCCAAACTGCCAAGCCATGCCTTCCCTGGACCGGAAACAAGCTTCCTAGGACCGGTTTCTGGCATTTCAGCCGTCTTCAGCCAGGCTTGCTTGAATCCAGTGGGAAAGTGAGCAAGGGAGTCACGTCTGAGCATACCCTGCCAACTTATGGCGAACAAAGCGGTACAAAAGGGGGTGGTGATGGACGAAGCATCAGAAGCAATCAAACACTCACACCCAGTCACCAGATCCGGGTTTGATCCATCACCGTTCTTTAGCCCACTCTGCCACCCCAGTTCAGACATGGCCATATGCAAATCAGTCTGACCCTGTGCCTCATGGGAACAGTCCAGCCCGAACTGCCAAGCCATGCCTTCCCTGGACCGGAAACAAGCTTCCTAGGACCGGTTTCTGGCATTTCAGCCGTCTTCAGCCAGGCTTGCTTGAATCCAGTGGCAAAGTGAGCAAGGGACTCACGTCTGAGCATACCCTGCCAACTTATGGCGAACAAAGCGGTACAAAAGGGGGTGGTGATGGACGGAGCATCAGAACCAATCAAACACTCACACCCAGTCAACAGATCCGGGTTTGATCCATCACCGTTCTTTAGCCCACTCTTCCACCCTAGTTCAGACATGGCCATATGCAAATCAGTCTGACCCTGTGCCTCATGGGAACACTCCAGCCCGAACTGCCAAGCCATGCCTTCTCTGGACCGGAAACAAGCTTCCTAGGACCGGTTTCTGGCATTTCAGCCGTCTTCAGCCAGGCTTGCTTGAATCCAGTGGCAAAGTGAGCAAGGGACTCACGTCTGAGCATACCCTGCCAACTTATGGCAAACAAAGCGGTACAAAAGGGGGTGGTGATGGACGGAGCATCAGAACCAATCAAACACTCACACCCAGTCAACAGATCCGGGTTTGATCCATCACCGTTCTTTAGCCCATTCTGCCACCTGAGTTCAGACATGGCCATATGTAAATCAGTCTGACCCTGTGCCTCATGGGAACAGTCCAGCCCGAACTGCCAAGCCATGCCTTCCCTGGACCGGAAACAAGCTTCTTAGGACCGGTTTCTGGCATTTCAGCCGTCTTCAGCCAGGCTTGCTTGAATCCAGTGGCAAAGTGAGCAAGGGACTCACGTCTGAGCATACCCTGCCAACTTATGGCGAACAAAGCGGTACAAAAGGGGGTGGTGATGGACGGAGCATCAGAAGCAATCAAACACTCACACCCAGTCACCAGATCCGGGTTTGATCCATCACCGTTCTTTAGCCCACTCTGCCACCCCAGTTCAGACATGGCCATATGGAAATCAGTCTGACCCTGTGCCTCTTGGGAACAGTCCAGCCCGAACTGCCAAGCCATGCCTTCCCTGGACCGGAAACAAGCTTCCTAGGCCCGGTTTCTGGCATTTCAGCCGTCTTCAGCCAGGCTTGCTTGAATCCAGTGGCAAAGTGAGCAAGGGACACACGTCTGAGCATACCCTGCCAACTTATGGCGAACAAAGCGGTACAAAAGGGGGTGGTGATGGACGGAGCATCAGAAGCAATCAAACACTCACACCCAGTCAACAGATCCGAGTTTGATCCATCACCGTTCTTTAGCCCACTCTGCCACCCCAGTTCAGACATGGCCATATGCAAATCAGTCTGACCCTGTGCCTCATGGGAACAGTCCAGCCCGAACTGCCAAGCCATGCCTTCCCTGGACCGGAAACAAGCTTCCTAGGACCAGTTTCTGGCATTTCAGCCGTCTTCAGCCAGGCTTGCTTGAATCCAGTGGCAAAGTGAGCAAGGGACTCACGTCTGAGCATACCCTGCCAACTTATGGCAAACAAAGCGGTACAAAAGGGGGTGGTGATGGACGGAGCATCAGAACCAATCAAACACTCACACCCAGTCAACAGATCCGGGTTTGATCCATCACCGTTCTTTAGCCCACTCTGCCACCCCAGTTCAGACATGGCCATATGCAAATCAGTCTGACCCTGTGCCTCATGGGAACAGTCCAGCCCGAACTGCCAAGCCATGCCTTCCCTGGACCGGAAACAAGCTTCCTAGGACCGGTTTCTGGCATTTCAGCCATCTTCAGCCAGGCTTGCTTGAATCCAGTGGCAAAGTGAGCAAGGGACTCACGTCTGAGCATACCCTGCCAACTTATGGCGAACAAAGCGGTACAAAAGGGGGTGGTGATGGACGGAGCATCAGAACCAATCAAACACTCACACCCAGTCAACAGATCCGGGTTTGATCCATCACCGTTCTTTAGCCCACTCTGCCACCCCAGTTCAGACATGGCCATATGCAAATCAGTCTGACCCTGTGCCTCATAGGAACACTCCAGCCCGAAGTGCCAAGCCATGCCTTCCCTGGACCGGAAACAAGCTTCCTAGGACCGGTTTCTGGCATTTCAGCCGTCTTCAGCCAGGCTTGCTTGAATCCAGTGGCAAAGTGAGCAAGGGACTCACGTCTGAGCATACCCTGCCAACTTATGGCAAACAAAGCGGTACAAAAGGGGGTGGTGATGGACGGAGCATCAGAACCAATCAAACACTCACACCCAGTCAACAGATCCGGGTTTGATCCATCACCGTTCTTTAGCCCACTCTGCCACCCCAGTTCAGACATGGCCATATGTAAATCAGTCTGACCCTGTGCCTCATGGGAACAGTCCAGCCCGAACTGCCAAGCCATGCCTTCCCTGGACCGGAAACAAGCTTCCTAGGACCGGTTTCTGGCATTTCAGCCGTCTTCAGCCAGGCTTGCTTGAATCCAGTGGCAAAGTGAGCAAGGGACTCACGTCTGAGCATACCCTGCCAACTTATGGCGAACAAAGCGGTACAAAAGGGGGTGGTGATGGACGGAGCATCAGAACCAATCAAACACTCACACCCAGTCAACAGATCCGGGTTTGATCCATTACCATTCTTTAGCCCACTCTGCCACCCCAGTTCAGACATGGCCATATGCAAATCAGTCTGACCCTGTGCCTCATGGGAACAGTCCAGCCCGAACTGCCAAGCCATGCCTTCCCTGGACCGGAAACAAGCTTCCTAGGACCGGTTTCTGGCATTTCAGCCGTCTTCAGCCAGGCTTGCTTGAATCCAGTGGCAAAGTGAGCAAGGGACTCACGTCTGAGCATACCCTGCCAACTTATGGCGAACAAAGCGGTACAAAAGGGGGTGGTGATGGACGGAGCATCAGAACCAATCAAACACTCACACCCAGTCAACAGATCCGGGTTTGATCCATCACCGTTCTTTAGCCCACTCTGCCTCCCCAGTTCAGACATGGCCATATGCAAATCAGTCTGACCCTGTGCCTCATGGGAACAGTCCAGCCCGAACTGCCAAGCCATGCCTTCCCTGGACCGGAAACAAGCTTCCTAGGACCGGTTTCTGGCATTTCAGCCGTCTTCAGCCAGGCTTGTTTGAATCCAGTGGCAAAGTGAGCAAGGGACTCAAGTCTGAGCATACCCTGCCAACTTATGGCGAACAAAGCGGTACAAAAGGGGGTGGTGATGGACGGAGCATCAGAAGCAATCAAACACTCACACCCAGTCACCAGATCCGGGTTAAATCCATCACCGTTCTTTAGCCCACTCTGCCACCCCAGTTCAGACATGGCCATATGCAAATCAGTCTGACCCTGTGCCTCTTGGGAACAGTCCAGCCCGAACTGCCAAGCCATGCCTTCCCTGGACCGGAAACAAGCTTCCTAGGACCGGTTTCTGGCATTTCAGCCGTCTTCAGCCAGGCTTGCTTGAATCCAGTGGCAAAGTGAGCAAGGGACTCACGTCTGAGCATACCCTGCCAACTTATGGCGAACAAAGCGGTACAAAAGGGGGTGGTGATGGACGGAGCATCAGAACCAATCAAACACTCACACCCAGTCAACAGATCCGGGTTTGATCCATCACCGTTCTTTAGCCCACTCTGCCACCCCAGTTCAGACATGGCCATATGCAAATCAGTCTGACCCTGTGCCTCATGGGAACAGTCCAGCCCGAACTGCCAAGCCATGCCTTCCCTGGACCGGAAACAAGCTTCCTAGGACCGGTTTCTGGCATTTCAGCCGTCTTCAGCCAGGCTTGCTTGAATCCAGTGGCAAAGTGAGCAAGGGACTCACGTCTGAGCATACCCTGCCAACTTATGGCGAACAGAGCGGTACAAAAGGGGGTGGTGATGGACGGAGCATCAGAACCAATCAAACACTCACACCCAGTCAACAGATCCGGGTTTGATCCATCACCGTTCTTTAGCCCACTCTGCCACCCCATTTCAGACATGGCCATATGCAAATCAGTCTGACCCTGTGCCTCATGGGAACAGTCCAGCCCGAACTGCCAAGCCATGCCTTCCCTGGACCGGAAACAAGCTTCCTAGGACCGGTTTCTGGCATTTCAGCCGTCTTCAGCCAGGCTTGCTTGAATCCAGTGGCAAAGTGAGCAAGGGACTCACGTCTGAGCATACCCTGCCAACTTATGGCGAACAAAGCGGTACAAAAGGGGGTGGTGATGGACGGAGCATCAGAACCAATCAAACACTCACACCCAGTCAACAGATCCGAGTTTGATCCCTCACCGTTCTTTAGCCCACTCTGCCACCCCAGTTCAGACATGGCCATATGCAAATCAGTCTGACCCTGTGCCTCATGGGAACACTCCAGCCCGAACTGCCAAGCCATGCCTTCCCTGGACCGGAAACAAGCTTCCTAGGACCGGTTTCTGGCATTTCAGCCGTCTTCAGCCAGGCTTGCTTGAATCCAGTGGCAAAGTGAGCAAGGGACTCACGTCTGAGCATACCCTGCCAACTTATGGCGAACAAAGCGGTACAAAAGGGGGTGGTGATGGACGGAGCATCAGAACCAATCAAACACTCACACCCAGTCAACAGATCCGGGTTTGATCCATCACCATTCTTTAGCCCACTCTGCCACCCCAGTTCAGACATGGCCATATGCAAATCAGTCTGACCCTGTGGCTCTTGGGAACAGTCCAGCCCGAACTGCCAAGCCATGCCTTCCCTGGACCGGAAACAATCTTCCTAGGACCGGTTTCTGGCATTTCAGCCGTCTTCAGCCAGGCTTGCTTGAATCCAGTGGCAAAGTGAGCAAGGGACTCACGTCTGAGCACACCCTGCCAACTTATGGCGAACAAAGCGGTACAAAAGGGGGTGGTGATGGACGGAGCATCAGAACCAATCAAACACTCACACCCAGTCAACAGATCCGGGTTTTATCCCTCACCGTTCTTTAGCCCACTCTGCCACCCCAGTTCAGACATGGCCATATGCAAATCAGTCTGACCCTGTGCCTCATGGGAACAGTCCAGCCCAAACTGCCAAGCCATGCCTTCCCTGGACCGGAAACAAGCTTCCTAGGACCGGTTTCTGGCATTTCAGCCGTCTTCAGCCAGGCTTGCTTGAATCCAGTGGGAAAGTGAGCAAGGGAGTCACGTCTGAGCATACCCTGCCAACTTATGGCGAACAAAGCGGTACAAAAGGGGGTGGTGATGGACGAAGCATCAGAAGCAATCAAACACTCACACCCAGTCACCAGATCCGGGTTTGATCCATCACCGTTCTTTAGCCCACTCTGCCACCCCAGTTCAGACATGGCCATATGCAAATCAATCTGACCCTGTGCCTCATGGGAACAGTCCAGCCCGAACTGCCAAGCCATGCCTTCCCTGGACCGGAAACAAGCTTCCTAGGACCGGTTTCTGGCATTTCAGCCGTCTTCAGCCAGGCTTGCTTGAATCCAGTGGCAAAGTGAGCAAGGGACTCACGTCTGAGCATACCCTGCCAACTTATGGCGAACAAAGCGGTACAAAAGGGGGTGGTGATGGACGGAGCATCAGAACCAATCAAACACTCACACCCAGTCAACAGATCCGAGTTTGATCCCTCACCGTTCTTTAGCCCACTCTGCCACCCCGGTTCAGACATGGCCATATGCAAATCAGTCTGACCCTGTGCCTCATGGGAAAAGTCCAGCCCGAACTGCCAAGCCATGCCTTCCCTGGACCGGAAACAAGCTTCCTAGGACCGGTTTCTGGCATTTCAGCCGTCTTCAGCCAGGCTTGCTTGAATCCAGTGGCAAACTGAGCAAGGGACTTACGTCTGAGCATACCCTGCCAACTTATGGCGAACAAAGAGGTACAAAAGGGGGTGGTGATGGACGGAGCATCAGAACCAATCAAACACTCACACCCAGTCAACAGATCCGGGTTTGATCCATCACCGTTCTTTAGCCCACTCTGCCACCCCAGTTCAGACATGGCCATATGCAAATCAGTCTGACCCTGTGCCTCATGGGAACAGTCCAGTCCGAACTGCCAAGCCATGCCTTCCCTGGACCGGAAACAAGCTTCCTAGGACCGGTTTCTGGCATTTCAGCCATCTTCAGCCAGGCTTGCTTGAATCCAGTGGCAAAGTGAGCAAGGGACTCACGTCTGAGCATACCCTGCCAACTTATGGCGAACAAAGCGGTACAAAAGGGGGTGGTGATGGACGGAGCATCAGAACCAATCAAACACTCACACCCAGTCAACAGATCCGGGTTTGATCCATCACCGTTCTTTAGCCCACTCTGCCACCCCAGTTCAGACATGGCCATATGCAAATCAGTCTGACCCTGTGCCTCATGGGAACACTCCAGCCCGAACTGCCAAGCCATGCCTTCCCTGGACCGGAAACAAGCTTCCTAGGACCGGTTTCTGGCATTTCAGCTGTTTTCAGCCAGGCTTGCTTGAATCCAGTGGCAAAGTGAGCAAGGGACTCACGTCTGAGCATACCCTGCCAACTTATGGCAAACAAAGCGGTACAAAAGGGGGTGGTGATGGACGGAGCATCAGAACCAATCAAACACTCACACCCAGTCAACAGATCCGGGTTTGATCCATCACCGTTCTTTAGCCCACTCTGCCACCCCAGTTCAGACATGGCCATATGCAAATCAGTCTGACCCTGTGCCTCATGGGAACACTCCAGCCCGAACTGCCAAGCCATGCCTTCCCTGGACCGGAAACAAGCTTCCTAGGACCGGTTTCTGGCATTTCAGCCGTCTTCAGCCAGGCTTGCTTGAATCCAGTGGCAAAGTGAGCAAGGGACTCACGTCTGAGCATACCCTGCCAACTTATGGCGAACAAAGCGGTACAAAAGGGGGTGGTGATGGACGGAGCATCAGAACCAATCAAACACTCACACCCAGTCAACAGATCCGGGTTTGATCCATCACCATTCTTTAGCCCACTCTGCCACCCCAGTTCAGACATGGCCATATGCAAATCAGTCTGACCCTGTGCCTCTTGGGAACAGTCCAGCCCGAACTGCCAAGCCATGCCTTCCCTGGACCGGAAACAATCTTCCTAGGACTGGTTTCTGGCATTTCAGCCGTCTTCAGCCAGGCTTGCTTGAATCCAGTGGCAAAGTGAGCAAGGGACTCACGTCTGAGCACACCCTGCCAACTTATGGCGAACAAAGCGGTACAAAAGGGGGTGGTGATGGACGGAGCATCAGAACCAATCAAACACTCACACCCAGTCAACAGATCCGGGTTTGATCCCTCACCGTTCTTTAGCCCACTCTGCCACCCCAGTTCAGACATGGCCATATGCAAATCAGTCTGACCCTGTGCCTCATTGGAACAGTCCAGCCCAAACTGCCAAGCCATGCCTTCCCTGGACCGGAAACAAGCTTCCTAGGACCGGTTTCTGGCATTTCAGCCGTCTTCAGCCAGGCTTGCTTGAATCCAGTGGGAAAGTGAGCAAGGGAGTCACGTCTGAGCATACCCTGCCAACTTATGGCGAACAAAGCGGTACAAAAGGGGGTGGTGATGGACGAAGCATCATAAGCAATCAAACACTCACACCCAGTCACCAGATCCGGGTTTGATCCATCACCGTTCTTTAGCCCACTCTGCCACCCCAGTTCAGACATGGCCATATGCAAATCAGTCTGACCCTGTGCCTCATGGGAACAGTCCAGCCCGAACTGCCAAGCCATGCCTTCCCTGGACCGGAAACAAGCTTCCTAGGACCGGTTTCTGGCATTTCAGCCGTCTTCAGCCAGGCTTGCTTGAATCCAGTGGCAAAGTGAGCAAGGGACTCACGTCTGAGCATACCCTGCCAACTTATGGCGAACAAAGCGGTACAAAAGGGGGTGGTGATGGACGGAGCATCAGAACCAATCAAACACTCACACCCAGTCAACAGATCCGGGTTTGATCCATCACCGTTCTTTAGCCCACTCTGCCACCCCAGTTCAGACATGGCCATATGCAAATCAGTCTGACCCTGTGCCTCATGGGAACAGTCCAGCCCGAACAGCCAAGCCATGCCTTCCCTGGACCGGAAACAAGCTTCCTAGGACCGGTTTCTGGCATTTCAGCCGTCTTCAGCCAGGCTTGCTTGAATCCAGTGGCAAAGTGAGCAAGGGACTCACGTCTGAGCATACCCTGCCAACTTATGGCGAACAAAGCGGTACAAAAGGGGGTGGTGATGGACGGAGCATCAGAACCAATCAAACACTCACACCCAGTCAACAGATCCGGGTTTGATCCATCACCGTTCTTTAGCCCACTCTGCCACCCCAGTTCAGACATGGCCATATGCAAATCAGTCTGACCCTGTGCCTCATGGGAACAGTCCAGCCCGAACAGCCAAGCCATGCCTTCCCTGGACCGGAAACAAGCTTCCTAGGACCGGTTTCTGGCATTTCAGCCGTCTTCAGCCAGGCTTGCTTGAATCCAGTGGCAAAGTGAGCAAGGGACTCACGTCTGAGCATACCCTGCCAACTTATGGCGAACAAAAGCGGTACAAAAGGGGGTGGTGATGGACGGAGCATCAGAACCAATCAAACACTCACACCCAGTCAACAGATCCGGGTTTGATCCATCACCGTTCTTTAGCCCACTCTGCCACCCCAGTTCAGACATGGCCATATGCAAATCAGTCTGACCCTGTGCCTCATGGGAACAGTCCAGCCCGAACTGCCAAGCCATGCCTTCCCTGGACCGGAAACAAGCTTCCTAGGACAGCTTTCTGGCATTTCAGCCGTCTTCAGCCAGGCTTGCTTGAATCCAGTGGCAAAGTGAGCAAGGGACTCACGTCTGAGCATACCCTGCCAACTTATGGCGAACAAAAGCGGTACAAAAGGGGGTGGTGATGGACGGAGCATCAGAACCAATCAAACACTCACACCCAGTCAACAGATCCGGGTTTGATCCATCACCATTCTTTAGCCCACTCTGCCACCCCAGTTCAGACATGGCCATATGCAAATCAGTCTGTCCCTGTGCCTCTTGGGAACAGTCCAGCCCGAACTGCCAAGCCATGTCTTCCCTGGACCGGAAACAAGCTTCCTAGGACCGGTTTCTGGCATTTCAGCCGTCTTCAGCCAGGCTTGCTTGAATCCAGTGGCAAAGTGAGCAAGGGACTCATGTCTGAGCATACCCTGCCAATTTATGGCGAACAAAGCGGTACAAAAGGGGGTGGTGATGGACGGATCATCAGAAACAATCAAACACTCACACCCAGTCACCAGATCCGGGTTTGATCCATCACCGTTCTTTAGCCCACTCTGCCACCCCAGTTCAGACATGGCCATTTGCAAATTAGTCTGACCCTGTTCCTCATGGGAACAGTCCAGCCCGAACTGCCAAGCCATGCCTTCCCTGGACCGGAAACAAGCTTCTTACGACCGGTTTCTGGCATTTCAGCCGTCTTCAGCCAGGCTTGCTTGAATCCAGTGGCAAAGTGAGCAAGGGACTCACGTCTGAGCATACCCTGCCAACTTATGGCGAACAAAGAGGTACAAAAGGGGGTGGTGATGGACGGAGCATCAGAACCAATCAAACACTCACACCCAGTCAACAGATCCGGGTTTGATCCATCACCGTTCTTTAGCCCACTCTGCCACCCCAGTTCAGACATGGCCATATGCAAATCAGTCTGACCCTGTGCCTCATGGGAACAGTCCAGCCCGAACAGCCAAGCCATGCCTTCCCTGGACCGGAAACAAGCTTCCTAGGACCGGTTTCTGGCATTTCAGCCGTCTTCAGCCAGGCTTGCTTGAATCCAGTGGCAAAGTGAGCAAGGGACTCACGTCTGAGCATACCCTGCCAACTTATGGCGAACAAAGCGGTACAAAAGGGATTGGTGATGGACGGAGCATCAGAACCAATCAAACACTCACACCCAGTCAACAGATCCGGGTTTGATCCATCACCGTTCTTTAGCCCACTCTGCCACCCCAGTTCAGACATGGCCATATGCAAATCAGTCTGACCCTGTGCCTCATGGGAACAGTCCAGCCCGAACAGCCAAGCCATGCCTTCCCTGGACCGGAAACAAGCTTCCTAGGACCGGTTTCTGGCATTTCAGCCGTCTTCAGCCAGGCTTGCTTGAATCCAGTGGCAAAGTGAGCAAGGGACTCACGTCTGAGCATACCCTGCCAACTTATGGCGAACAAAAGCGGTACAAAAGGGGGTGGTGATGGACGGAGCATCAGAACCAATCAAACACTCACACCCAGTCAACAGATCCGGGTTTGATCCATCACCGTTCTTTAGCCCACTCTGCCACCCCAGTTCAGACATGGCCATATGCAAATCAGTCTGACCCTGTGCCTCATGGGAACAGTCCAGCCCGAACTGCCAAGCCATGCCTTCCCTGGACCGGAAACAAGCTTCCTAGGACCGGTTGCTGGCATTTCAGCCGTCTTCAGCCAGGCTTGCTTGAATCCAGTGGCAAAGTGAGCAAGGGACTTACGTCTGAGCATACCCTGCCAACTTATGGCGAACAAAGCGGTACAAAAGGGGGTGGTGATGGACGGAGCATCAGAACCAATCAAACACTCACACCCAGTCAACAGATCCGGGTTTGATCCATCACCGTTCTTTAGCCCACTCTGCCACCCCAGTTCAGACATGGCCATATGCAAATCAGTCTGACCCTGTGCCTCATGGGAACAGTCCAGTCCGAACTGCCAAGCCATGCCTTCCCTGGACCGGAAACAAGCTTCCTAGGACCGGTTTCTGGCATTTCAGCCATCTTCAGCCAGGCTTGCTTGAATCCAGTGGCAAAGTGAGCAAGGGACTCACGTCTGAGCATACCCTGCCAACTTATGGCGAACAAAGCGGTACAAAAGGGGGTGGTGATGGACGGAGCATCAGAACCAATCAAACACTCACACCCAGTCAACAGATCCGGGTTTGATCCATCACCGTTCTTTAGCCCACTCTTCCACCCCAGTTCAGACATGGCCATATGCAAATCAGTCTGACCCTGTGCCTCATGGGAACACTCCAGCCCGAACTGCCAAGCCATGCCTTCCCTGGACCGGAAACAAGCTTCCTAGGACCGGTTTCTGGCATTTCAGCCGTCTTCAGCCAGGCTTGCTTGAATCCAGTGGCAAAGTGAGCAAGGGACTCACGTCTGAGCATACCCTGCCAACTTATGGCAAACAAAGCGGTACAAAAGGGGGTGGTGATGGACGGAGCATCAGAACCAATCAAACACTCACACCCAGTCAACAGATCCGGGTTTGATCCATCACCGTTCTTTAGCCCACTCTGCCACCCCAGTTCAGACATGGCCATATGTAAATCAGTCTGACCCTGTGCCTCATGGGAACAGTCCAGCCCGAACTGCCAAGCCATGCCTTCCCTGGACCGGAAACAAGCTTCCTAGGACCGGTTTCTGGCATTTCAGCCGTCTTCAGCCAGGCTTGCTTGAATCCAGTGGCAAAGTGAGCAAGGGACTCACGTCTGAGCATACCCTGCCAACTTATGGCGAACAAAGCGGTACAAAAGGGGGTGGTGATGGACGGAGCATCAGAAGCAATCAAACACTCACACCCAGTCACCAGA
The DNA here is from genome assembly GCF_964204655.1 of Triturus cristatus. NCBI lineage: Eukaryota > Metazoa > Chordata > Amphibia > Caudata > Salamandridae > Triturus > Triturus cristatus. The sequence continues at coordinate 178,309 of NW_028188410.1, forward strand.
TCCGGGTTTGATCCATCACCGTTCTTTAGCCCACTCTGCCACCCCAGTTCAGACATGGCCATATGGAAATCAGTCTGACCCTGTGCCTCTTGGGAACAGTCCAGCCCGAACTGCCACGCCATGCCTTCCCTGGACCGGAAACAAGCTTCCTAGGCCCGGTTTCTGGCATTTCAGCTGTCTTCAGCCAGGCTTGCTTGAATCCAGTGGCAAAGTGAGCAAGGGACACACGTCTGAGCATACCCTGCCAACTTATGGCGAACAAAGCGGTACAAAAGGGGGTGGTGATGGACGGAGCATCAGAAGCAATCAAACACTCACACCCAGTCAACAGATCCGAGTTTGATCCATCACCGTTCTTTAGCCCACTCTGCCACCCCAGTTCAGACATGGCCATATGCAAATCAGTCTGACCCTGTGCCTCATGGGAACAGTCCAGCCCGAACTGCCAAGCCATGCCTTCCCTGGACCGGAAACAAGCTTCCTAGGACCGGTTTCTGGCATTTCAGCCGTCTTCAGCCAGGCTTGCTTGAATCCAGTGGCAAAGTGAGCAAGGGACTCACGTCTGAGCATACCCTGCCAACTTATGGCAAACAAAGCGGTACAAAAGGGGGTGGTGATGGACGGAGCATCAGAACCAATCAAACACTCACACCCAGTCAACAGATCCGGGTTTGATCCATCACCGTTCTTTAGCCCACTCTGCCACCCCAGTTCAGACATGGCCATATGCAAATCAGTCTGACCCTGTGCCTCATGGGAACAGTCCAGCCCGAACTGCCAAGCCATGCCTTCCCTGGACCGGAAACAAGCTTCCTAGGACCGGTTTCTGGCATTTCAGCCATCTTCAACCAGGCTTGCTTGAATCCAGTGGCAAAGTGAGCAAGGGACTCACGTCTGAGCATACCCTGCCAACTTATGGCGAACAAAGCGGTACAAAAGGGGGTGGTGATGGACGGAGCATCAGAACCAATCAAACACTCACACCCAGTCAACAGATCCGGGTTTGATCCATCACCGTTCTTTAGCCCACTCTGCCACCCCAGTTCAGACATGGCCATATGCAAATCAGTCTGACCCTGTGCCTCATAGGAACACTCCAGCCCGAAGTGCCAAGCCATGCCTTCCCTGGACCGGAAACAAGCTTCCTAGGACCGGTTTCTGGCATTTCAGCCGTCTTCAGCCAGGCTTGCTTGAATCCAGTGGCAAAGTGAGCAAGGGACTCACGTCTGAGCATACCCTGCCAACTTATGGCAAACAAAGCGGTACAAAAGGGGGTGGTGATGGACGGAGCATCAGAACCAATCAAACACTCACACCCAGTCAACAGATCCGGGTTTTATCCATCACCGTTCTTTAGCCCACTCTGCCACCCCAGTTCAGACATGGCCATATGCAAATCAGTCTGACCCTGTGCCTCATGGGAACAGTCCAGCCCGAACTGCCAAGCCATGCCTTCCCTGGACCGGAAACAAGCTTCCTAGGACCGGTTTCTGGCATTTCAGCCGTCTTCAGCCAGGCTTCCTTGAATCCAGTGGCAAAGTGAGCAAGGGACTCACGTCTGAGCATACCCTGCCAACTTATGGCGAACAAAGCGGTACAAAAGGGGGTGGTGATGGACGGAGCATCAGAACCAATCAAACACTCACACCAAGTCAACAGATCCGGGTTTGATCCATTCACCGTTCTTTAGCCCACTCTGCCACCCCAGTTCAGACATGGCCATATGCAAATCAGTCTGACCCTGTGCCTCGTGGGAACAGTCCAGCCCGAACTGCCAAGCCATGCCTTCCCTGGACCGGAAACAAGCTTCCTAGGCCCGGTTTCTGGCATTTCAGCCGTCTTCAGCCAGGCTTGCTTGAATCCAGTGGCAAAGTGAGCAAGGGACACACGTCTGAGCATACCCTGCCAACTTATGGCGAACAAAGCGGTACAAAAGGGGGTGGTGATGGACGGAGCATCAGAACCAATCAAACACTCACACCCAGTCAACAGATCCGGGTTTGATCCATCACCGTTCTTTAGCCCACTCTGCCACACCAGTTCAGACATGGCCATATGCAAATCAGTCTGACCCTGTGCCTCATGGGAACAGTCCAGCCCGAACTGCCAAGCCATGCCTTCCCTGGACCGGAAACAAGCTTCCTAGGCCCGGTTTCTGGCATTTCAGCCGTCTTCAGCCAGGCTTGCTTGAATCCAGTGGCAAAGTGAGCAAGGGACACACGTCTGAGCATACCCTGCCAACTTATGGCGAACAAAGCGGTACAAAAGGGGGTGGTGATGGACAGAGCATCAGAAGCAATCAAACACTCACACCCAGTCAACAGATCCGAGTTTGATCCATCACCGTTCTTTAGCCCACTCTGCCACCCCAGTTCAGACATGGCCATTTGCAAATTAGTCTGACCCTGTTCCTCATGGGAACAGTCCAGCCCGAACTGCCAAGCCATGCCTTCCCTGGACCGGAAACAAGCTTCCTAGGACCGGTTTCTGGCATTTCAGCCGTCTTCAGCCAGGCTTGCTTGAATCCAGTGGCAAAGTGAGCAAGGGACTCACGTCTGAGCATACCCTGCCAACTTATGGCGAACAAAGAGGTACAAAAGGGGGTGGTGATGGACGACGGAGCATCAGAACCAATCAAACACTCACACCCAGTCAATAGATCCGGGTTTGATCCATCACCGTTTTTTAGCCCACTCTGCCACCTCAGTTCAGACATGGCCATATGCAAATCAGTCTGACCCTGTGCCTCATGGGAACAGTCCAGCCCGAACAGCCAAGCCATGCCTTCCCTGGACCGGAAACAAGCTTCCTAGGACCGGTTTCTGGCATTTCAGCCGTCTTCAGCCAGGCTTGCTTGAATCCAGTGGCAAAGTGAGCAAGGGACTCACGTCTGAGCATACCCTGCCAACTTATGGCGAACAAAGCGGTACAAAAGGGATTGGTGATGGACGGAGCATCAGAACCAATCAAACACTCACACCCAGTCAACAGATCCGGGTTTGATCCATCACCGTTCTTTAGCCCACTCTGCCACCCCATTTCAGACATGGCCATATGCAAATCAGTCTGACCCTGTGCCTCATGGGAACAGTCCAGCCCGAACAGCCAAGCCATGCCTTCCCTGGACCGGAAACAAGCTTCCTAGGACCGGTTTCTGGCATTTCAGCCGTCTTCAGCCAGGCTTGCTTGAATCCAGTGTCAAAGTGAGCAAGGGACTCACGTCTGAGCATACCCTGCCAACTTATGGCGAACAAAAGCGGTACAAAAGGGGGTGGTGATGGACGGAGCATCAGAACCAATCAAACACTCACACCCAGTCAACAGATCCGGGTTTGATCCATCACCGTTCTTTAGCCCACTCTGCCACCCCAGTTCAGACATGGCCATATGCAAATCAGTCTGACCCTGTGCCTCATGGGAACAGTCCAGCCCGAACTGCCAAGCCATGCCTTCCCTGGACCGGAAACAAGCTTCCTAGGACCGGTTGCTGGCATTTCAGCCGTCTTCAGCCAGGCTTGCTTGAATCCAGTGGCAAAGTGAGCAAGGGACTTACGTCTGAGCATACCCTGCCAACTTATGGTGAACAAAGCGGTACAAAAGGGGGTGGTGATGGACGGAGCATCAGAACCAATCAAACACTCACACCCAGTCAACAGATCCGGGTTTGATCCATCACCGTTCTTTAGCCCACTCTGCCACCCCAGTTCAGACATGGCCATATGCAAATCAGTCTGACCCTGTGCCTCATGGGAACAGTCCAGTCCGAACTGCCAAGCCATGCCTTCCCTGGACCGGAAACAAGCTTCCTAGGAACGGTTTCTGGCATTTCAGCCATCTTCAGCCAGGCTTGCTTGAATCCAGTGGCAAAGTGAGCAAGGGACTCACGTCTGAGCATACCCTGCCAACTTATGGCGAACAAAGCGGTACAAAAGGGGGTGGTGATGGACGGAGCATCAGAACCAATCAAACACTCACACCCAGTCAACAGATCCGGGTTTGATCCATCACCGTTCTTTAGCCCACTCTTCCACCCTAGTTCAGACATGGCCATATGCAAATCAGTCTGACCCTGTGCCTCATGGGAACACTCCAGCCCGAACTGCCAAGCCATGCCTTCCCTGGACTGGAAACAAGCTTCCTAGGACCGGTTTCTGGCATTTCAGCCGTCTTCAGCCAGGCTTGCTTGAATCCAGTGGCAAAGTGAGCAAGGGACTCACGTCTGAGCATACCCTGCCAACTTATGGCAAACAAAGCGGTACAAAAGGGGGTGGTGATGGACGGAGCATCAGAACCAATCAAACACTCACACCCAGTCAACAGATCCGGGTTTGATCCATCACCGTTCTTTAGCCCACTCTGCCACCTGAGTTCAGACATGGCCATATGTAAATCAGTCTGACCCTGTGCCTCATGGGAACAGTCCAGCCCGAACTGCCAAGCCATGCCTTCCCTGGACCGGAAACAAGCTTCCTAGGACCGGTTTCTGGCATTTCAGCCGTCTTCAGCCAGGCTTGCTTGAATCCAGTGGCAAAGTGAGCAAGGGACTCACGTCTGAGCATACCCTGCCAACTTATGGCGAACAAAGCGGTACAAAAGGGGGTGGTGATGGACGGAGCATCAGAAGCAATCAAACACTCACACCCAGTCACCAGATCCGGGTTTGATCCATCACCGTTCTTTAGCCCACTCTGCCACCCCAGTTCAGACATGGCCATATGCAAATCAGTCTGACCCTGTGCCTCATGGGAACAGTCCAGCCCGAACTGCCAAGCCATGCCTTCCCTGGACCGGAAACAAGCTTCCTAGGACCGGTTTCTGGCATTTCAGCCATCTTCAGCCAGGCTTGCTTGAATCCAGTGGCAAAGTGAGCAAGGGACTCACGTCTGAGCATACCCTGCCAACTTATGGCGAACAAAGCGGTACAAAAGGGGGTGGTGATGGACGGAGCATCAGAACCAATCAAACACTCACACCCAGTCAACATATCCGGGTTTGATCCATCACCGTTCTTTAGCCCACTCTGCCACCCCAGTTCAGACATGGCCATATGCAAATCAGTCTGACCCTGTGCCTCATAGGAACACTCCAGCCCGAAGTGCCAAGCCATGCCTTCCCTGGACCGGAAACAAGCTTCCTAGGACCGGTTTCTGGCATTTCAGCCGTCTTCAGCCAGGCTTGCTTGAATCCAGTGGCAAAGTGAGCAAGGGACTCACGTCTGAGCATACCCTGCCAACTTATGGCAAACAAAGCGGTACAAAAGGGGGTGGTGATGGACGGAGCATCAGAACCAATCAAACACTCACACCCAGTCAACAGATCCGGGTTTTATCCATCACCGTTCTTTAGCCCACTCTGCCACCCCAGTTCAGACATGGCCATATGCAAATCAGTCTGACCCTGTGCCTCATGGGAACAGTCCAGCCCGAACTGCCAAGCCATGCCTTCCCTGGACCGGAAACAAGCTTCCTAGGACCGGTTTCTGGCATTTCAGCCGTCTTCAGCCAGGCTTCCTTGAATCCAGTGGCAAAGTGAGCAAGGGACTCACGTCTGAGCATACCCTGCCAACTTATGGCGAACAAAGCGGTACAAAAGGGGGTGGTGATGGACGGAGCATCAGAACCAATCAAACACTCACACCAAGTCAACAGATCCGGGTTTGATCCATTCACCGTTCTTTAGCCCACTCTGCCACCCCAGTTCAGACATGGCCATATGCAAATCAGTCTGACCCTGTGCCTCATGGGAACAGTCCAGCCCGAACTGCCAAGCCATGCCTTCCCTGGACCGGAAACAAGCTTCCTAGGCCCGGTTTCTGGCATTTCAGCCGTCTTCAGCCAGGCTTGCTTGAATCCAGTGGCAAAGTGAGCAAGGGACACACGTCTGAGCATACCCTGCCAACTTATGGCGAACAAAGCGGTACAAAAGGGGGGGGTGATGGACGGAGCATCAGAACCAATCAAACACTCACACCCAGTCAACAGATCCGGGTTTGATCCATCACCGTTCTTTAGCCCACTCTGCCACACCAGTTCAGACATGGCTATATGCAAATCAGTCTGACCCTGTGCCTCATGGGAACAGTCCAGCCCGAACTGCCAAGCCATGCCTTCCCTGGACCGGAAACAAGCTTCCTAGGCCCGGTTTCTGGCATTTCAGCCGTCTTCAGCCAGGCTTGCTTGAATCCAGTGGCAAAGTGAGCAAGGGACACACGTCTGAGCATACCCTGCCAACTTATGGCGAACAAAGCGGTACAAAAGGGGGTGGTGATGGACAGAGCATCAGAAGCAATCAAACACTCACACCCAGTCAACAGATCCGAGTTTGATCCATCACCGTTCTTTAGCCCACTCTGCCACCCCAGTTCAGACATGGCCATTTGCAAATTAGTCTGACCCTGTTCCTCATGGGAACAGTCCAGCCCGAACTGCCAAGCCATGCCTTCCCTGGACCGGAAACAAGCTTCCTAGGACCGGTTTCTGGCATTTCAGCCGTCTTCAGCCAGGCTTGCTTGAATCCAGTGGCAAAGTGAGCAAGGGACTCACGTCTGAGCATACCCTGCCAACTTATGGCGAACAAAGAGGTACAAAAGGGGGTGGTGATGGACGACGGAGCATCAGAACCAATCAAACACTCTCACCCAGTCAATAGATCCGGGTTTGATCCATCACCGTTTTTTAGCCCACTCTGCCACCTCAGTTCAGACATGGCCATATGCAAATCAGTCTGACCCTGTGCCTCATGGGAACAGTCCAGCCCGAACATCCAAGCCATGCCTTCCCTGGACCGGAAACAAGCTTCCTAGGACCGGTTTCTGGCATTTCAGCCGTCTTCAGCCAGGCTTGCTTGAATCCAGTGGCAAAGTGAGCAAGGGACTCACGTCTGAGCATACCCTGCCAACTTATGGCGAACAAAGCGGTACAAAAGGGATTGGTGATGGACGGAGCATCAGAACCAATCAAACACTCACACCCAGTCAACAGATCCGGGTTTGATCCATCACCGTTCTTTAGCCCACTCTGCCACCCCATTTCAGACATGGCCATAGGCAAATCAGTCTGACCCTGTGCCTCATGGGAACAGTCCAGCCCGAACAGCCAAGCCATGCCTTCCCTGGACCGGAAACAAGCTTCCTAGGACCGGTTTCTGGCATTTCAGCCGTCTTCAGCCAGGCTTGCTTGAATCCAGTGTCAAAGTGAGCAAGGGACTCACGTCTGAGCATACCCTGCCAACTTATGGCGAACAAAAGCGGTACAAAAGGGGGTGGTGATGGACGGAGCATCAGAACCAATCAAACACTCACACCCAGTCAACAGATCCGGGTTTGATCCATCACCGTTCTTTAGCCCACTCTGCCACCCCAGTTCAGACATGGCCATATGCAAATCAGTCTGACCCTGTGCCTCATGGGAACAGTCCAGCCCGAACTGCCAAGCCATGCCTTCCCTGGACCGGAAACAAGCTTCCTAGGACCGGTTGCTGGCATTTCAGCCGTCTTCAGCCAGGCTTGCTTGAATCCAGTGGCAAAGTGAGCAAGGGACTTACGTCTGAGCATACCCTGCCAACTTATGGTGAACAAAGCGGTACAAAAGGGGGTGGTGATGGACGGAGCATCAGAACCAATCAAACACTCACACCCAGTCAACAGATCCGGGTTTGATCCATCACCGTTCTTTAGCCCACTCTGCCACCCCAGTTCAGACATGGCCATATGCAAATCAGTCTGACCCTGTGCCTCATGGGAACAGTCCAGTCCGAACTGCCAAGCCATGCCTTCCCTGGACCGGAAACAAGCTTCCTAGGAACGGTTTCTGGCATTTCAGCCATCTTCAGCCAGGCTTGCTTGAATCCAGTGGCAAAGTGAGCAAGGGACTCACGTCTGAGCATACCCTGCCAACTTATGGCGAACAAAGCGGTACAAAAGGGGGTGGTGATGGACGGAGCATCAGAACCAATCAAACACTCACACCCAGTCAACAGATCCGGGTTTGATCCATCACCGTTCTTTAGCCCACTCTTCCACCCTAGTTCAGACATGGCCATATGCAAATCAGTCTGACCCTGTGCCTCATGGGAACACTCCAGCCCGAACTGCCAAGCCATGCCTTCCCTGGACTGGAAACAAGCTTCCTAGGACCGGTTTCTGGCATTTCAGCCGTCTTCAGCCAGGCTTGCTTGAATCCAGTGGCAAAGTGAGCAAGGGACTCACGTCTGAGCATACCCTGCCAACTTATGGCAAACAAAGCGGTACAAAAGGGGGTGGTGATGGACGGAGCATCAGAACCAATCAAACACTCACACCCAGTCAACAGATCCGGGTTTGATCCATCACCGTTCTTTAGCCCACTCTGCCACCTGAGTTCAGACATGGCCATATGTAAATCAGTCTGACCCTGTGCCTCATGGGAACAGTCCAGCCCGAACTGCCAAGCCATGCCTTCCCTGGACCGGAAACAAGCTTCCTAGGACCGGTTTCTGGCATTTCAGCCGTCTTCAGCCAGGCTTGCTTGAATCCAGTGGCAAAGTGAGCAAGGGACTCACGTCTGAGCATACCCTGCCAACTTATGGCGAACAAAGCGGTACAAAAGGGGGTGGTGATGGACGGAGCATCAGAAGCAATCAAACACTCACACCCAGTCACCAGATCCGGGTTTGATCCATCACCGTTCTTTAGCCCACTCTGCCACCCCAGTTCAGACATGGCCATATGCAAATCAGTCTGACCCTGTGCCTCATGGGAACAGTCCAGCCCGAACTGCCAAGCCATGCCTTCCCTGGACCGGAAACAAGCTTCCTAGGACCGGTTTCTGGCATTTCAGCCGTCTTCAGCCAGGCTTGCTTGAATCCAGTGGCAAAGTGAGCAAGGGACTCACGTCTGAGCATACCCTGCCAACTTATGGCAAACAAAGCGGTACAAAAGGGGGTGGTGATGGACGGAGCATCAGAACCAATCAAACACTCACACCCAGTCAACAGATCCGGGTTTGATCCATCACCGTTCTTTAGCCCACTCTGCCACCCCAGTTCAGACATGGCCATATGCAAATCAGTCTGACCCTGTGCCTCATAGGAACACTCCAGCCCGAAGTGCCAAGCCATGCCTTCCCTGGACCGGAAACAAGCTTCCTAGGACCGGTTTCTGGCATTTCAGCCGTCTTCAGCCAGGCTTGCTTGAATCCAGTGGCAAAGTGAGCAAGGGACTCACGTCTGAGCATACCCTGCCAACTTATGGCAAACAAAGCGGTACAAAAGGGGGTGGTGATGGACGGAGCATCAGAACCAATCAAACACTCACACCCAGTCAACAGATCCGGGTTTTATCCATCACCGTTCTTTAGCCCACTCTGCCACCCCAGTTCAGACATGGCCATATGCAAATCAGTCTGACCCTGTGCCTCATGGGAACAGTCCAGCCCGAACTGCCAAGCCATGCCTTCCCTGGACCGGAAACAAGCTTCCTAGGACCGGTTTCTGGCATTTCAGCCGTCTTCAGCCAGGCTTCCTTGAATCCAGTGGCAAAGTGAGCAAGGGACTCACGTCTGAGCATACCCTGCCAACTTATGGCGAACAAAGCGGTACAAAAGGGGGTGGTGATGGACGGAGCATCAGAACCAATCAAACACTCACACCAAGTCAACAGATCCGGGTTTGATCCATTCACCGTTCTTTAGCCCACTCTGCCACCCCAGTTCAGACATGGCCATATGCAAATCAGTCTGACCCTGTGCCTCATGGGAACAGTCCAGCCCGAACTGCCAAGCCATGCCTTCCCTGGACCGGAAACAAGCTTCCTAGGCCCGGTTTCTGGCATTTCAGCCGTCTTCAGCCAGGCTTGCTTGAATCCAGTGGCAAAGTGAGCAAGGGACACACGTCTGAGCATACCCTGCCAACTTATGGCGAACAAAGCGGTACAAAAGGGGGTGGTGATGGACGGAGCATCAGAACCAATCAAACACTCACACCCAGTCAACAGATCCGGGTTTGATCCATCACCGTTCTTTAGCCCACTCTGCCACACCAGTTCAGACATGGCCATATGCAAATCAGTCTGACCCTGTGCCTCATGGGAACAGTCCAGCCCGAACTGCCAAGCCATGCCTTCCCTGGACCGGAAACAAGCTTCCTAGGCCCGGTTTCTGGCATTTCAGCCGTCTTCAGCCAGGCTTGCTTGAATCCAGTGGCAAAGTGAGCAAGGGACACACGTCTGAGCATACCCTGCCAACTTATGGCGAACAAAGCGGTACAAAAGGGGGTGGTGATGGACAGAGCATCAGAAGCAATCAAACACTCACACCCAGTCAACAGATCCGAGTTTGATCCATCACCGTTCTTTAGCCCACTCTGCCACCCCAGTTCAGACATGGCCATTTGCAAATTAGTCTGACCCTGTTCCTCATGGGAACAGTCCAGCCCGAACTGCCAAGCCATGCCTTCCCTGGACCGGAAACAAGCTTCCTAGGACCGGTTTCTGGCATTTCAGCCGTCTTCAGCCAGGCTTGCTTGAATCCAGTGGCAAAGTGAGCAAGGGACTCACGTCTGAGCATACCCTGCCAACTTATGGCGAACAAAGAGGTACAAAAGGGGGTGGTGATGGACGACGGAGCATCAGAACCAATCAAACACTCACACCCAGTCAATAGATCCGGGTTTGATCCATCACCGTTTTTTAGCCCACTCTGCCACCTCAGTTCAGACATGGCCATATGCAAATCAGTCTGACCCTGTGCCTCATGGGAACAGTCCAGCCCGAACAGCCAAGCCATGCCTTCCCTGGACCGGAAACAAGCTTCCTAGGACCGGTTTCTGGCATTTCAGCCGTCTTCAGCCAGGCTTGCTTGAATCCAGTGGCAAAGTGAGCAAGGGACTCACGTCTGAGCATACCCTGCCAACTTATGGCGAACAAAGCGGTACAAAAGGGATTGGTGATGGACGGAGCATCAGAACCAATCAAACACTCACACCCAGTCAACAGATCCGGGTTTGATCCATCACCGTTCTTTAGCCCACTCTGCCACCCCATTTCAGACATGGCCATATGCAAATCAGTCTGACCCTGTGCCTCATGGGAACAGTCCAGCCCGAACAGCCAAGCCATGCCTTCCCTGGACCGGAAACAAGCTTCCTAGGACCGGTTTCTGGCATTTCAGCCGTCTTCAGCCAGGCTTGCTTGAATCCAGTGTCAAAGTGAGCAAGGGACTCACGTCTGAGCATACCCTGCCAACTTATGGCGAACAAAAGCGGTACAAAAGGGGGTGGTGATGGACGGAGCATCAGAACCAATCAAACACTCACACCCAGTCAACAGATCCGGGTTTGATCCATCACCGTTCTTTAGCCCACTCTGCCACCCCAGTTCAGACATGGCCATATGCAAATCAGTCTGACCCTGTGCCTCATGGGAACAGTCCAGCCCGAACTGCCAAGCCATGCCTTCCCTGGACCGGAAACAAGCTTCCTAGGACCGGTTGCTGGCATTTCAGCCGTCTTCAGCCAGGCTTGCTTGAATCCAGTGGCAAAGTGAGCAAGGGACTTACGTCTGAGCATACCCTGCCAACTTATGGTGAACAAAGCGGTACAAAAGGGGGTGGTGATGGACGGAGCATCAGAACCAATCAAACACTCACACCCAGTCAACAGATCCGGGTTTGATCCATCACCGTTCTTTAGCCCACTCTGCCACCCCAGTTCAGACATGGCCATATGCAAATCAGTCTGACCCTGTGCCTCATGGGAACAGTCCAGTCCGAACTGCCAAGCCATGCCTTCCCTGGACCGGAAACAAGCTTCCTAGGACCGGTTTCTGGCATTTCAGCCATCTTCAGCCAGGCTTGCTTGAATCCAGTGGCAAAGTGAGCAAGGGACTCACGTCTGAGCATACCCTGCCAACTTATGGCGAACAAAGCGGTACAAAAGGGGGTGGTGATGGACGGAGCATCAGAACCAATCAAACACTCACACCCAGTCAACAGATCCGGGTTTGATCCATCACCGTTCTTTAGCCCACTCTTCCACCCTAGTTCAGACATGGCCATATGCAAATCAGTCTGACCCTGTGCCTCATGGGAACACTCCAGCCCGAACTGCCAAGCCATGCCTTCCCTGGACTGGAAACAAGCTTCCTAGGACCGGTTTCAGGCATTTCAGCCGTCTTCAGCCAGGCTTGCTTGAATCCAGTGGCAAAGTGAGCAAGGGACTCACGTCTGAGCATACCCTGCCAACTTATGGCAAACAAAGCGGTACAAAAGGGGGTGGTGATGGACGGAGCATCAGAACCAATCAAACACTCACACCCAGTCAACAGATCCGGGTTTGATCCATCACCGTTCTTTAGCCCACTCTGCCACCTGAGTTCAGACATGGCCATATGTAAATCAGTCTGACCCTGTGCCTCATGGGAACAGTCCAGCCCGAACTGCCAAGCCATGCCTTCCCTGGACCGGAAACAAGCTTCCTAGGACCGGTTTCTGGCATTTCAGCCGTCTTCAGCCAGGCTTGCTTGAATCCAGTGGCAAAGTGAGCAAGGGACTCACGTCTGAGCATACCCTGCCAACTTATGGCGAACAAAGCGGTACAAAAGGGGGTGGTGATGGACGGAGCATCAGAAGCAATCAAACACTCACACCCAGTCACCAGATCCGGGTTTGATCCATCACCGTTCTTTAGCCCACTCTGCCACCCCAGTTCAGACATGGCCATATGCAAATCAGTCTGACCCTGTGCCTCATGGGAACAGTCCAGCCCGAACTGCCAAGCCATGCCTTCCCTGGACCGGAAACAAGCTTCCTAGGACCGGTTTCTGGCATTTCAGCCGTCTTCAGCCAGGCTTGCTTGAATCCAGTGGCAAAGTGAGCAAGGGACTCACGTCTGAGCATACCCTGCCAACTTATGGCAAACAAAGCGGTACAAAAGGGGGTGGTGATGGACGGAGCATCAGAACCAATCAAACACTCACACCCAGTCAACAGATCCGGGTTTGATCCATCACCGTTCTTTAGCCCACTCTGCCACCCCAGTTCAGACATGGCCATATGCAAATCAGTCTGACCCTGTGCCTCATGGGAACAGTCCAGCCCGAACTGCCAAGCCATGCCTTCCCTGGACCGGAAACAAGCTTCCTAGGACCGGTTTCTGGCATTTCAGCCATCTTCAGCCAGGCTTGCTTGAATCCAGTGGCAAAGTGAGCAAGGGACTCACGTCTGAGCATACCCTGCCAACTTATGGCGAACAAAGCGGTACAAAAGGGGGTGGTGATGGACGGAGCATCAGAACCAATCAAACACTCACACCCAGTCAACAGATCCGGGTTTGATCCATCACCGTTCTTTAGCCCACTCTGCCACCCCAGTTCAGACATGGCCATATGCAAATCAGTCTGACCCTGTGCCTCATAGGAACACTCCAGCCCGAAGTGCCAAGCCATGCCTTCCCTGGACCAGAAACAAGCTTCCTAGGACCGGTTTCTGGCATTTCAGCCGTCTTCAGCCAGGCTTGCTTGAATCCAGTGGCAAAGTGAGCAAGGGACTCACGTCTGAGCATACCCTGCCAACTTATGGCAAACAAAGCGGTACAAAAGGGGGTGGTGATGGACGGAGCATCAGAACCAATCAAACACTCACACCCAGTCAACAGATCCGGGTTTGATCCATCACCGTTCTTTAGCCCACTCTGCCACCCCAGTTCAGACATGGCCATATGCAAATCAGTCTGACCCTGTGCCTCATGGGAACAGTCCAGCCCGAACAGCCAAGCCATGCCTTCCCTGGACCGGAAACAAGCTTCCTAGGACCGGTTTCTGGCATTTCAGCCGTCTTCAGCCAGGCTAGCTTGAATCCAGTGGCAAAGTGAGCAAGGGACTCACGTCTGAGCATACCCTGCCAACTTATGGCGAACAAAAGCGGTACAAAAGGGGGTGGTGATGGACGGAGCATCAGAACCAATCAAACACTCACACCCAGTCAACAGATCCGGGTTTGATCCATCACCGTTCTTTAGCCCACTCTGCCACCCCAGTTCAGACATGGCCATATGCAAATCAGTCTGACCCTGTGCCTCATGGGAACAGTCCAGTCCGAACTGCCAAGCCATGCCTTCCCTGGACCGGAAACAAGCTTCCTAGGACCGGTTTCTGGCATTTCAGCCATCTTCAGCCAGGCTTGCTTGAATCCAGTGGCAAAGTGAGCAAGGGACTCACGTCTGAGCATACCCTGCCAACTTATGGCGAACAAAGCGGTACAAAAGGGGGTGGTGATGGACAGAGCATCAGAACCAATCAAACACTCACACCCAGTCAACAGATCCGGGTTTGATCCATCACCGTTCTTTAGCCCACTCTTCCACCCCAGTTCAGACATGGCCATATGCAAATCAGTCTGACCCTGTGCCTCATGGGAACACTCCAGCCCGAACTGCCAAGCCATGCCTTCCCTGGACCGGAAACAAGCTTCCTAGGACCGGTTTCTGGCATTTCAGCCGTCTTCAGCCAGGCTTGCTTGAATCCAGTGGCAAAGTGAGCAAGGGACTCACGTCTGAGCATACCCTGCCAACTTATGGCAAACAAAGCGGTACAAAAGGGGGTGGTGATGGACGGAGCATCAGAACCAATCAAACACTCACACCCAGTCAACAGATCCGGGTTTGATCCATCACCGTTCTTTAGCCCACTCTGCCACCCCAGTTCAGACATGGCCATATGTAAATCAGTCTGACCCTGTGCCTCATGGGAACAGTCCAGCCCGAACTGCCAAGCCATGCCTTCCCTGGACCGGAAACAAGCTTCCTAGGACCGGTTTCTGGCATTTCAGCCGTCTTCAGCCAGGCTTGCTTGAATCCAGTGGCAAAGTGAGCAAGGGACTCACGTCTGAGCATACCCTGCCAACTTATGGCGAACAAAGCGGTACAAAAGGGGGTGGTGATGGACGGAGCATCAGAAGCAATCAAACACTCACACCCAGTCACCAGATCCGGGTTTGATCCATCACCGTTCTTTAGCCCACTCTGCCACCCCAGTTCAGACATGGCCATATGGAAATCAGTCTGACCCTGTGCCTCTTGGGAACAGTCCAGCCCGAACTGCCAAGCCATGCCTTCCCTGGACCGGAAACAAGCTTCCTAGGCCCGGTTTCTGGCATTTCAGCCGTCTTCAGCCAGGCTTGCTTGAATCCAGTGGCAAAGTGAGCAAGGGACACACGTCTGAGCATACCCTGCCAACTTATGGCGAACAAAGCGGTACAAAAGGGGGTGGTGATGGACGGAGCATCAGAAGCAATCAAACACTCACACCCAGTCAACAGATCCGAGTTTGATCCATCACCGTTCTTTAGCCCACTCTGCCACCCCAGTTCAGACATGGCCATATGCAAATCAGTCTGACCCTGTGCCTCATGGGAACAGTCCAGCCCGAACTGCCAAGCCATGCCTTCCCTGGACCGGAAACAAGCTTCCTAGGACCGGTTTCTGGCATTTCAGCCGTCTTCAGCCAGGCTTGCTTGAATCCAGTGGCAAAGTGAGCAAGGGACTCACGTCTGAGCATACCCTGCCAACTTATGGCAAACAAAGCGGTACAAAAGGGGGTGGTGATGGACGGAGCATCAGAACCAATCAAACACTCACACCCAGTCAACAGATCCGGGTTTGATCCATCACCGTTCTTTAGCCCACTCTGCCACCCCAGTTCAGACATGGCCATATGCAAATCAGTCTGACCCTGTGCCTCATGGGAACAGTCCAGCCCGAACTGCCAAGCCATGCCTTCCCTGGACCGGAAACAAGCTTCCTAGGACCGGTTTCTGGCATTTCAGCCATCTTCAGCCAGGCTTGCTTGAATCCAGTGGCAAAGTGAGCAAGGGACTCACGTCTGAGCATACCCTGCCAACTTATGGCGAACAAAGCGGTACAAAAGGGGGTGGTGATGGACGGAGCATCAGAACCAATCAAACACTCACACCCAGTCAACAGATCCGGGTTTGATCCATCACCGTTCTTTAGCCCACTCTGCCACCCCAGTTCAGACATGGCCATATGCAAATCAGTCTGACCCTGTGCCTCATAGGAACACTCCAGCCCGAAGTGCCAAGCCATGCCTTCCCTGGACCGGAAACAAGCTTCCTAGGACCGGTTTCTGGCATTTCAGCCGTCTTCAGCCAGGCTTGCTTGAATCCAGTGGCAAAGTGAGCAAGGGACTCACGTCTGAGCATACCCTGCCAACTTATGGCAAACAAAGCGGTACAAAAGGGGGTGGTGATGGACGGAGCATCAGAACCAATCAAACACTCACACCCAGTCAACAGATCCGGGTTTTATCCATCACCGTTCTTTAGCCCACTCTGCCACCCCAGTTCAGACATGGCCATATGCAAATCAGTCTGACCCTGTGCCTCATGGGAACAGTCCAGCCCGAACTGCCAAGCCATGCCTTCCCTGGACCGGAAACAAGCTTCCTAGGACCGGTTTCTGTTATTTCAGCCGTCTTCAGCCAGGCTTCCTTGAATCCAGTGGCAAAGTGAGCAAGGGACTCACGTCTGAGCATACCCTGCCAACTTATGGCGAACAAAGCGGTACAAAAGGGGGTGGTGATGGACGGAGCATCAGAACCAATCAAACACTCACACCCAGTCAACAGATCCGGGTTTGATCCATTCACCGTTCTTTAGCCCACTCTGCCACCCCAGTTCAGACATGGCCATATGCAAATCAGTCTGACCCTGTGCCTCATGGTAACAGTCCAGCCCGAACTGCCAAGCCATGCCTTCCCTGGACCGGAAACAAGCTTCCTAGGCCCGGTTTCTGGCATTTCAGCCGTCTTCAGCCAGGCTTGCTTGAATCCAGTGGCAAAGTGAGCAAGGGACACACGTCTGAGCATACCCTGCCAACTTATGGCGAACAAAGCGGTACAAAAGGGGGTGGTGATGGACGGAGCATCAGAACCAATCAAACACTCACACCCAGTCAACAGATCCGGGTTTGATCCATCACCGTTCTTTAGCCCACTCTGCCACACCAGTTCAGACATGGCCATATGCAAATCAGTCTGACCCTGTGCCTCATGGGAACAGTCCAGCCCGAACTGCCAAGCCATGCCTTCCCTGGACCGGAAACAAGCTTCCTAGGCCCGGTTTCTGGCATTTCAGCCGTCTTCAGCCAGGCTTGCTTGAATCCAGTGGCAAAGTGAGCAAGGGACACACGTCTGAGCATACCCTGCCAACTTATGGCGAACAAAGTGGTACAAAAGGGGGTGGTGATGGACAGAGCATCAGAAGCAATCAAACACTCACACCCAGTCAACAGATCCGAGTTTGATCCATCACCGTTCTTTAGCCCACTCTGCCACCCCAGTTCAGACATGGCCATTTGCAAATTAGTCTGACCCTGTTCCTCATGGGAACAGTCCAGCCAGAACTGCCAAGCCATGCCTTCCCTGGACCGGAAACAAGCTTCCTAGGACTGGTTTCTGGCATTTCAGCCGTCTTCAGCCAGGCTTGCTTGAATCCAGTGGCAAAGTGAGCAAGGGACTCACGTCTGAGCATACCCTGCCAACTTATGGCGAACAAAGAGGTACAAAAGGGGGTGGTGATGGACGACGGAGCATCAGAACCAATCAAACACTCACACCCAGTCAATAGATCCGGGTTTGATCCATCACCGTTCTTTAGCCCACTCTGCCACCTCAGTTCAGACATGGCCATATGCAAATCAGTCTGACCCTGTGCCTCATGGGAACAGTCCAGCCCGAACAGCCAAGCCATGCCTTCCCTGGACCGGAAACAAGCTTCCTAGGACCGGTTTCTGGCATTTCAGCCGTCTTCAGCCAGGCTTGCTTGAATCCAGTGGCAAAGTGAGCAAGGGACTCACGTCTGAGCATACCCTGCCAACTTATGGCGAACAAAGCGGTACAAAAGGGATTGGTGATGGACGGAGCATCAGAACCAATCAAACACTCACACCCAGTCAACAGATCCGGGTTTGATCCATCACCGTTCTTTAGCCCACTCTGCCACCCCAGTTCAGACATGGCCATATGCAAATCAGTCTGACCCTGTGCCTCATGGGAACAGTCCAGCCCGAACAGCCAAGCCATGCCTTCCCTGGACCGGAAACAAGCTTCCTAGGACCGGTTTCTGGCATTTCAGCCGTCTTCAGCCAGGCTTGCTTGAATCCAGTGGCAAAGTGAGCAAGGGACTCACGTCTGAGCATACCCTGCCAACTTATGGCGAACAAAAGCGGTACAAAAGGGGGTGGTGATGGACGGAGCATCAGAACCAATCAAACACTCACACCCAGTCAACAGATCCGGGTTTGATCCATCACCGTTCTTTAGCCCACTCTGCCACCCCAGTTCAGACATGGCCATATGCAAATCAGTCTGACCCTGTGCCTCATGGGAACAGTCCAGCCCGAACTGCCAAGCCATGCCTTCCCTGGACCGGAAACAAGCTTCCTAGGACCGGTTGCTGGCATTTCAGCCGTCTTCAGCCAGGCTTGCTTGAATCCAGTGGCAAAGTGAGCAAGGGACTTACGTCTGAGCATACCCTGCCAACTTATGGTGAACAAAGCGGTACAAAAGGGGGTGGTGATGGACGGAGCATCAGAACCAATCAAACACTCACACCCAGTCAACAGATCCGGGTTTGATCCATCACCGTTCTTTAGCCCACTCTGCCACCCCAGTTCAGACATGGCCATATGCAAATCAGTCTGACCCTGTGCCTCATGGGAACAGTCCAGTCCGAACTGCCAAGCCATGCCTTCCCTGGACCGGAAACAAGCTTCCTAGGACCGGTTTCTGGCATTTCAGCCATCTTCAGCCAGGCTTGCTTGAATCCAGTGGCAAAGTGAGCAAGGGACTCACGTCTGAGCATACCCTGCCAACTTATGGCGAACAAAGCGGTACAAAAGGGGGTGGTGATGGACGGAGCATCAGAACCAATCAAACACTCACACCCAGTCAACAGATCCGGGTTTGATCCATCACCGTTCTTTAGCCCACTCTTCCACCCTAGTTCAGACATGGCCATATGCAAATCAGTCTGACCCTGTGCCTCATGGGAACACTCCAGCCCGAACTGCCAAGCCATGCCTTCCCTGGACCGGAAACAAGCTTCCTAGGACCGGTTTCTGGCATTTCAGCCGTCTTCAGCCAGGCTTGCTTGAATCCAGTGGCAAAGTGAGCAAGGGACTCACGTCTGAGCATACCCTGCCAACTTATGGCAAACAAAGCGGTACAAAAGGGGGTGGTGATGGACGGAGCATCAGAACCAATCAAACACTCACACCCAGTCAACAGATCCGGGTTTGATCCATCACCGTTCTTTAGCCCACTCTGCCACCTGAGTTCAGACATGGCCATATGTAAATCAGTCTGACCCTGTGCCTCATGGGAACAGTCCAGCCCGAACTGCCAAGCCATGCCTTCCCTGGACCGGAAACAAGCTTCCTAGGACCGGTTTCTGGCATTTCAGCCGTCTTCAGCCAGGCTTGCTTGAATCCAGTGGCAAAGTGAGCAAGGGACTCACGTCAGAGCATACCCTGCCAACTTATGGCGAACAAAGCGGTACAAAAGGGGGTGGTGATGGATGGAGCATCAGAAGCAATCAAACACTCACACCCAGTCACCAGATCCGGGTTTGATCCATCACCGTTCTTTAGCCCACTCTGCCACCCCAGTTCAGACATGGCCATATGGAAATCAGTCTGACCCTGTGCCTCTTGGGAACAGTCCAGCCCGAACTGCCAAGCCATGCCTTCCCTGGACCGGAAACAAGCTTCCTAGGCCCGGTTTCTGGCATTTCAGCCGTCTTCAGCCAGGCTTGCTTGAATCCAGTGGCAAAGTGAGCAAGGGACACACGTCTGAGCATACCCTGCCAACTTATGGCGAACAAAGCGGTACAAAAGGGGGTGGTGATGGACGGAGCATCAGAAGCAATCAAACACTCACACCCAGTCAACAGATCCGAGTTTGATCCATCACCGTTCTTTAGCCCACTCTGCCACCCCAGTTCAGACATGGCCATATGCAAATCAGTCTGACCCTGTGCCTCATGGGAACAGTCCAGCCCGAACTGCCAAGCCATGCCTTCCCTGGACCGGAAACAAGCTTCCTAGGACCGGTTTCTGGCATTTCAGCCGTCTTCAGCCAGGCTTGCTTGAATCCAGTGGCAAAGTGAGCAAGGGACTCACGTCTGAGCATACCCTGCCAACTTATGGCAAACAAAGCGGTACAAAAGGGGGTGGTGATGGACGGAGCATCAGAACCAATCAAACACTCACACCCAGTCAACAGATCCGGGTTTGATCCATCACCGTTCTTTAGCCCACTCTGCCACCCCAGTTCAGACATGGCCATATGCAAATCAGTCTGACCCTGTGCCTCATGGGAACAGTCCAGCCCGAACTGCCAAGCCATGCCTTCCCTGGACCGGAAACAAGCTTCCTAGGACCGGTTTCTGGCATTTCAGCCATCTTCAGCCAGGCTTGCTTGAATCCAGTGGCAAAGTGAGCAAGGGACTCACGTCTGAGCATACCCTGCCAACTTATGGCGAACAAAGCGGTACAAAAGGGGGTGGTGATGGACGGAGCATCAGAACCAATCAAACACTCACACCCAGTCAACAGATCCGGGTTTGATCCATCACCGTTTTTTAGCCCACTCTGCCACCCCAGTTCAGACATGGCCATATGCAAATCAGTCTGACCCTGTGCCTCATAGGAACACTCCAGCCCGAAGTGCCAAGCCATGCCTTCCCTGGACCGGAACCAAGCTTCCTAGGACCGGTTTCTGGCATTTCAGCCGTCTTCAGCCAGGCTTGCTTGAATCCAGTGGCAAAGTGAGCAAGGGACTCACGTCTGAGCATACCCTGCCAACTTATGGCAAACAAAGCGGTACAAAAGGGGGTGGTGATGGACGGAGCATCAGAACCAATCAAACACTCACACCCAGTCAACAGATCCGGGTTTGATCCATCACCGTTCTTTAGCCCACTCTGCCACCCCAGTTCAGACATGGCCATATGCAAATCAGTCTGACCCTGTGCCTCATGGGAACAGTCCAGCCCGAACTGCCAAGCCATGCCTTCCCTGGACCGGAAACAAGCTTCCTAGGACCGGTTTCTGGCATTTCAGCCGTCTTTAGCCAGGCTTCCTTGAATCCAGTGGCAAAGTGAGCAAGGAACTCACGTCTGAGCATACCCTGCCAACTTATGGCGAACAAAGCGGTACAAAAGGGGGTGGTGATGGACGGAGCATCAGAACCAATCAAACACTCACACCCAGTCAACAGATCCGGGTTTGATCCATTCACCGTTCTTTAGCCCACTCTGCCACCCCAGTTCAGACATGGCCATATGCAAATCAGTCTGACCCTGTGCCTCATGGTAACAGTCCAGCCCGAACTGCCAAGCCATGCCTTCCCTGGACCGGAAACAAGCTTCCTAGGCCCGGTTTCTGGCATTTCAGCCGTCTTCAGCCAGGCTTGCTTGAATCCAGTGGCAAAGTGAGCAAGGGACACACGTCTGAGCATACCCTGCCAACTTATGGCGAACAAAGCGGTACAAAAGGGGGTGGTGATGGACGGAGCATCAGAACCAATCAAACACTCACACCCAGTCAACAGATCCGGGTTTGATCCATCACCGTTCTTTAGCCCACTCTGCCACACCAGTTCAGACATGGCCATATGCAAATCAGTCTGACCCTGTGCCTCATGGGAACAGTCCAGCCCGAACTGCCAAGCCATGCCTTCCCTGGACCGGAAACAAGCTTCCTAGGCCCGGTTTCTGGCATTTCAGCCGTCTTCAGCCAGGCTTGCTTGAATCCAGTGGCAAAGTGAGCAAGGGACACACGTCTGAGCATACCCTGCCAACTTATGGCGAACAAAGTGGTACAAAAGGGGGTGGTGATGGACAGAGCATCAGAAGCAATCAAACACTCACACCCAGTCAACAGATCCGAATTTGATCCATCACCGTTCTTTAGCCCACTCTGCCACCCCAGTTCAGACATGGCCATTTGCAAATTAGTCTGACCCTGTTCCTCATGGGAACAGTCCAGCCCGAACTGCCAAGCCATGCCTTCCCTGGACCGGAAACAAGCTTCCTAGGACCGGTTTCTGGCATTTCAGCCGTCTTCAGCCAGGCTTGCTTGAATCCAGTGGCAAAGTGAGCAAGGGACTCACGTCTGAGCATACCCTGCCAACTTATGGCGAACAAAGAGGTACAAAAGGGGGTGGTGATGGACGACGGAGCATCAGAACCAATCAAACACTCACACCCAGTCAATAGATCCGGGTTTGATCCATCACCGTTCTTTAGCCCACTCTGCCACCTCAGTTCAGACATGGCCATATGCAAATCAGTCTGACCCTGTGCCTCATGGGAACAGTCCAGCCCGAACAGCCAAGCCATGCCTTCCCTGGACCGGAAACAAGCTTCCTAGGACCGGTTTCTGGCATTTCAGCCGTCTTCAGCCAGGCTTGCTTGAATCCAGTGGCAAAGTGAGCAAGGGACTCACGTCTGAGCATACCCTGCCAACTTATGGCGAACAAAGCGGTACAAAAGGGATTGGTGATGGACGGAGCATCAGAACCAATCAAACACTCACACCCAGTCAACAGATCCGGGTTTGATCCATCACCGTTCTTTAGCCCACTCTGCCACCCCAGTTCAGACATGGCCATATGCAAATCAGTCTGACCCTGTGCCTCATGGGAACAGTCCAGCCCGAACAGCCAAGCCATGCCTTCCCTGGACCGGAAACAAGCTTCCTAGGACCGGTTTCTGGCATTTCAGCCGTCTTCAGCCAGGCTTGCTTGAATCCAGTGGCAAAGTGAGCAAGGGACTCACGTCTGAGCATACCCTGCCGACTTATGGCGAACAAAAGCGGTACAAAAGGGGGTGGTGATGGACGGAGCATCAGAACCAATCAAACACTCACACCCAGTCAACAGATCCGGGTTTGATCCATCACCGTTCTTTAGCCCACTCTGCCACCCCAGTTCAGACATGGCCATATGCAAATCAGTCTGACCCTGTGCCTCATGGGAACAGCCCAGCCCGAACTGCCAAGCCATGCCTTCCCTGGACCGGAAACAAGCTTCCTAGGACCGGTTGCTGGCATTTCAGCCGTCTTCAGCCAGGCTTGCTTGAATCCAGTGGCAAAGTGAGCAAGGGACTTACGTCTGAGCATACCCTGCCAACTTATGGTGAACAAAGCGGTACAAAAGGGGGTGGTGATGGACGGAGCATCAGAACCAATCAAACACTCACACCCAGTCAACAGATCCGGGTTTGATCCATCACCGTTCTTTAGCCCACTCTGCCACCCCAGTTCAGACATGGCCATATGCAAATCAGTCTGACCCTGTGCCTCATGGGAACAGTCCAGTCCGAACTGCCAAGCCATGCCTTCCCTGGACCGGAAACAAGCTTCCTAGGACCGGTTTCTGGCATTTCAGCCATCTTCAGCCAGGCTTGCTTGAATCCAGTGGCAAAGTGAGCAAGGGACTCACGTCTGAGCATACCCTGCCAACTTATGGCAAACAAAGCGGTACAAAAGGGGGTGGTGATGGACGGAGCATCAGAACCAATCAAACACTCACACCCAGTCAACAGATCCGGGTTTGATCCATCACCGTTCTTTAGCCCACTCTGCCACCCCAGTTCAGACATGGCCATATGGAAATCAGTCTGACCCTGTGCCTCTTGGGAACAGTCCAGCCCGAACTGCCAAGCCATGCCTTCCCTGGACCGGAAACAAGCTTCCTAGGCCCGGTTTCTGGCATTTCAGCCGTCTTCAGCCAGGCTTGCTTGAATCCAGTGGCAAAGTGAGCAAGGGACACACGTCTGAGCATACCCTGCCAACTTATGGCGAACAAAGCGGTACAAAAGGGGGTGGTGATGGACGGAGCATCAGCAGCAATCAAACACTCACACCCAGTCAACAGATCCGAGTTTGATCCATCACCGTTCTTTAGCCCACTCTGCCACCCCAGTTCAGACATGGCCATATGCAAATCAGTCTGACCCTGTGCCTCATGGGAACAGTCCAGCCCGAACTGCCAAGCCATGCCTTCCCTGGACCGGAAACAAGCTTCCTAGGACCGGTTTCTGGCATTTCAGCCGTCTTCAGCCAGGCTTGCTTGAATCCAGTGGCAAAGTGAGCAAGGGACTCACGTCTGAGCATACCCTGCCAACTTATGGCAAACAAAGCGGTACAAAAGGGGGTGGTGATGGACGGAGCATCAGAACCAATCAAACACTCACACCCAGTCAACAGATCCGAGTTTGATCCATCACCGTTCTTTAGCCCACTCTGCCACCCCAGTTCAGACATGGCCATTTGCAAATTAGTCTGACCCTGTTCCTCATGGGAACAGTCCAGCCCGAACTGCCAAGCCATGCCTTCCCTGGACCGGAAACAAGCTTCCTAGGACCGGTTTCTGGCATTTCAGCCGTCTTCAGCCAGGCTTGCTTGAATCCAGTGGCAAAGTGAGCAAGGGACTCACGTCTGAGCATACCCTGCCAACTTATGGCGAACAAAGAGGTACAAAAGGGGGTGGTGATGGACGACGGAGCATCAGAACCAATCAAACACTCACACCCAGTCAATAGATCCGGGTTTGATCCATCACCGTTCTTTAGCCCACTCTGCCACCTCAGTTCAGACATGGCCATATGCAAATCAGTCTGACCCTGTGCCTCATGGGAACAGTCCAGCCCGAACAGCCAAGCCATGCCTTCCCTGGACCGGAAACAAGCTTCCTAGGACCGGTTTCTGGCATTTCAGCCGTCTTCAGCCAGGCTTGATTGAATCCAGTGGCAAAGTGAGCAAGGGACTCACGTCTGAGCATACCCTGCCAACTTATGGCGAACAAAGCGGTACAAAAGGGATTGGTGATGGACGGAGCATCAGAACCAATCAAACACTCACACCCAGTCAACAGATCCGGGTTTGATCCATCACCGTTCTTTAGCCCACTCTGCCACCCCAGTTCAGACATGGCCATATGCAAATCAGTCTGACCCTGTGCCTCATGGGAACAGTCCAGCCCGAACAGCCAAGCCATGCCTTCCCTGGACCGGAAACAAGCTTCCTAGGACCGGTTTCTGGCATTTCAGCCGTCTTCAGCCAGGCTTGCTTGAATCCAGTGGCAAAGTGAGCAAGGGACTCACGTCTGAGCATACCCTGCCGACTTATGGCGAACAAAAGCGGTACAAAAGGGGGTGGTGATGGACGGAGCATCAGAACCAATCAAACACTCACACCCAGTCAACAGATCCGGGTTTGATCCATCACCGTTCTTTAGCCCACTCTGCCACCCCAGTTCAGACATGGCCATATGCAAATCAGTCTGACCCTGTGCCTCATGGGAACAGCCCAGCCCGAACTGCCAAGCCATGCCTTCCCTGGACCGGAAACAAGCTTCCTAGGACCGGTTGCTGGCATTTCAGCCGTCTTCAGCCAGGCTTGCTTGAATCCAGTGGCAAAGTGAGCAAGGGACTTACGTCTGAGCATACCCTGCCAACTTATGGTGAACAAAGCGGTACAAAAGGGGGTGGTGATGGACGGAGCATCAGAACCAATCAAACACTCACACCCAGTCAACAGATCCGGGTTTGATCCATCACCGTTCTTTAGCCCACTCTGCCACCCCAGTTCAGACATGGCCATATGCAAATCAGTCTGACCCTGTGCCTCATGGGAACAGTCCAGTCCGAACTGCCAAGCCATGCCTTCCCTGGACCGGAAACAAGCTTCCTAGGACCGGTTTCTGGCATTTCAGCCATCTTCAGCCAGGCTTGCTTGAATCCAGTGGCAAAGTGAGCAAGGGACTCACGTCTGAGCATACCCTGCCAACTTATGGCGAACAAAGCGGTACAAAAGGGGGTGGTGATGGACGGAGCATCAGAACCAATCAAACACTCACACCCAGTCAACAGATCCGGGTTTGATCCATCACCGTTCTTTAGCCCACTCTTCCACCCTAGTTCAGACATGGCCATATGCAAATCAGTCTGACCCTGTGCCTCATGGGAACACTCCAGCCCGAACTGCCAAGCCATGCCTTCCCTGGACCGGAAACAAGCTTCCTAGGACCGGTTTCTGGCATTTCAGCCGTCTTCAGCCAGGCTTGCTTGAATCCAGTGGCAAAGTGAGCAAGGGACTCACGTCTGAGCATACCCTGCCAACTTATGGCAAACAAAGCGGTACAAAAGGGGGTGGTGATGGACGGAGCATCAGAACCAATCAAACACTCACACCCAGTCAACAGATCCGGGTTTGATCCATCACCGTTCTTTAGCCCACTCTGCCACCTGAGTTCAGACATGGCCATATGTAAATCAGTCTGACCCTGTGCCTCATGGGAACAGTCCAGCCCGAACTGCCAAGCCATGCCTTCCCTGGACCGGAAACAAGCTTCCTAGGACCGGTTTCTGGCATTTCAGCCGTCTTCAGCCAGGCTTGCTTGAATCCAGTGGCAAAGTGAGCAAGGGACTCACGTCTGAGCATACCCTGCCAACTTATGGCGAACAAAGCGGTACAAAAGGGGGTGGTGATGGATGGAGCATCAGAAGCAATCAAACACTCACACCCAGTCACCAGATCCGGGTTTGATCCATCACCGTTCTTTAGCCCACTCTGCCACCCCAGTTCAGACATGGCCATATGGAAATCAGTCTGACCCTGTGCCTCTTGGGAACAGTCCAGCCCGAACTGCCAAGCCATGCCTTCCCTGGACCGGAAACAAGCTTCCTAGGCCCGGTTTCTGGCATTTCAGCCGTCTTCAGCCAGGCTTGCTTGAATCCAGTGGCAAAGTGAGCAAGGGACACACGTCTGAGCATACCCTGCCAACTTATGGCGAACAAAGCGGTACAAAAGGGGGTGGTGATGGACGGAGCATCAGAAGCAATCAAACACTCACACCCAGTCAACAGATCCGAGTTTGATCCATCACCGTTCTTTAGCCCACTCTGCCACCCCAGTTCAGACATGGCCATATGCAAATCAGTCTGACCCTGTGCCTCATGGGAACAGTCCAGCCCGAACTGCCAAGCCATGCCTTCCCTGGACCGGAAACAAGCTTCCTAGGACCGGTTTCTGGCATTTCAGCCGTCTTCAGCCAGGCTTGCTTGAATCCAGTGGCAAAGTGAGCAAGGGACTCACGTCTGAGCATACCCTGCCAACTTATGGCAAACAAAGCGGTACAAAAGGGGGTGGTGATGGACGGAGCATCAGAACCAATCAAACACTCACACCCAGTCAACAGATCCGGGTTTGATCCATCACCGTTCTTTAGCCCACTCTGCCACCCCAGTTCAGACATGGCCATATGCAAATCAGTCTGACCCTGTGCCTCATGGGAACAGTCCAGCCCGAACTGCCAAGCCATGCCTTCCCTGGACCGGAAACAAGCTTCCTAGGACCGGTTTCTGGCATTTCAGCCATCTTCAGCCAGGCTTGCTTGAATCCAGTGGCAAAGTGAGCAAGGGACTCACGTCTGAGCATACCCTGCCAACTTATGGCGAACAAAGCGGTACAAAAGGGGGTGGTGATGGACGGAGCATCAGAACCAATCAAACACTCACACCCAGTCAACAGATCCGGGTTTGATCCATCACCGTTCTTTAGCCCACTCTGCCACCCCAGTTCAGACATGGCCATATGCAAATCAGTCTGACCCTGTGCCTCATAGGAACACTCCAGCCCGAAGTGCCAAGCCATGCCTTCCCTGGACCGGAACCAAGCTTCCTAGGACCGGTTTCTGGCATTTCAGCCGTCTTCAGCCAGGCTTGCTTGAATCCAGTGGCAAAGTGAGCAAGGGACTCACGTCTGAGCATACCCTGCCAACTTATGGCAAACAAAGCGGTACAAAAGGGGGTGGTGATGGACGGAGCATCAGAACCAATCAAACACTCACACCCAGTCAACAGATCCGGGTTTGATCCATCACCGTTCTTTAGCCCACTCTGCCACCCCAGTTCAGACATGGCCATATGCAAATCAGTCTGACCCTGTGCCTCATGGGAACAGTCCAGCCCGAACTGCCAAGCCATGCCTTCCCTGGACCGGAAACAAGCTTCCTAGGACCGGTTTCTGGCATTTCAGCCGTCTTCAGCCAGGCTTGCTTGAATCCAGTGGCAAAGTGAGCAAGGAACTCACGTCTGAGCATACCCTGCCAACTTATGGCGAACACAGCGGTACAAAAGGGGGTGGTGATGGACGGAGCATCAGAACCAATCAAACACTCACACCCAGTCAACAGATCCGGGTTTGATCCATTACCATTCTTTAGCCCACTCTGCCACCCCAGTTCAGACATGGCCATATGCAAATCAGTCTGACCCTGTGCCTCATGGGAACAGTCCAGCCTGAACTGCCAAGCCATGCCTTCCCTGGACCGGAAACAAGCTTCCTAGGACCGGTTTCTGGCATTTCAGCCGTCTTCAGCCAGGCTTCATTGAATCCAGTGGCAAAGTGAGCAAGGGACTCACGTCTGAGCATACCCTGCCAACTTATGGCGAACAAAGCGGTACAAAAGGGGGTGGTGATGGACGGAGCATCAGAACCAATCAAACACTCACACCCAGTCAACAGATCCGGGTTTGATCCATTCACCGTTCTTTAGCCCACTCTGCCACCCCAGTTCAGACATGGCCATATGCAAATCAGTCTGACCCTGTGCCTCATGGGAACAGTCCAGCCCGAACTGCCAAGCCATGCCTTCCCTGGACCGGAAACAAGCTTTCTAGGCCCGGTTTCTGGCATTTCAGCCGTCTTCAGCCAGGCTTGCTTGAATCCAGTGGCAAAGTGAGCAAGGGACACACGTCTGAGCATACCCTGCCAACTTATGGCGAACAAAGCGGTACAAAAGGGGGTGGTGATGGACGGAGCATCAGAACCAATCAAACACTCACACCCAGTCAACAGATCCGGGTTTGATCCATCACCGATCTTTAGCCCACTCTGCCACACCAGTTCAGACATGGCCATATGCAAATCAGTCTGACCCTGTGCCTCATGGGAACAGTCCAGCCCGAACTGCCAAGCCATGCCTTCCCTGGACCGGAAACAAGCTTCCTAGGCCCGGTTTCTGGCATTTCAGCCGTCTTCAGCCAGGCTTGCTTGAATCCAGTGGCAAAGTGAGCAAGAGACACACGTCTGAGCATACCCTGCCAACTTATGGCGAACAAAGCGGTGCAAAAGGGGGTGGTGATGGACAGAGCATCAGAAGCAATCAAACACTCACACCCAGTCAACAGATCCGAGTTTGATCCATCACCGTTCTTTAGCCCACTCTGCCACCCCAGTTCAGACATGGCCATATGCAAATCAGTCTGACCCTGTGCCTCATGGGAACAGTCCAGCCCGAACTGCCAAGCAATGCCTTCCCTGGACCGGAAACAAGCTTCCTACGACCGGTTTCTGGCATTTCAGCCGTCTTCAGCCAGGCTTGCTTGAATCCAGTGGCAAAGTGAGCAAGGGACTCACGTCTGAGCATACCCTGCCAACTTATGGCGAACAAAGCGGTACAAAAGGGGGTGGTGATGGACGGAGCATCAGAACCAATCAAACACTCACACCCAGTCAACAGATCCGGGTTTGATCCATCACCGTTCTTTAGCCCACTCTGCCACCCCAGTTCAGACATGGCCATATGCAAATCAGTCTGACCCTGTGCCTCATGGGAACAGTCCAGCCCGAACAGCCAAGCCATGCCTTCCCTTGTCCGGAAACAAGCTTCCTAGGACCGGTTTCTGGCATTTCAGCCGTCTTCAGCCAGGCTTGCTTGAATCCAGTGGCAAAGTGAGCAAGGGACTCACGTCTGAGCATACCCTGCCAACTTATGGCGAACAAAGCGGTACAAAAGGGGGTGGTGATGGACGGAGCATCAGAACCAATCAAACACTCACACCCAGTCAACAGATCCGGGTTTGATCCATCACCGTTCTTTAGCCCACTCTGCCACCCCAGTTCAGACATGGCCATATGCAAATCAGTCTGACCCTGTGCCTCATGGGAACAGTCCAGCCCGAACAGCCAAGCCATGCCTTCCCTGGACCGGAAACAAGCTTCCTAGGACCGGTTTCTGGCATTTCAGCCGTCTTCAGCCAGGTTTGCTTGAATCCAGTGGCAAAGTGAGCAAGGGACTCACGTCTGAGCATACCCTGCCAACTTATGGCGAACAAAGTGGTACAAAAGGGGGTGGTGATGGACGGAGCATCAGAACCAATCAAACACTCACACCCAGTCAACAGATCCGGGTTTGATCCATCACCGTTCTTTAGCCCACTCTGCCACCCCAGTTCAGACATGGCCATATGCAAATCAGTCTGACCCTGTGCCTCATGGGAACAGTCCAGCCCGAACAGCCAAGCCATGCCTTCCCTGGACCGGAAACAAGCTTCCTAGGACCGGTTTTTGGCATTTCAGCCGTCTTCAGCCAGGCTTGCTTGAATCCAGTGGCAAAGTGAGCAAGGGACTCACGTCTGAGCATACCCTGCCAACTTATGGCGAACAAAGCGGTACAAAAGGGGGTGGTGATGGACGGAGCATCAGAACCAATCAAACACTCACACCCAGTCAACAGATCCGGGTTTGATCCATCACCGTTCTTTAGCCCACTCTGCCACCCCAGTTCAGACATGGCCATATGCAAATCAGTCTGACCCTGTGCCTCATGGGAACAGTCCAGCCCGAACAGCCAAGCCATGCCTTCCCTGGACCGGAAACAAGCTTCCTAGGACCGGTTTCTGGCATTTCAGCCGTCTTCAGCCAGGCTTGCTTGAATCCAGTGGCAAAGTGAGCAAGGGACTCACGTCTGAGCATACCCTGCCAACTTATGGCGAACAAAAGCGGTACAAAAGGGGGTGGTGATGGACGGAGCATCAGAACCAATCAAACACTCACACCCAGTCAAAAGATCCGGGTTTGATCCATCACCGTTCTTTAGCCCACTCTGCCACCCCAGTTCAGACATGGCCATATGCAAATCAGTCTGACCCTGTGCCTCATGGGAACAGTCCAGCCCGAACTGCCAAGCCATGCCTTCCCTGGACCGGAAACAAGCTTCCTAGGACCGGTTTCTGGCAATTCAGCCGTCTTCAGCCAGGCTTGCTTGAATCCAGTGGCAAAGTGAGCAAGGGACTCATGTCTGAGCATACCCTGCCAACTTATGGCGAACAAAGCGGTACAAAAGGGGGTGGTGATGGACGGAGCATCAGAACCAATCAAACACTCACACCCAGTCAACAGATCCGGGTTTGATCCATCACCATTCTTTAGCCCACTCTGCCACCCCAGTTCAGACATGGCCATATGCAAATCAGTCTGACCCTGTGCCTCTTGGGAACAGTCCAGCCCGAACTGCCAAGCCATGCCTTCCCTGGACCGGAAACAAGCTTCCTAGGACCGGTTTCTGGCATTTCAGCCGTCTTCAGCCAGGCTTGCTTGAATCCAGTGGAAAAGTGAGCAAGGGAGTCACGTCTGAGCATACCCTGCCAACTTATGGCGAACAAAGCGGTACAAAAGAGGGTGGTGATGGACGGAGCATCAGAAGCAATCAAACACTCACACCCAGTCACCAGATCCGGGTTTGATCCATCACCGTTCTTTAGCCCACTCTGCCACCCCAGTTCAGACATGGCCATATGCAAATTAGTCTGACCCTGTGCCTCATGGGAACAGTCCAGCCAAAACTGCCAAGCCATGCCTTCCCTGGACCGGAAACAAGCTTCCTAGGACCGGTTTCTGGCATTTCAGCCGTCTTCAGCCAGGCTTGCTTGAATCCAGTGGCAAAGTGAGCAAGGGACTCACGTCTGAGCATACCCTGCCAACTTATGGCGAACAAAGCGGTACAAAAGGGGGTGGTGATGGACGGAGCATCAGAACCAATCAAACACTCACACCCAGTCAACAGATCCGGGTTTGATCCATCACCATTCTTTAGCCCACTCTGCCACCCCAGTTCAGACATGGCCATATGCAAATCAGTCTGACCCTGTGCCTCTTGGGAACAGTCCAGCCCGAACTGCCAAGCCATGCCTTCCCTGGACCGGAAACAATCTTCCTAGGACCGGTTTCTGGCATTTCAGCCGTCTTCAGCCAGGCTTGCTTGAATCCAGTGGCAAAGTGAGCAAGGGACTCACGTCTGAGCACACCCTGCCAACTTATGGCGAACAAAGCGGTACAAAAGGGGGTGGTGATGGACGGAGCATCAGAACCAATCAAACACTCACACCCAGTCAACAGATCCGGGTGTGATCCCTCACCGTTCTTTAGCCCACTCTGCCACCCCAGTTCAGACATGGCCATATGCAAATCAGTCTGACCCTGTGCCTCATGGGAACAGTCCAGCCCAAACTGCCAAGCCATGCCTTCCCTGGACCGGAAACAAGCTTCCTAGGACCGGTTTCTGGCATTTCAGCCGTCTTCAGCCAGGCTTGCTTGAATCCAGTGGGAAAGTGAGCAAGGGAGTCACGTCTGAGCATACCCTGCCAACTTATGGCGAACAAAGTGGTACAAAAGAGGTTGGTGATGGACGGAGCATCAGAAGCAATCAAACACTCACACCCAGTCACCAGATCCGGGTTTGATCCATCACCGTTCTTTAGCCCACTCTGCCACCCCAGTTCAGACATGGCCATATGCAAATCAGTCTGACCCTGTGCCTTATGGGAACAGTCCAGCCCGAACTGCCAAGCCATGCCTTCCCTGGACCGGAAACAAGCTTCCTAGGACCGGTTTCTGGCATTTCAGCCGTCTTCAGCCAGGCTTGCTTGAATCCAGTGGCAAAGTGAGCAAGGGACTCACGTCTGAGCATACCCTGCCAACTTATGGCGAACAAAGCGGTACAAAAGGGGGTGGTGATGGACGGAGCATCAGAAACAATCAAACACTCACACCCAGTCACCAGATCCGGGTTTGATCCATCACCGTTCTTTAGCCCACTCTGCCACCCCAGTTCAGACATGGCCATATGCAAATTAGTCTGACCCTGTGCCTCATGGGAACAGTCCAGCCAAAACTGCCAAGCCATGCCTTCCCTGGACCGTAAACAAGCTTCCTAGGACCGGTTTCTGGCATTTCAGCCGTCTTCAGCCAGGCTTGCATGAATCCAGTGGCAAAGTGAGCAAGGGACTCACGTCTGAGCATACCCTGCCAACTTATGGCGAACAAAGCGGTACAAAAGGGGGTGGTGATGGACGGAGCATCAGAACCAATCAAACACTCACACCCAGTCAACAGATCCGGGTTTGATCCATCACCGTTCTTTAGCCCACTCTGCCACCCCAGTTCAGACATGGCCATATGCAAATCAGTCTGACCCTGTGCCTCATGGGAACAGTCCAGCCCGAACAGCCAAGCCATGCCTTCCCTGGACCGGAAAGAAGCTTCCTAGGACCAGTTTCTGGCATTTCAGCCGTCTTCAGCCAGGCTTGCTTGAATCCAGTGGCAAAGTGAGCAAGGGACTCACGTCTGAGCATACCCTGCCAACTTATGGCGAACAAAGCGGTACAAAAGGGGGTGGTGATGGACGGAGCATCAGAACCAATCAAACACTCACACCCAGTCAACAGATCCGGGTTTGATCCATCACCGTTCTTTAGCCCACTCTGCCACCCCAGTTCAGACATGGCCATATGCAAATCAGTCTGACCCTGTGCCTCATGGGAACAGCCCAGCCCGAACAGCCAAGCCATGCCTTCCCTGGACCGGAAACAAGCTTCCTAGGACCGGTTTCTGGCATTTGAGCCGTCTTCAGCCAGGCTTGCTTGAATCCAGTGGCAAAGTGAGCAAGGGATTCACGTCTGAGCATACCCTGCCAACTTATGGCGAACAAAAGCGGTACAAAAGGGGGTGGTGATGGACGGAGCATCAGAACCAATCAAACACTCACACCCAGTCAACAGATCCGGGTTTGATCCATCACCGTTCTTTAGCCCACTCTGCCACCCCAGTTCAGACATGGCCATATGCAAATCAGTCTGACCCTGTGCCTCATGGGAACAGTCCAGCCCGATCTGCCAAGCCATGCCTTCCCTGGACCGGAAACAAGCTTCCTAGGACCGGTTTCTGGCATTTCAGCTGTCTTCAGCCAGGCTTGCTTGAATCCAGTGGCAAAGTGAGCAAGGGACTCACGTTTGAGCATACCCTGCCAACTTATGGCGAACAAAGTGGTACAAAAGGGGGTGGTGATGGACGGAGCATCAGAACCAATCAAACACTCACACCCAGTCAACAGATCCGGGTTTGATCCATCACCATTCTTTAGCCCACTCTGCCACCCCAGTTCAGACATGGCCATATGCAAATCAGTCTGTCCCTGTGCCTCTTGGGAACAGTCCAGCCCGAACTGCCAAGCCATGCCTTCCCTGGACCGGAAACAAGCTTCCTAGGACCGGTTTCTGGCATTTCAGCCGTCTTCAGCCAGGCTTGCTTGAATCCAGTGGCAAAGTGAGCAAGGGACTCACGTCTGAGCATACCCTGCCAACTTATGGCGAACAAAGCGGTACAAAAGAAGGTGGTGATGGACGGAGCATCAGAAACAATCAAACACTCACACCCAGTCACTAGATCCGGGTTTGATCCATCACCGTTCTTTAGCCCACTCTGCCACCCCAGTTCAGACATGGCCATTTGCAAATTAGTCTGACCCTGTGCCTCATGGGAACAGTCCAGCCCGAACTGCCAAGCCATGCCTTCCCTGGACCGGAAATAAGCTTCTTACGACCGGTTTCTGGCATTTCAGCCGTCTTCAGCCAGGCTTGCTTGAATCCAGTGGCAAAGTGAGCAAGGGACTCACGTCTGAGCATACCCTGCCAACTTATGGCGAACAAAGCGGTACAAAAGGGGGTGGTGATGGACGGAGCATCAGAACCAATCAAACACTCACACCCAGTCAACAGATCCGGGTTTGATCCATCACCGTTCTTTAGCCCACTCTGCCACCCCAGTTCAGACATGGCCATATGCAAATCAGTCTGACCCTGTGCCTCATGGGAACAGCCCAGCCCGAACAGCCAAGCCATGCCTTCCCTGGACCGGAAACAAGCTTCCTAGGACAGGTTTCTGGCATTTGAGCCGTCTTCAGCCAGGCTTGCTTGAATCCAGTGGCAAAGTGAGCAAGGGATTCACGTCTGAGCATACCCTGCCAACTTATGGCGAACAAAAGCGGTACAAAAGGGGGTGGTGATGGACGGAGCATCAGAACCAATCAAACACTCACACCCAGTCAACAGATCCGGGTTTGATCCATCACCGTTCTTTAGCCCACTCTGCCACCCCAGTTCAGACATGGCCATATGCAAATCAGTCTGACCCTGTGCCTCATGGGAACAGTCCAGCCCGATCTGCCAAGCCATGCCTTCCCTGGACCGGAAACAAGCTTCCTAGGACCGGTTTCTGGCATTTCAGCTGTCTTCAGCCAGGCTTGCTTGAATCCAGTGGCAAAGTGAGCAAGGGACTCACGTTTGAGCATACCCTGCCAACTTATGGCGAACAAAGTGGTACAAAAGGGGGTGGTGATGGACGGAGCATCAGAACCAATCAAACACTCACACCCAGTAAACAGATCCGGGTTTGATCCATCACCATTCTTTAGCCCACTCTGCCACCCCAGTTCAGACATGGCCATATGCAAATCAGTCTGTCCCTGTGCCTCTTGGGAACAGTCCAGCCCGAACTGCCAAGCCATGCCTTCCCTGGACCGGAAACAAGCTTCCTAGGACCAGTTTCTGGCATTTCAGCCGTCTTCAGCCATGCTTGCTTGAATCCAGTGGCAAAGTGAGCAAGGGACTCACGTCTGAGCATACCCTGCCAACTTATGGCGAACAAAGCGGTACAAAAGAAGGTGGTGATGGACGGAGCATCAGAAACAATCAAACACTCACACCCAGTCACTAGATCCGGGTTTGATCCATCACCGTTCTTTAGCCCACTCTGCCACCCCAGTTCAGACATGGCCATATGCAAATTAGTCTGACCCTGTGCCTCATGGGAACAGTCCAGCCCGAACTGCCAAGCCATGCCTTCCCTGGACCGGAAATAAGCTTCTTACGACCGGTTTCTGGCATTTCAGCCGTCTTCAGCCAGGCTTGCTTGAATCCAGTGGCAAAGTGAGCAAGGGACTCACGTCTGAGCATACCCTGCCAACTTATGGCGAACATAGCGGTACAAAAGGGGGTGGTGATGGACGGAGCATCAGAACCAATCAAACACTCACACCCAGTCAACAGATCCGGGTTTGATCCATCACCGTTCTTTAGCCCACTCTGCCACCCCAGTTCAGACATGGCCATATGCAAATCAGTCTGACCCTGTGCCTCATGGGAACAGTCCAGCCCGAACAGCCAAGCCATGCCTTTCCTGGACCGGAAACAAGCTTCCTAGGACCGGTTTCTGGCATTTCAACCATCTTCAGCCAGGCTTGCTTGAATCCAGTGGCAAAGTGAGCAAGGGACTCACGTCTGAGCATACCCTGCCAACTTATGGCGAACAAAAGCGGTACAAAACGGGGTGGTGATGGACGGAGCATCAGAACCAATCAAACACTCACACCCAGTCAACAGATCCGGGTTTGATCCATCACCGTTCTTTAGCCCACTCTGCCACCCCAGTTCAGACATGGCCATATGCAAATCAGTCTGACCCTGTGCCTCATGGGAACAGTCCAGCCCGAACTGCCAAGCCATGCCTTCCCTGGACCGGAAACAAGCTTCCTAGGACCGGTTTCTGGCATTTCAGCCGTCTTCAGCCAGGCTTGCTTGAATCCAGTGGCAAAGTGAGCAAGGGACTCACGTCTGAGCATACCCTGCCAACTTATGGCGAACAAAGCGGTACAAAAGGGGGTGGTGATGGACGGAGCATCAGAACCAATCAAACACTCACACCCAGTCAACAGATCCGGGTTTGATCCATCACCATTCTTTAGCCCACTCTGCCACCCCAGTTCAGACATGGCCATATGCAAATCAGTCTGACCCTGTGCCTCTTGGGAACAGTCCAGCCCGAACTGCCAAGCCATGCCTTCCCTGGACCGGAAACAAGCTTCCTAGGCCCGGTTTCTGGCATTTCAGCCGTCTTCAGCTAGGCTTGCTTGAATCCAGTGGCAAAGTGAGCAAGGGACACACGTCTGAGCATACCCTGCCAACTTATGGCGAACAAAGCGGTACAAAAGGGGGTGGTGATGGACGGAGCATCAGACGCAATCAAACACTCACACCCAGTCAACAGATCCGAGTTTGATCCATCACCGTTCTTTAGCCCACTCTGCCACCCCAGTTCAGACATGGCCATATGCAAATCAGTCTGACCCTGTGCCTCATGGGAACAGTCTAGCCCGAACTGCCAAGCCATGCCTTCCCTGGACCGGAAACAAGCTTCCTAGGACCGGTTTCTGGCATTTCAGCCGTCTTCAGCCAGGCTTGCTTTAATCCAGTGGCAAAGTGAGCCAGGGACTCACGTCTGAGCATACCCTGCCAACTTATGGCGAACAAAGCGGTACAAAAGGGGGTGGTGATGGACGGAGCATCAGAACCAATCAAACACTCACACCCAGTCAACAGATCCGGGTTTGATCCATCACCGTTCTTTAGCCCACTCTGCCACCCCAGTTCAGACATGGCCATATGCAAATCAGTCTGACCCTGTGCCTCATGGGAACAGTCCAGCCCGAACTGCCAAGCCATGCCTTCCCTGGACCGGAAACAAGCTTCCTAGGACCGGTTTCTGGCATTTCAGCCATCTTCAGCCAGGCTTGCTTGAATCCAGTGGCAAAGTGAGCAAGGGACTCACGTCTGAGCATACCCTGCCAACTTATGGCGAACAAAGCGGTACAAAAGGGGGTGGTGATGGACGGAGCATCAGAACCAATCAAACACTCACACCCAGTCAACAGATCCGGGTTTGATCTATCACCGTTCTTTAGCCCACTCTGCCACCCCAGTTCAGACATGGCCATATGCAAATCAGTCTGACCCTGTGCCTCATAGGAACACTCCAGCCCGAAGTGCCAAGCCATGCCTTCCCTGGACCGGAAACAAGCTTCCTAGGACCGGTTTCTGGCATTTCA
Organism: Triturus cristatus; assembly: GCF_964204655.1. Taxonomy (NCBI): domain Eukaryota; kingdom Metazoa; phylum Chordata; class Amphibia; order Caudata; family Salamandridae; genus Triturus; species Triturus cristatus. Next base: position 216,365 of record NW_028188410.1, read on the forward strand.
GCCGTCTTCAGCCAGGCTTGCTTGAATCCGGTGGCAAAGTGAGCAAGGGACTCACGTCTGAGCATACCCTGCCAACTTATGGCAAACAAAGCGGTACAAAAGGGGGTGGTGATGGACGGAGCATCAGAACCAATCAAACACTCACACCCAGTCAACAGATCCGGGTTTGATCCATCACCGTTCTTTAGCCCACTCTGCCACCCCAGTTCAGACATGGCCATATGCAAATCAGTCTGACCCTGTGCCTCATGAGAACAGTCCAGCCCGAACTGCCAAGCCATGCCTTCCTTGGACCGGAAACAAGCTTCCTAGGACCGGTTTCTGGCATTTCAGCCGTCTTCAGCCAGGCTTGCTTGAATCCAGTGGCAAAGTGAGCAAGGGACTCACGTCTGAGCATACCCTGCCAACTTATGGCGAACAAAGCGGTACAAAAGGGGGTGGTGATGGACGGAGCATCAGAACCAATCAAACACTCACACCCAGTCAACAGATCCGGGTTTGATCCATTACCATTCTTTAGCCCACTCTGCCACCCCAGTTCAGACATGGCCATATGGAAATCAGTCTGACCCTGTGCCTCATGGGAACAGTCCAGCCGGAACTGCCAAGCCATGCCTTCCCTGGACCGGAAACAAGCTTCCTAGGACTGGTTTCTGGCATTTCAGCCGTCTTCAGCCAGGCTTCCTTGAATCCAGTGGCAAAGTGAGCAAGGGACTCACGTCTGAGCATACCCTGCCAACTTATGGCGAACAAAGCGGTACAAAAGGGGGTGGTGATGGACGGAGCATCAGAACCAATCAAACACTCACACCCAGTCAACAGATCCGGGTTTGATCCATCACCGTTCTTTAGCCCACTCTGCCACCCCAGTTCAGACATGGCCATATGCAAATCAGTCTGACCCTGTTCATCATGGGAACAGTCCAGCCCGAACTGCCAAGCCATGCCTTCCCTGGACCGGAAACAAGCTTCCTAGGACCGGTTTCTGGCATTTCAGCCGTCTTCAGCCAGGCTTGCTTGAATCCAGTGGCAAAGTGAGCAAGGGACTCACGTCTGAGCATACCCTGCCAACTTATGGCGAACAAAGCGGTACAAAAGGGGATGGTGATGGACGGAGCATCAGAACCAATCAAACACTCACACCCAGTCAACAGATCCGGGTTTGATCCATCACCGTTCTTTAGCCCACTCTGCCACCCCAGTTCAGACATGACCATATGCAAATCAGTCTGACCCTGTGCCTCATGGGAACAGTCCAGCTTGAACTTCCAAGCCATGCCTTCCCTGGACCAGAAACAAGCTTCCTAGGACCGGTTTCTGGCATTTCAGCCGTCTTCAGCCAGGCTTGCTTGAATCCAGTGGCAAAGTGAGCAAGGGACTCACGTCTGAGCATACCCTGCCAACTTATGGCAAACAAAGCGGTACAAAAGGGGGTGGTGATGGACGGAGCATCAGAACCAATCAAACACTCACACCCAGTCAACAGATCCGGGTTTGATCCATTCACCGTTCTTTAGCCCACTCTGCCACCCCAGTTCAGACATGGCCATATGCAAATCAGTCTGACCCTGTGCCTCATGGGAACAGTCCAGCCCGAACTGCCAAGCCATGCCTTCCCTGGACCGGAAACAAGCTTCCTAGGCCTGGTTTCTGGCATTTCAGCCGTCTTCAGCCAGGCTTGCTTGAATCCAGTGGCAAAGTGAGCAAGGGACACACGTCTGAGCATACCCTGCCAACTTATGGCGAACAAAGCGGTACAAAAGGGGGTGGTGATGGACGGAGCATCAGAACCAATCAAACACTCACACCCAGTCAACAGATCCGGGTTTGATCCATCACCGTTCTTTAGCCCACTCTGCCACACCAGTTCAGACATGGCCATATGCAAATCAGTCTGACCCTGTGCCTCATGGGAACAGTCCAGTCCGAACTGCCAAGCCATGCCTTCCCTGGACCGGAAACAAGCTTCCTAGGACCGGTTTCTGGCATTTCAGCCGTCTTCAGCCAGGCTTGCTTGAATCCAGTGGCAAAGTGAGCAAGGGACTCACGTTTGAGCATACCCTGCCAACTTATGGCGAACAAAGCGGTACAAAAGGGGGTGGTGATGGACGGAGCATCAGAAGCAATCAAACACTCACACCCAGTCACCAGATCCGGGTTTGATCCATCACCGTTCTTTAGCCCACTCTGCCACCCCAGTTCAGACATGGCCATATGCAAATTAGTCTGACCTTGTGCCTCATGGGAACAGTCCAGCCCAAACTGCCAAGCCATGCCTTCCCTGGACCGGAAACAAGCTTCCTAGGACCGGTTTCTGGCATTTCAGCCGTCTTCAGCCAGGCTTGCTTGAATCCAGTGGCAAAGTGAGCAAGGGACTCACGTCTGAGCATACCCTGCCAACTTATGGCGAACAAAGCGGTACAAAAGGGGGTGGTGATGGACGGAGCATCAGAACCAATCAAACACTCACACCCAGTCAACAGATCCGGGTTTGATCCATCACCGTTTTTTAGCCCACTCTGCCACCCCAGTTCAGACATGGCCATATGCAAATCAGTCTGACCCTGTGCCTCATGGGAACAGTCCAGCCCGAACAGCCAAGCCATGCCTTCCCTGGACCGGAAACAAGCTTCCTAGGACCGGTTTCTGGCATTTCAGCCGTCTTCAGCCAGGCTTGCTTGAATCCAGTGGCAAAGTGAGCAAGGGACTCACGTCTGAGCATACCCTGCCAACTTATGGCGAAAAAAAGCGGTACAAAAGGGGGTGGTGATGGACGGAGCATCAGAACCAATCAAACACTCACACCCAGTCAACAGATCCGGGTTTGATCCATCACCGTTCTTTAGCCCACTCTGCCACCCCAGTTCAGACATGGCCATATGCAAATCAGTCTGACCCTGTGCCTCATGGGAACAGTCCAGCCCGAACTGCCAAGCCATGCCTTCCCTGGACCGGAAACAAGCTTCCTAGGACCGGTTTCTGGCATTTCAGCCGTCTTCAGCCAGGCTTGCTTGAATCCAGTGGCAAAGTGAGCAAGGGACTCACGTCTGAGCATACCCTGCCAACTTATGGCGAACAAAGCGGTACAAAAGGGGGTGGTGATGGATGGAGCATCAGAACCAATCAAACACTCACACCCAGTCAACAGATCCGGGTTTGATCCATCACCATTCTTTAGCCCACTCTGCCACCCCAGTTCAGACATGGCCATATGAAAATCAGTCTGTCCCTGTGCCTCTTGGGAACAGTCCAGCCCGAACTGCCAAGCCATGCCTTCCCTGGACCGGAAACAAGCTTCCTAGGACCGGTTTCTGGCATTTCAGCCGTCTTCAGCCAGGCTTGCTTGAATCCAGTGGCAAAGTGAGCAAGGGACTCACGTCTGAGCATACCCTGCCAACTTATGGCGAACAAAAGCGGTACAAAACGGGGTGGTGATGGACGGAGCATCAGAACCAATCAAACACTCACACCCAGTCAACAGATCCGGGTTTGATCCATCACCGTTCTTTAGCCCACTCTGCCACCCCAGTTCAGACATGGCCATATGCAAATCAGTCTGACCCTGTGCCTCATGGGAACAGTCCAGCCCGAACTGCCAAGCCATGCCTTCCCTGGACCGGAAACAAGCTTCCTAGGACCGGTTTCTGGCATTTCAGCCGTCTTCAGCCAGGCTTGCTTGAATCCAGTGGCAAAGTGAGCAAGGGACTCACGTCTGAGCATACCCTGCCAACTTATGGCGAACAAAGCGGTACAAAAGGGGGTGGTGATGGACGGAGCATCAGAACCAATCAAACACTCACACCCAGTCAACAGATCCGAGTTTGATCCATCACCGTTCTTTAGCCCACTCTGCCACCCCAGTTCAGACATGGCCATATGCAAATCAGTCTGACCCTGTGCCTCATGGGAACAGTCTAGCCCGAACTGCCAAGCCATGCCTTCCCTGGACCGGAAACAAGCTTCCTAGGACCGGTTTCTGGAATTTCAGCCGTCTTCAGCCAGGCTTGCTTTAATCCAGTGGCAAAGTGAGCCAGGGACTCACGTCTGAGCATACCCTGCCAACTTATGGCGAACAAAGCGGTACAAAAGGGGGTGGTGATGGACGGAGCATCAGAACCAATCAAACACTCACACCCAGTCAACAGATCCGGGTTTGATCCATCACCGTTCTTTAGCCCACTCTGCCACCCCAGTTCAGACATGGCCATATGCAAATCAGTCTGACCCTGTGCCTCATGGGAACAGTCCAGCCCGAACTGCCAAGCCATGCCTTCCCTGGACCGGAAACAAGCTTCCTAGGACCGGTTTCTGGCATTTCAGCCATCTTCAGCCAGGCTTGCTTGAATCCAGTGGCAAAGTGAGCAAGGGACTCACGTCTGAGCATACCCTGCCAACTTATGGCGAACAAAGCGGTACAAAAGGGGGTGGTGATGGACGGAGCATCAGAACCAATCAAACACTCACACCCAGTCAACAGATCCGGGTTTGATCTATCACCGTTCTTTAGCCCACTCTGCCACCCCAGTTCAGACATGGCCATATGCAAATCAGTCTGACCCTGTGCCTCATAGGAACACTCCAGCCCGAAGTGCCAAGCCATGCCTTCCCTGGACCGGAAACAAGCTTCCTAGGACCGGTTTCTGGCATTTCAGCCGTCTTCAGCCAGGCTTGCTTGAATCCGGTGGCAAAGTGAGCAAGGGACTCACGTCTGAGCATACCCTGCCAACTTATGGCAAACAAAGCGGTACAAAAGGGGGTGGTGATGGACGGAGCATCAGAACCAATCAAACACTCACACCCAGTCAACAGATCCGGGTTTGATCCATCACCGTTCTTTAGCCCACTCTGCCACCCCAGTTCAGACATGGCCATATGCAAATCAGTCTGACCCTGTGCCTCATGAGAACAGTCCAGCCCGAACTGCCAAGCCATGCCTTCCTTGGACCGGAAACAAGCTTCCTAGGACCGGTTTCTGGCATTTCAGCCGTCTTCAGCCAGGCTTGCTTGAATCCAGTGGCAAAGTGAGCAAGGGACTCACGTCTGAGCATACCCTGCCAACTTATGGCGAACAAAGCGGTACAAAAGGGGGTGGTGATGGACGGAGCATCAGAACCAATCAAACACTCACACCCAGTCAACAGATCCGGGTTTGATCCATTACCATTCTTTAGCCCACTCTGCCACCCCAGTTCAGACATGGCCATATGGAAATCAGTCTGACCCTGTGCCTCATGGGAACAGTCCAGCCGGAACTGCCAAGCCATGCCTTCCCTGGACCGGAAACAAGCTTCCTAGGACTGGTTTCTGGCATTTCAGCCGTCTTCAGCCAGGCTTCCTTGAATCCAGTGGCAAAGTGAGCAAGGGACTCACGTCTGAGCATACCCTGCCAACTTATGGCGAACAAAGCGGTACAAAAGGGGGTGGTGATGGACGGAGCATCAGAACCAATCAAACACTCACACCCAGTCAACAGATCCGGGTTTGATCCATCACCGTTCTTTAGCCCACTCTGCCACCCCAGTTCAGACATGGCCATATGCAAATCAGTCTGACCCTGTTCATCATGGGAACAGTCCAGCCCGAACTGCCAAGCCATGCCTTCCCTGGACCGGAAACAAGCTTCCTAGGACCGGTTTCTGGCATTTCAGCCGTCTTCAGCCAGGCTTGCTTGAATCCAGTGGCAAAGTGAGCAAGGGACTCACGTCTGAGCATACCCTGCCAACTTATGGCGAACAAAGCGGTACAAAAGGGGATGGTGATGGACGGAGCATCAGAACCAATCAAACACTCACACCCAGTCAACAGATCCGGGTTTGATCCATCACCGTTCTTTAGCCCACTCTGCCACCCCAGTTCAGACATGACCATATGCAAATCAGTCTGACCCTGTGCCTCATGGGAACAGTCCAGCTTGAACTTCCAAGCCATGCCTTCCCTGGACCAGAAACAAGCTTCCTAGGACCGGTTTCTGGCATTTCAGCCGTCTTCAGCCAGGCTTGCTTGAATCCAGTGGCAAAGTGAGCAAGGGACTCACGTCTGAGCATACCCTGCCAACTTATGGCAAACAAAGCGGTACAAAAGGGGGTGGTGATGGACGGAGCATCAGAACCAATCAAACACTCACACCCAGTCAACAGATCCGGGTTTGATCCATTCACCGTTCTTTAGCCCACTCTGCCACCCCAGTTCAGACATGGCCATATGCAAATCAGTCTGACCCTGTGCCTCATGGGAACAGTCCAGCCCGAACTGCCAAGCCATGCCTTCCCTGGACCGGAAACAAGCTTCCTAGGCCTGGTTTCTGGCATTTCAGCCGTCTTCAGCCAGGCTTGCTTGAATCCAGTGGCAAAGTGAGCAAGGGACACACGTCTGAGCATACCCTGCCAACTTATGGCGAACAAAGCGGTACAAAAGGGGGTGGTGATGGACGGAGCATCAGAACCAATCAAACACTCACACCCAGTCAACAGATCCGGGTTTGATCCATCACCGTTCTTTAGCCCACTCTGCCACACCAGTTCAGACATGGCCATATGCAAATCAGTCTGACCCTGTGCCTCATGGGAACAGTCCAGTCCGAACTGCCAAGCCATGCCTTCCCTGGACCGGAAACAAGCTTCCTAGGACCGGTTTCTGGCATTTCAGCCGTCTTCAGCCAGGCTTGCTTGAATCCAGTGGCAAAGTGAGCAAGGGACTCACGTTTGAGCATACCCTGCCAACTTATGGCGAACAAAGCGGTACAAAAGGGGGTGGTGATGGACGGAGCATCAGAAGCAATCAAACACTCACACCCAGTCACCAGATCCGGGTTTGATCCATCACCGTTCTTTAGCCCACTCTGCCACCCCAGTTCAGACATGGCCATATGCAAATTAGTCTGACCTTGTGCCTCATGGGAACAGTCCAGCCCAAACTGCCAAGCCATGCCTTCCCTGGACCGGAAACAAGCTTCCTAGGACCGGTTTCTGGCATTTCAGCCGTCTTCAGCCAGGCTTGCTTGAATCCAGTGGCAAAGTGAGCAAGGGACTCACGTCTGAGCATACCCTGCCAACTTATGGCGAACAAAGCGGTACAAAAGGGGGTGGTGATGGACGGAGCATCAGAACCAATCAAACACTCACACCCAGTCAACAGATCCGGGTTTGATCCATCACCGTTTTTTAGCCCACTCTGCCACCCCAGTTCAGACATGGCCATATGCAAATCAGTCTGACCCTGTGCCTCATGGGAACAGTCCAGCCCGAACAGCCAAGCCATGCCTTCCCTGGACCGGAAACAAGCTTCCTAGGACCGGTTTCTGGCATTTCAGCCGTCTTCAGCCAGGCTTGCTTGAATCCAGTGGCAAAGTGAGCAAGGGACTCACGTCTGAGCATACCCTGCCAACTTATGGCGAAAAAAAGCGGTACAAAAGGGGGTGGTGATGGACGGAGCATCAGAACCAATCAAACACTCACACCCAGTCAACAGATCCGGGTTTGATCCATCACCGTTCTTTAGCCCACTCTGCCACCCCAGTTCAGACATGGCCATATGCAAATCAGTCTGACCCTGTGCCTCATGGGAACAGTCCAGCCCGAACTGCCAAGCCATGCCTTCCCTGGACCGGAAACAAGCTTCCTAGGACCGGTTTCTGGCATTTCAGCCGTCTTCAGCCAGGCTTGCTTGAATCCAGTGGCAAAGTGAGCAAGGGACTCACGTCTGAGCATACCCTGCCAACTTATGGCGAACAAAGCGGTACAAAAGGGGGTGGTGATGGATGGAGCATCAGAACCAATCAAACACTCACACCCAGTCAACAGATCCGGGTTTGATCCATCACCATTCTTTAGCCCACTCTGCCACCCCAGTTCAGACATGGCCATATGAAAATCAGTCTGTCCCTGTGCCTCTTGGGAACAGTCCAGCCCGAACTGCCAAGCCATGCCTTCCCTGGACCGGAAACAAGCTTCCTAGGACCGGTTTCTGGCATTTCAGCCGTCTTCAGCCAGGCTTGCTTGAATCCAGTGGCAAAGTGAGCAAGGGACTCACGTCTGAGCATACCCTGCCAACTTATGGCGAACAAAGCGGTACAAAAGGGGGTGGTGATGGACGGAGCATCAGAAACAATCAAACACTCACACCCAGTCACCAGATCCGGGTTTGATCCATCACCGTTCTTTAGCCCACTCTGCCACCCCAGTTCAGACATGGCCATTTGCAAATTAGTCTGACCCTGTGCCTCATGGGAACAGTCCAGCCCGAACTGCCAAGCCATGCCTTCCCTGGACCGGAAACAAGCTTCCTACGACCGGTTTCTGGCATTTCAGCCGTCTTCAGCCAGGCTTGCTTGAATCCAGTGGCAAAGTGAGCAAGGGACTCACGTCTGAGCATACCCTGCCAACTTATGGCGAACAAAGCGGTACAAAAGGGGGTGGTGATGGACGGAGCATCAGAACCAATCAATTACTCACACCCAGTCAACAGATCCGGGTTTGATCCATCACCGTTCTTTAGCCCACTCTGCCACCCCAGTTCAGACATGGCCATATGCAAATCAGTCTGACCCTGTGCCTCATGGGAACAGTCCAGCCCGAACAGCCAAGCCATGCCTTCCCTGGACCGGAAACAAGCTTCCTAGGACCGGTTTCTGGCATTTCAGCCGTCTTCAGCCAGGCTTGCTTGAATCCAGTGGCAAAGTGAGCAAGGGACTCACGTCTGAGCATACCCTGCCAACTTATGGCGAACAAAAGCGGTACAAAAGGGGGTGGTGATGGACGGAGCATCAGAACCAATCAAACACTCACACCCAGTCAACAGATCCGGGTTTGATCCATCACCGTTCTTTAGCCCACTCTGCCACCCCAGTTCAGACATGGCCATATGCAAATCAGTCTGACCCTGTGCCTCATGGGAACAGTCCAGCCCGAACTGCCAAGCCATGCCTTCCCTGGACCGGAAACAAGCTTCCTAGGACCGGTTTCTGGCATTTCAGCCGTCTTCAGCCAGGCTTGCTTGAATCCAGTGGCAAAGTGAGCAAGGGACTCATGTCTGAGCATACCCTGCCAACTTATGGCGAACAAAGCGGTACAAAAGGGGGTGGTGATGGATGGAGCATCAGAACCAATCAAACACTCACACCCAGTCAACAGATCCGGGTTTGATCCATCACCATTCTTTAGCCCACTCTGCCACCCCAGTTCAGACATGGCCATATGCAAATCAGTCTGTCCCTGTGCCTCTTGGGAACAGTCCAGCCCGAACTGCCAAGCCATGCCTTCCCTGGACCGGAAACAAGCTTCCTAGGACCGGTTTCTGGCATTTCAGCCGTCTTCAGCCAGGCTTGCTTGAATCCAGTGGCAAAGTGAGCAAGGGACTCACGTCTGAGCATACCCTGCCAACTTATGGCGAACAAAGCGGTACAAAAGGGGGTGGTGATGGACGGAGCATCAGAAACAATCAAACACTCACACCCAGTCACCAGATCCGGGTTTGATCCATCACCGTTCTTTAGCCCACTCTGCCACCCCAGTTCAGACATGGCCATTTGCAAATTAGTCTGACCCTGTGCCTCATGGGAACAGTCCAGCCCGAACTGCCAAGCCATGGCTTCCCTGGACCGGAAACAAGCTTCCTACGACCGGTTTCTGGCATTTCAGCCGTCTTCAGCCAGGCTTGCTTGAATCCAGTGGCAAAGTGAGCAAGGGACTCACGTCTGAGCATACCCTGCCAACTTATGGCGAACAAAGCGGTACAAAAGGGGGTGGTGATGGACGGAGCATCAGAACCAATCAATTACTCACACCCAGTCAACAGATCCGGGTTTGATCCATCACCGTTCTTTAGCCCACTCTGCCACCCCAGTTCAGACATGGCCATATGCAAATCAGTCTGACCCTGTGCCTCATGGGAACATTCCAGCCCGAACAGCCAAGCCATGCCTTCCCTGGACCGGAAACAAGCTTCCTAGGACCGGTTTCTGGCATTTCAGCCGTCTTCAGCCAGGCTTGCTTGAATCCAGTGGCAAAGTGAGCAAGGGACTCACGTCTGAGCATACCCTGCCAACTTATGGCGAACAAAGCGGTACAAAAGGGGGTGGTGATGGACGGAGCATCAGAACCAATCAAACACTCACACCCAGTCAACAGATCCGGGTTTGATCCATCACCGTTCTTTAGCCCACTCTGCCACCCCAGTTCAGACATGGCCATATGCAAATCAGTCTGACCCTGTGCCTCATGGGAACAGTCCAGCCCGAACAGCCAAGCCATGCCTTCCCTGGACCGGAAACAAGCTTCCTAGGACCGGTTTCTGGCATTTCAGCCGTCTTCAGCCAGGCTTGCTTGAATCCAGTGGCAAAGTGAGCAAGGGACTCACGTCTGAGCATACCCTGCCAACTTATGGCAAACAAAAGCGGTACAAAAGGGGGTGGTGATGGACGGAGCATCAGAACCAATCAAACACTCACACCCAGTCAACAGATCCGGGTTTGATCTATCACCGTTCTTTAGCCCACTCTGCCACCCCAGTTCAGACATGGCCATATGCAAATCAGTCTGACCCTGTGCCTCATGGGAACAGTCCAGCCCGAACTGCCAAGCCATGCCTTCCCTGGACCGGAAACAAGCTTCCTAGGACCGGTTTCTGGCATTTCAGCCGTCTTCAGCCAGGCTTGCTTGAATCCAGTGGCAAAGTGAGCAAGGGACTCACGTCTGAGCATACCCTGCCAACTTATGGCGAACAAAGCGGTACAAAAGGGGGTGGTGATGGACGGAACATCAGAACCAATCAAACACTCACACCCAGTCAACAGATCCGGGTTTGATCCATCACCATTCTTTAGCCCACTCTGCCACCCCAGTTCAGACATGGCCATATGCAAATCAGTCTGACCCTGTGCCTCTTGGGAACAGTCCAGCCCGAACTGCCAAGCCATGCCTTCCCTGGACCGGAAACAAGCTTCCTAGGACCGGTTTCTGGCATTTCAGCCGTCTTCAGCCAGGCTTGCTTGAATCCAGTGGCAAAGTGAGCAAGGGACTCACGTCTGAGCATACCCTGCCAACTTATGGCGAACAAAGCGGTACAAAAGGGGGTGGTGATGGACGGAGCATCAGAAGCAATCAAACACTCACACCCAGTCACCAGATCCGGATTTGATCCATCAACGTTCTTTAGCCCACTCTGCCACCCCAGTTCAGACATGGCCATATGCAAATCAGTCTGACCCTGTGCCTCATGGGAACAGTCCAGCCCGAACTGCCAAGCCATGCCTTCCCTGGACCGGAAACAAGCTTCCTAGGACCGGTTTCTGGCATTTCAGCCGTCTTCAGCCAGGCTTGCTTGAATCCAGTGGCAAAGTGAGCAAGGGACTCACGTCTGAGCATACCCTGCCAACTTATGGCGAACAAAGCGGTACAAAAGGGGGTGGTGATGGACGGAGCATCAGAAACAATCAAACACTCACACCCAGTCACCAGATCCGGGTTTGATCCATCACCGTTCTTTAGCCCACTCTGCCACCCCAGTTCAGACATGGCCATATGCAAATCAGTCTGACCCTGTGCCTCATGGGAACAGTGCAGCCCAAACTGCCAAGCCATGCCTTCCCTGGACCGGAAACAAGCTTCCTAGGACCGGTTTCTGGCATTTCAGCCGTCTTCAGCCAGGCTTGCTTGAATCCAGTGGCAAAGTGAGCAAGGGACTCACGTCTGAGCATACCCTGCCAACTTATGGCGAACAAAGCGGTACAAAAGGGGGTGGTGATGGACGGAGCATCAGAACCAATCAAACACTCACACCCAGTCAACAGATCCGGGTTTGATCCATCACCGTTCTTTAGCCCACTCTGCCACCCCAGTTCAGACATGGCCATATGCAAATCAGTCTGACCCTGTGCCTCATGGGAACAGTCCAGCCCGAACAGCCAAGCCATGCCTTCCCTGGACCGGAAACAAGCTTCCTAGGACCGGTTTCTGGCATTTCAGCCGTCTTCAGCCAGGCTTGCTTGAATCCAGTGGCAAAGTGAGCAAGGGACTCACGTCTGAGCATACCCTGCCAACTTATGGCGAACAAAGCGGTACAAAAGGGGGTGGTGATGGACGGAGCATCAGAACCAATCAAACACTCACACCCAGTCAACAGATCCGGGTTTGATCCATCACCGTTCTTTAGCCCACTCTGCCACCCCAGTTCAGACATGGCCATATGCAAATCAGTCTGACCCTGTGCCTCATGGGAACAGTCCAGCCCGAACTGCCAAGCCATGCCTTCCCTGGACCGGAAACAAGCTTCCTAGGACCGGTTTCTGGCATTTCAGCCGTCTTCAGCCAGGCTTGCTTGAATCCAGTGTCAAAGTGAGCAAGGGACTCACGTCTGAGCATACCCTGCCAACTTATGGCGCACAAAGCGGTACAAAAGGGGGTGGTGATGGACGGAGCATCAGAACCAATCAAACACTCACACCCAGTCAACAGATCCGGGTTTGATCCATCACCATTCTTTAGCCCCCTCTGCCACCCCAGTTAAGACATGGCCATATGCAAATCAGTCTGTCCCTGTGCCTCTTGGGAACAGTCCAGCCCGAACTGCCAAGCCATGCCTTCCCTGGACCGGAAACAAGCTTCCTAGGACCGGTTTCTGGCATTTCAGCCGTCTTCAGCCAGGCTTGCTTGAATCCAGTGGCAAAGTGAGCAAGGGACTCACGTCTGAGCATACCCTGCCAACTTATGGCGAACAAAGCGGTACAAAAGGGGGTGGTGATGGACGGAGCATCAGAACCAATCAAACACTCACACCCAGTCAACAGATCCGGGTTTGATCCCTCACCGTTCTTTAGCCCACTCTGCCACCCCAGTTCAGACATGGCCATATGCAAATCAGTCTGACCCTGTGCCTCATAGGAACAGTCCAGCCCAAACTGCCAAGCCATGCCTTCCCTGGACCGGAAACAAGCTTCCTAGGACCGGTTTCTGGCATTTCAGCCGTCTTCAGCCAGGCTTGCTTGAATCCAGTGGGAAAGTGAGCAAGGGAGTCACGTCTGAGCATACCCTGCCAACTTATGGCGAACAAAGCGGTACAAAAGAGGGTGGTGATGGACGGAGCATCAGAAGCAATCAAACACTCACACCCAGTCAACAGATCCGGGTTTGATCCATCACCGTTCTTTAGCCCACTCTGCCACCCCAGTTCAGACATGGCCATATGCAAATCAGTCTGACCCTGTGCCTCATGGGAACAGTCCAGCCCGAACTGCCAAGCCATGCCTTCCCTGGACCGGAAACAAGCTTCCTAGGGCCGGTTTCTGGCATTTCAGCCATCTTCAGCCAGGCTTGCTTGAATCCAGTGGCAAAGTGAGCAAGGGACTCACGTCTGAGCATACCCTGCCAACTTATGGCGAACAAAGCGGTACAAAAGGGGGTGGTGATGGACAGAGCATCAGAACCAATCAAACACTCACACCCAGTCAACAGATCCGGGTTTGATCCATCACCGTTCTTTAGCCCACTCTGCCACCCCAGTTCAGACATGGCCATATGCAAATCAGTCTGACCCTGTGCCTCATGGGAACAGTCCAGCCCGAACTGCCAAGCCATGCCTTCCCTGGACCGGAAACAAGCTTCCTAGGACCGGTTTCTGGCATTTCAGCCGTCTTCAGCCAGGCTTGCTTGAATCCAGTGGCAAAGTGAGCAAGGGACTCACGTCTGAGCATACCCTGCCAACTTATGGCGAACAAGGCGGTACAAAAGGGGGTGTTGATGGACGGAGCATCAGAACCAATCAAATACTCACACCCAGTCAACAGATCCAGGTTTGATCCATCACCGTTCTTTAGCCCACTCTGCCACCCCATTTCAGACATGGCCATATGCAAATCAGTCTGACCCTGTGCCTCATGGGAACAGTCCAGCCCGAACTGCCAAGCCATGCCTTCCCTGGACCGGAAACAAGCTTCCTAGGACCGGTTTCTGGCATTTCAGCCGTCTTCAGCCAGGCTTGCTTGAATCCAGTGGCAAAGTGAGCAAGGAACTCACGTCTGAGCATACCCTGCCAACTTATGGCGAACAAGGCGGTACAAAAGGGGGTGGTGATGGACGGAGCATCAGAACCAATCAAACACTCACACCCAGTCAACAGATCCGAGTTTGATCCATCACCGATCTTTAGCCCACTCTGCCACCCCAGTTCAGACATGGCCATATGCAAATCAGTCTGACCCTGTGCCTCATGGGAACAGTCCAGCCCAAACTGCCAAGCCATGCCTTCCCTGGACCGGAAACAAGCTTCCTAGGACCGGTTTCTGGCATTTCAGCCGTCTTCAGCCAGGCTTGCTTGAATCCAGTGGGAAAGTGAGCAAGGGAGTCACGTCTGAGCATACCCTGCCAACTTATGGCGAACAAAGCGGTACAAAAGGGGGTGGTGATGGACGGAGCATCAGAAGCAATCAAACACTCACACCCAGTCACCAGATCCGGATTTGATCCATCAACGTTCTTTAGCCCACTCTGCCACCCCAGTTCAGACATGGCCATATGCAAATCAGTCTGACCCTGTGCCTCATGGGAACAGTCCAGCCCGAACTGCCAAGCCATGCCTTCCCTGGACCGGAAACAAGCTTCCTAGGACCGGTTTCTGGCATTTCAGCCGTCTTCAGCCAGGCTTGCTTGAATCCAGTGGCAAAGTGAGCAAGGGACTCACGTCTGAGCATACCCTGCCAACTTATGGCGAACAAAGCGGTACAAAAGGGGGTGGTGATGGACGGAGCATCAGAAACAATCAAACACTCACACCCAGTCACCAGATCCGGGTTTGATCCATCACCGTTCTTTAGCCCACTCTGCCACCCCAGTTCAGACATGGCCATATGCAAATCAGTCTGACCCTGTGCCTCATGGGAACAGTGCAGCCCAAACTGCCAAGCCATGCCTTCCCTGGACCGGAAACAAGCTTCCTAGGACCGGTTTCTGGCATTTCAGCCGTCTTCAGCCAGGCTTGCTTGAATCCAGTGGCAAAGTGAGCAAGGGACTCACGTCTGAGCATACCCTGCCAACTTATGGCGAACAAAGCGGTACAAAAGGGGGTGGTGATGGACGGAGCATCAGAACCAATCAAACACTCACACCCAGTCAACAGATCCGGGTTTGATCCATCACCGTTCTTTAGCCCACTCTGCCACCCCAGTTCAGACATGGCCATATGCAAATCAGTCTGACCCTGTGCCTCATGGGAACAGTCCAGCCCGAACAGCCAAGCCATGCCTTCCCTGGACCGGAAACAAGCTTCCTAGGACCGGTTTCTGGCATTTCAGCCGTCTTCAGCCAGGCTTGCTTGAATCCAGTGGCAAAGTGAGCAAGGGACTCACGTCTGAGCATACCCTGCCAACTTATGGCGAACAAAGCGGTACAAAAGGGGGTGGTGATGGACGGAGCATCAGAACCAATCAAACACTCACACCCAGTCAACAGATCCGGGTTTGATCCATCACCGTTCTTTAGCCCACTCTGCCACCCCAGTTCAGACATGGCCATATGCAAATCAGTCTGACCCTGTGCCTCATGGGAACAGTCCAGCCCGAACTGCCAAGCCATGCCTTCCCTGGACCGGAAACAAGCTTCCTAGGACCGGTTTCTGGCATTTCAGCCGTCTTCAGCCAGGCTTGCTTGAATCCAGTGTCAAAGTGAGCAAGGGACTCACGTCTGAGCATACCCTGCCAACTTATGGCGCACAAAGCGGTACAAAAGGGGGTGGTGATGGACGGAGCATCAGAACCAATCAAACACTCACACCCAGTCAACAGATCCGGGTTTGATCCATCACCATTCTTTAGCCCCCTCTGCCACCCCAGTTAAGACATGGCCATATGCAAATCAGTCTGTCCCTGTGCCTCTTGGGAACAGTCCAGCCCGAACTGCCAAGCCATGCCTTCCCTGGACCGGAAACAAGCTTCCTAGGACCGGTTTCTGGCATTTCAGCCGTCTTCAGCCAGGCTTGCTTGAATCCAGTGGCAAAGTGAGCAAGGGACTCACGTCTGAGCATACCCTGCCAACTTATGGCGAACAAAGCGGTACAAAAGGGGGTGGTGATGGACGGAGCATCAGAACCAATCAAACACTCACACCCAGTCAACAGATCCGGGTTTGATCCCTCACCGTTCTTTAGCCCACTCTGCCACCCCAGTTCAGACATGGCCATATGCAAATCAGTCTGACCCTGTGCCTCATAGGAACAGTCCAGCCCAAACTGCCAAGCCATGCCTTCCCTGGACCGGAAACAAGCTTCCTAGGACCGGTTTCTGGCATTTCAGCCGTCTTCAGCCAGGCTTGCTTGAATCCAGTGGGAAAGTGAGCAAGGGAGTCACGTCTGAGCATACCCTGCCAACTTATGGCGAACAAAGCGGTACAAAAGAGGGTGGTGATGGACGGAGCATCAGAAGCAATCAAACACTCACACCCAGTCAACAGATCCGGGTTTGATCCATCACCGTTCTTTAGCCCACTCTGCCACCCCAGTTCAGACATGGCCATATGCAAATCAGTCTGACCCTGTGCCTCATGGGAACAGTCCAGCCCGAACTGCCAAGCCATGCCTTCCCTGGACCGGAAACAAGCTTCCTAGGGCCGGTTTCTGGCATTTCAGCCATCTTCAGCCAGGCTTGCTTGAATCCAGTGGCAAAGTGAGCAAGGGACTCACGTCTGAGCATACCCTGCCAACTTATGGCGAACAAAGCGGTACAAAAGGGGGTGGTGATGGACAGAGCATCAGAACCAATCAAACACTCACACCCAGTCAACAGATCCGGGTTTGATCCATCACCGTTCTTTAGCCCACTCTGCCACCCCAGTTCAGACATGGCCATATGCAAATCAGTCTGACCCTGTGCCTCATGGGAACAGTCCAGCCCGAACTGCCAAGCCATGCCTTCCCTGGACCGGAAACAAGCTTCCTAGGACCGGTTTCTGGCATTTCAGCCGTCTTCAGCCAGGCTTGCTTGAATCCAGTGGCAAAGTGAGCAAGGGACTCACGTCTGAGCATACCCTGCCAACTTATGGCGAACAAGGCGGTACAAAAGGGGGTGTTGATGGACGGAGCATCAGAACCAATCAAATACTCACACCCAGTCAACAGATCCAGGTTTGATCCATCACCGTTCTTTAGCCCACTCTGCCACCCCATTTCAGACATGGCCATATGCAAATCAGTCTGACCCTGTGCCTCATGGGAACAGTCCAGCCCGAACTGCCAAGCCATGCCTTCCCTGGACCGGAAACAAGCTTCCTAGGACCGGTTTCTGGCATTTCAGCCGTCTTCAGCCAGGCTTGCTTGAATCCAGTGGCAAAGTGAGCAAGGAACTCACGTCTGAGCATACCCTGCCAACTTATGGCGAACAAGGCGGTACAAAAGGGGGTGGTGATGGACGGAGCATCAGAACCAATCAAACACTCACACCCAGTCAACAGATCCGAGTTTGATCCATCACCGATCTTTAGCCCACTCTGCCACCCCAGTTCAGACATGGCCATATGCAAATCAGTCTGACCCTGTGCCTCATGGGAACAGTCCAGCCCGAACTGCCAAGCCATGCCTTGCCTGGACCGGAAACAAGCTTCCTAGGACCGGTTTCTGGCATTTCAGCCGTCTTCAGCCAGGCTTGCTTGAATCCAGTGGCAAAGTGAGCAAGGGACTCACGTCTGAGCATACCCTGCCAACTTATGGCGAACAAAGCGGTACAAAAGGGGGTGGTGGTGGACGGAGCATCAGAACCAATCAAACACTCACACCCAGTCAACAGATCCGGGTTTGATCCATCACCGTTCTTTAGCCGACTCTGCCACCCCAGTTCAGACATGGCCATATGCAAATCAGTCTGACTCTGTGCCTCATGGGGACAGTCCAGCCCGAACTGCCAAGCCATGCCTTCCCTGGACCGGAAACAAGCTTCCTAGGACCGGTTTCTGGCATTTCAGCCGTCTTCAGCCAGGCTTGCTGGAATCCAGTGGCAAAGTGAGCAAGGGACTCACGTCTGAGTATACCCTGCCAACTTATGGCGAACAAAGCAGGACAAAATGGGGTGGTGATGGACGGAGCATCAGAACCAATCAAACACTCACACCCAGTCAACAGATCTGGGTTTGATCCATCACCGTTCTTTAGCCCACTCTGCCACCCCAGTTCAGACATGGCCATATGCAAATCAGTCTGACCCTGTGCCTCATGGGAACAGTCCAGCCCGAACTGCCAAGCCATGCCTTCCCTGGACCGGAAACAAGCTTCCTAGGACCGGTTTCTGGCATTTCAGCCGTCTTCAGCCAGGCTTGCTTGAATCCAGTGGCAAAGTGAGCAAGGGACTCACGTCTGAGCATACCCTGCCAACTTATGGCGAACAAAGCAGTACAAAAGGGGGTGGTGATGGACGGAGCATCAGAACCAATCAAACACTCACACCCAGTCAACAGATCCGGGTTTGATCCATCACCTTTCTTTAGCCCACTCTGCCACCCCAGTTCAGACATGGCCATATGCAAATCAGTCTGACCCTGTGCCTCATGGGAACAGTCCAGCCCGAACTGCCAAGCCATGCCTTCCCTGGACCGGAAACAAGCTTCCTAGGCCCGGTTTCTGGCATTTCGGCCGTCTTCAGCCAGGCTTGCTTGAATCCAGTGGCAAAGTGAGCAAGTGACACACGTCTGAGCATACCCTGCCAACTTATGGCAAACAAAGCGGTACAAAAGGGGGTGGTGATGGATGGAGCATCAGAACCAATCAAACACTCACACCCAGTCAACAGATCCGGGTTTGATCCATCACCGTTCTTTAGCCCACTCTGCCACCCCAGTTCAGACATGGCCATATGCAAATCAGTCTGACCCTGTGCCAAATGGGAACAGTCCAGCCCGAACTGCCAAGCCATGCCTTCCCTGGACCGGAAACAAGCTTCCTAGGACCGGTTTCTGGCATTTCAGCCGTCTTCAGCCAGGCTGGCTTCAATCCAGTGGCAAAGTGAGCAAGGGACTCACGTCTGAGCATACCCTGCCAACTTATGGCGAACAAAGCGGTTCAAAAGGGGGTGGTGATGGACGGAGCATCAGAACCAATCAAACACTCACACCCAGTCAACAGATCCGGGTTTGATCCATCACCGTTCTTTAGCCCACTCTGCCACCCCAGTTCAGACATGGCCATATGCAAATCAGTCTGACCCTGTGCCTCATGGGAACAGTCCAGCCCGAACTGCCAAGCCATGCCTTCCCTGGACCGGAAACAAGCTTCCTAGGACCGGTTTCTGGCATTTCAGCCGTCTTCATCCAGGCTTGCTTGAATCCAGTGGCAAAGTGAGCAAGGGACTCACGTCTGAGCATACCCTGCCAACTTATGGCGAACAAAGCGGTACAAAAGGGGGCGGTGATGGATGGAGCATCAGAACCAATCAAACACTCACACCCAGTCAACAGATCCGGGTTTGATCCATCACCGTTCTTTAGCCCACTCTGCCACCCCAGTTCAGACATGGCCATATGCAAATCAGTCTGACCCTGTGCCTCATGGGAACAGTCCAGCCCGAACAGCCAAGCCATGCCTTCCCTGGACCGGAAACAAGCTTCCTAGGACCGGTTTCTGGCATTTCAGCCGTCTTCAGCCAGGCTTGCTTGAATCCAGTGGCAAAGTGAGCAAGGTACTCACGTCGGAGCATACCCTGCCAACTTATGGCGAACAAAGCGGTACAAAAGGGGGTGGTGATGGACGGAGCATCAGAACCAATCAAACACTCACACCCAGTCAACAGATCCGGGTTTGATCCCTCACCGTTCTTTAGCCCACTCTGCCACCCCAGTTCAGACATGGCCATATGCAAATCAGTCTGACCCTGTGCCTCATGGGAACAGTCCAGCCCAAACTGCCAAGCCATGCCTTCCCTGGACCGGAAACAAGCTTCCTAGGACCGGTTTCTGGCATTTCAGCCGTCTTCAGCCAGGCTTGCTTGAATCAAGTGGGAAAGTGAGCAAGGGAGTCACGTCTGAGCATACCCTGCCAACTTATGGCGAACAAAGCGGTACAAAAGGGGGTGGTGATGGACGGAGCATCAGAAGCAATCAAACACTCACACCCAGTCACCAGATCCGGGTTTGATCCATCACCGTTCTTTAGCCCACTCTGCCACCCCAGTTCAGACATGGCCATATGCAAATCAGTCTGACCCTGTGCCTCATGGGAACAGTCCAGCCCGAACTGCCAAGCCATGCCTTCCCTGGACCGGAAACAAGCTTCCTAGGACCGGTTTCTGGCATTTCAGCCGTCTTCAGCCAGGCTTGCTTGAATCCAGTGGCAAAGTGAGCAAGGGACTCACGTCTGAGCATACCCTGCCAACTTATGGCGAACAAAGCGGTACAAAAGGGGGTGGTGATGGACGGAGCATCAGAAACAATCAAACACTCACACCCAGTCACCAGATCCGGGTTTGATCCATCACCGTTCTTTAGCCCACTCTGCCACCCCAGTTCAGACATGGCCATATGCAAATTAGTCTGACCCTGTGCCTCATGGGAACAGTCCAGCCCAAACTGCCAAGCCATGCCTTCCCTGGACCGGAAACAAGCTTCCTAGGACCGGTTTCTGGCATTTTAGCCGTCTTCAGCCAGGCTTGCTTGAATCCAGTGGCAAAGTGAGCAAGGGACTCACGTCTGAGCATACCCTGCCAACTTATGGCGAACAAAGCGGTACAAAAGGGGGTGGTGATGGACGGAGCATCAGAACCAATCAAACACTCACACCCAGTCAACAGATCCGGGTTTGATCCATCACCGTTCTTTAGCCCACTCTGCCACCCCAGTTCAGACATGGCCATATGCAAATCAGTCTGACCCTGTGCCTCATGGGAACAGTCCAGCCCGAACTGCCAAGCCATGCCTTCCCTGGACCGGAAACAAGCTTCCTAGGACCGGTTTCTGGCATTTCAGCCGTCTTCAGCCAGGCTTGCTTGAATCCAGTGGCAAAGTGAGCAAGGGACTCACGTCTGAGCATACCCTGCCAACTTATGGCGAACAAAGCGGTACAAAAGGGAGTGGTGATGGACGGAGCATCAGAACCAATCAAACACTCACACCCAGTCAACAGATCCGGGTTTGATCCATCACCATTCTTTAGCCCACTCTGCCACCCCAGTTCAGACATGGCCATATGCAAATCAGTCTGTCCCTGTGTCTCTTGGGAACAGTCCAGCCCGAACTGCCAAGCCATGCCTTCCCTGGACCGGAAACAAGCTTCCTAGGACCGGTTTCTGGCATTTCAGCCGTCTTCAGCCAGGCTTGCTTGAATCCAGTGGCAAAGTGAGCAAGGGACTCACGTCTGAGCATACCCTGCCAACTTATGGCGAACAAAGCGGTACAAAAGGGGGTGGTGATGGACGGAGCATCAGAAACAATCAAACACTCACACTCAGTCACCAGATCCGGGTTTGATCCATCACCGTTCTTTAGCCCACTCTGCCACCCCAGTTCAGACATGGCCATATGCAAATTAGTCTGACCCTGTGCCTCATGGGAACAGTCCAGCCCGAACTGCCAAGCCATGCCTTCCCTGGACCGGAAACAAGCTTCCTACGACCGGTTTCTGGCATTTCAGCCGTCTTCAGCCAGGCTTGCTTGAATCCAGTGGCAAAGTGAGCAAGGGACTCACGTCTGAGCATACCCTGCCAACTTATGGCGAACAAAGCGGTACAAAAGGGGGTGGTGATGGACGGAGCATCAGAACCAATCAAACACTCACACCCAGTCAACAGATCCGGGTTTGATCCATCACCGTTCTTTAGCCCACTCTGCCACCCCAGTTCAGACATGGCCATATGCAAATCAGTCTGACCCTGTGCCTCATGGGAACAGTCCAGCCCGAACAGCCAAGCCATGCCTTCCCTGGACCGGAAACAAGCTTCCTAGGACCGGTTTCTGGCATTTCGGCCGTCTTCAGCCAGGCTTGCTTGAATCCAGTGGCAAAGTGAGCAAGGGACTCACGTCTGAGCATACCCTGCCAACTTATGGCAAACAAAGCGGTACAAAAGGGGGTGGTGATGGACGGAGCATCAGAACCAATCAAACACTCACACCCAGTCAACAGATCCGGGTTTGATCCATCACCATTCTTTAGCCCACTCTGCCACCCCAGTTCAGACATGGCCATATGCAAATCAGTCTGACCCTGTGCCTCATGGGAACAGTCCAGCCCGAACAGCCAAGCCATGCCTTCCCTGGACCGGAAACAAGCTTCCTAGGACCGGTTTCTGGCATTTCAGCCGTCTTCAGCCAGGCTTGCTTGAATCCAGTGGCAAAGTGAGCAAGGGACTCACGTCTGAGCATACCCTGCCAACTTATGGCGAACAAAAGCGGTACAAAGGGGGGTGGTGATGGACGGAGCATCAGAACCAATCACACACTCACACCCAGTCAACAGATCCGGGTTTGATCCATCACCGTTCTTTAGCCCACTCTGCCACCCCAGTTCAGACATGGCCATATGCAAATCAGTCTGACCCTGTGCCTCATGGGAACAGTCCAGCCCGAACTGCCAAGCCATGCCTTCCCTGGACCGGAAACAAGCTTCCTAGGACCGGTTTCTGGCATTTCAGCCGTCTTCAGCCAGGCTTGCTTGAATCCAGTGGCAAAGTGAGCAAGGGACTCACGTCTGAGCATACCCTGCCAACTTATGGCGAACAAAGCGGTACAAAAGGGGGTGGTGATGGACGGAGCATCAGAACCAATCAAACACTCACACCCAGTCAACAGATCCGGGTTTGATCCATCACCATTCTTTAGCCCACTCTGCCACCCCAGTTCAGACATGGCCATATGCAAATCAGTCTGACCCTGTGCCTCTTGGGAACAGTCCAGCCCGAACTGCCAAGCCATGCCTTCCCTGGACCGGAAACAAGCTTCCTAGGACCGGTTTCTGGCATTTCAGCCGTCTTCAGCCAGGCTTGCTTGAATCCAGTGGCAAAGTGAGCAAGGGACTCACGTCTGAGCATACCCTGCCAACTTATGGCGAACAAAGCGGTACAAAAGGGGGTGGTGATGGACGGAGCATCAGAACCAATCAAACACTCACACCCAGTCAACAGATCCGGGTTTGATCCCTCACCGTTCTTTAGCCCACTCTGCCACCCCAGTTCAGACATGGCCATATGCAAATCAGTCTGACCCTGTGCCTCATGGGAACAGTCCAGCCCAAACTGCCAAGCCATGCCTTCCCTGGACCGGAAACAAGCTTCCTAGGACCGGTTTCTGGCATTTCAGCCGTCTTCAGCCAGGCTTGCTTGAATCCAGTGGGAAAGTGAGCAAGGGAGTCACGTCTGAGCATACCCTGCCAACTTATGGCGAACAAAGCGGTACAAAAGGGGGTGGTGATGGACGGAGCATCAGAAGCAATCAAACACTCACACCCAGTCACCAGATCCGGGTTTGATCCATCACCGTTCTTTAGCCCACTCTGCCACCCCAGTTCAGACATGGCCATATGCAAATCAGTCTGACCCTGTGCCTCATGGGAACAGTCCAGCCCGAACTGCCAAGCCATGCCTTCCCTGGACCGGAAACAAGCTTCCTAGGACCGGTTTCTGGCATTTCAGCCGTCTTCAGCCAGGCTTGCTTGAATCCAGTGGCAAAGTGAGCAAGGGACTCACGTCTGAGCATACCCTGCCAACTTATGGCGAACAAAGCGGTACAAAAGGGGGTGGTGATGGACGGAGCATCAGAACCAATCAAACACTCACACCCAGTCAACAGATCCGGGTTTGATCCATCACCGTTCTTTAGCCCACTCTGCCACCCCAGTTCAGACATGGCCATATGCAAATCAGTCTGACCCTGTGCCTCATGGGAACAGTCTAGCCCGAACAGCCAAGCCATGCCTTCCCTGGACCGGAAACAAGCTTCCTAGGACCGGTTTCTGGCATTTCGGCCGTCTTCAGCCAGGCTTGCTTGAATCCAGTGGCAAAGTGAGCAAGGGACTCACGTCTGAGCATACCCTGCCAACTTATTGCGAACAAAGCGGTACAAAAGGGGGTGGTGATGGACGGAGCATCAGAACCAATCAAACACTCACACCCAGTCAACAGATCCGGGTTTGATCCATCACCGTTCTTTAGCCCACTCTGCCACCCCAGTTCAGACATGGCCATATGCAAATCAGTCTGACCCTGTGCCTCATGGGAACAGTCCAGCCCGAACAGCCAAGCCATGCCTTCCCTGGACCGGAAACAAGCTTCCTAAGACCGGTTTCTGGCATTTCAGCCGTCTTCAGCCAGGCTTGCTTGAATCCAGTGGCAAAGTGAGCAAGGGACTCACGTCTGAGCATACCCTGCCAACTTATGGCGAACAAAAGCGGTACAAAGGGGGGTGGTGATGGACGGAGCATCAGAACCAATCAAACACTCACACCCAGTCAACAGATCCGGGTTTGATCCATCACCGTTCTTTAGCCCACTCTGCCACCCCAGTTCAGACATGGCCATATGCAAATCAGTCTGACCCTGTGCCTCATGGGAACAGTCCAGCCCGAACTGCCAAGCCATGCCTTCCCTGGACCGGAAACAAGCTTCCTAGGACCGGTTTCTGGCATTTCAGCCGTCTTCAGCCAGGCTTGCTTGAATCCAGTGGCAAAGTGAGCAAGGGACTCACGTCTGAGCATACCCTGCCAACTTATGGCGAACAAAGCGGTACAAAAGGGGGTGGTGATGGACGGAGCATCAGAACCAATCAAACACTCACACCCAGTCAACAGATCCGGGTTTGATCCATCACCATTTTTTAGCCCACTCTGCCACCCCAGTTCAGACATGGCCATATGCAAATCAGTCTGACCCTGTGCCTCATGGGAACAGTCCAGCCCGAACTGCCAAGCCATGCCTTCCCTGGACCGGAAACAAGCTTCCTAGGACCGGTTTCTGGCATTTCAGCCGTCTTCAGCCAGGCTTGCTTGAATCCAGTGGCAAAGTGAGCAAGGGACTCACGTCTGAGCATACCCTGCCAACTTATGGCGAACAAAGCGGTACAAAAGGGGGTGGTGATGGACGGAGCATCAGAAACAATCAAACACTCACACCCAGTCACCAGATCCGGGTTTGATCCATCACCGTTCTTTAGCCCACTCTGCCACCCCAGTTCAGACATGGCCATATGCAAATTAGTCTGACCCTGTGCCTCATGGGAACAGTCCAGCCCAAACTGCCAAGCCATGCCTTCCCTGGACCGGAAACAAGCTTCCTAGGACCGGTTTCTGGCATTTTAGCCGTCTTCAGCCAGGCTTGCTTGAATCCAGTGGCAAAGTGAGCAAGGGACTCACGTCTGAGCATACTCTGCCAACTTATGGCGAACAAAGCGGTACAAAAGGGGGTGGTGATGGACGGAGCATCAGAACCAATCAAACACTCACACCCAGTCAACAGATCCGGGTTTGATCCATCACCGTTCTTTAGCCCACTCTGCCACCCCAGTTCAGACATGGCCATATGCAAATCAGTCTGACCCTGTGCCTCATGGGAACAGTCCAGCCCGAACTGCCAAGCCATGCCTTCCCTGGACCGGAAACAAGCTTCCTAGGACCGGTTTCTGGCATTTCAGCCGTCTTCAGCCAGGCTTGCTTGAATCCAGTGGCAAAGTGAGCAAGGGACTCACGTCTGAGCATACCCTGCCAACTTATGGCGAACAAAGCGGTACAAAAGGGGGTGGTGATGGACGGAGCATCAGAACCAATCAAACACTCACACCCAGTCAACAGATCCGGGTTTGATCCATCACCATTTTTTAGCCCACTCTGCCACCCCAGTTCAGACATGGCCATATGCAAATCAGTCTGACCCTGTGCCTCATGGGAACAGTCCAGCCCGAACTGCCAAGCCATGCCTTCCCTGGACCGGAAACAAGCTTCCTAGGACCGGTTTCTGGCATTTCAGCCGTCTTCAGCCAGGCTTGCTTGAATCCAGTGGCAAAGTGAGCAAGGGACTCACGTCTGAGCATACCCTGCCAACTTATGGCGAACAAAGCGGTACAAAAGGGGGTGGTGATGGACGGAGCATCAGAAACAATCAAACACTCACACCCAGTCACCAGATCCGGGTTTGATCCATCACCGTTCTTTAGCCCACTCTGCCACCCCAGTTCAGACATGGCCATATGCAAATTAGTCTGACCCTGTGCCTCATGGGAACAGTCCAGCCCAAACTGCCAAGCCATGCCTTCCCTGGACCGGAAACAAGCTTCCTAGGACCGGTTTCTGGCATTTTAGCCGTCTTCAGCCAGGCTTGCTTGAATCCAGTGGCAAAGTGAGCAAGGGACTCACGTCTGAGCATACTCTGCCAACTTATGGCGAACAAAGCGGTACAAAAGGGGGTGGTGATGGACGGAGCATCAGAACCAATCAAACACTCACACCCAGTCAACAGATCCGGGTTTGATCCATCACCGTTCTTTAGCCCACTCTGCCACCCCAGTTCAGACATGGCCATATGCAAATCAGTCTGACCCTGTGCCTCATGGGAACAGTCCAGCCCGAACTGCCAAGCCATGCCTTCCCTGGACCGGAAACAAGCTTCCTAGGACCGGTTTCTGGCATTTCAGCCGTCTTCAGCCAGGCTTGCTTGAATCCAGTGGCAAAGTGAGCAAGGGACTCACGTCTGAGCATACCCTGCCAACTTATGGCGAACAAAGCGGTACAAAAGGGGGTGGTGATGGACGGAGCATCAGAACCAATCAAACACTCACACCCAGTCAACAGATCCGGGTTTGATCCATCACCATTTTTTAGCCCACTCTGCCACCCCAGTTCAGACATGGCCATATGCAAATCAGTCTGACCCTGTGCCTCATGGGAACAGTCCAGCCCGAACTGCCAAGCCATGCCTTCCCTGGACCGGAAACAAGCTTCCTAGGACCGGTTTCTGGCATTTCAGCCGTCTTCAGCCAGGCTTGCTTGAATCCAGTGGCAAAGTGAGCAAGGGACTCACGTCTGAGCATACCCTGCCAACTTATGGCGAACAAAGCGGTACAAAAGGGGGTGGTGATGGACGGAGCATCAGAAACAATCAAACACTCACACCCAGTCACCAGATCCGGGTTTGATCCATCACCGTTCTTTAGCCCACTCTGCCACCCCAGTTCAGACATGGCCATATGCAAATTAGTCTGACCCTGTGCCTCATGGGAACAGTCCAGCCCAAACTGCCAAGCCATGCCTTCCCTGGACCGGAAACAAGCTTCCTAGGACCGGTTTCTGGCATTTTAGCCGTCTTCAGCCAGGCTTGCTTGAATCCAGTGGCAAAGTGAGCAAGGGACTCACGTCTGAGCATACTCTGCCAACTTATGGCGAACAAAGCGGTACAAAAGGGGGTGGTGATGGACGGAGCATCAGAACCAATCAAACACTCACACCCAGTCAACAGATCCGGGTTTGATCCATCACCGTTCTTTAGCCCACTCTGCCACCCCAGTTCAGACATGGCCATATGCAAATCAGTCTGACCCTGTGCCTCATGGGAACAGTCCAGCCCGAACAGCCAAGCCATGCCTTCCCTGGACCGGAAACAAGCTTCCTAGGACCGGTTTCTGGCATTTCAGCCGTCTTCAGCCAGGCTTGCTTGAATCCAGTGGCAAAGTGAGCAAGGGACTCACGTCTGAGCATACCCTGCCAACTTATGGCGAACAAAAGCGGTACAAAGGGGGGTGGTGATGGACGGAGCATCAGAACCAATCAAACACTCACACCCAGTCAACAGATCCGGGTTTGATCCATCACCGTTCTTTAGCCCACTCTGCCACCCCAGTTCAGACATGGCCATATGCAAATCAGTCTGACCCTGTGCCTCATGGGAACATTCCAGCCCGAACAGCCAAGCCATGCCTTCCCTGGACCGGAAACAAGCTTCCTAGGACCGGTTTCTGGCATTTCAGCCGTCTTCAGCCAGGCTTGCTTGAATCCAGTGGCAAAGTGAGCAAGGGACTCACGTCTGAGCATACCCTGCCAACTTATGGCGAACAAAAGCGGTACAAAGGGGGGTTGTGATGGACGGAGCATCAGAACCAATCAAACACTCACACCCAGTCAACAGATCCGGGTTTGATCCATCACCGTTCTTTAGCCCACTCTGCCACCCCAGTTCAGACATGGCCATATGCAAATCAGTCTGACCCTGTGCCTCATGGGAACAGTCCAGCCCGAACTGCCAAGCCATGCCTTCCCTGGACCGGAAACAAGCTTCCTAGGACCGGTTTCTGGCATTTCAGCCGTCTTCAGCCAGGCTTGCTTGAATCCAGTGGCAAAGTGAGCAAGGGACTCACGTCTGAGCATACCCTGCCAACTTATGGCGAACAAAGCGGTACAAAAGGGGGTGGTGATGGACGGAGCATCAGAACCCATCAAACACTCACACCCAGTCAACAGATCCGGGTTTGATCCATCACCATTCTTTAGCCCACTCTGCCACCCCAGTTCAGACATGGCCATATGCAAATCAGTCTGACCCTGTGCCTCTTGGGAACAGTCCAGCCCGAACTGCCAAGCCATGCCTTCCCTGGACCGGAAACAAGCTTCCTAGGACCGGTTTCTGGCATTTCAGCCGTCTTCAGCCAGGCTTGCTTGAATCCAGTGGCAAAGTGAGCAAGGGACTCACGTCTGAGCATACCCTGCCAACTTATGGCGAACAAAGCGGTACAAAAGGGGGTGGTGATGGACGGAGCATCAGAACCAATCAAACACTCACACCCAGTCAACAGATCCGGGTTTGATCCCTCACCGTTCTTTAGCCCACTCTGCCACCCCAGTTCAGACATGGCCATATGCAAAGCAGTCTGACCCTGTGCCTCATGGGAACAGTCCAGCCCAAACTGCCAAGCCATGCCTTCCCTGGACCGGAAACAAGCTTCCTAGGACCGGTTTCTGGCATTTCAGCCGTCTTCAGCCAGGCTTGCTTGAATCCAGTGGGAAAGTGAGCAAGGGAGTCACGTCTGAGCATACCCTGCCAACTTATGGCGAACAAAGCGGTACAAAAGGGGGTGGTGATGGACGGAGCATCAGAAGCAATCAAACACTCACACCCAGTCACCAGATCCGGGTTTGATCCATCACCGTTCTTTAGCCCACTCTGCCACCCCAGTTCAGACATGGCCATATGCAAATCAGTCTGACCCTGTGCCTCATGGGAACAGTCCAGCCCGAACTGCCAAGCCATGCCTTCCCTGGACCGGAAACAAGCTTCCTAGGACCGGTTTCTGGCATTTCAGCCGTCTTCAGCCAGGCTTGCTTGAATCTAGTGGCAAAGTGAGCAAGGGACTCACGTCTGAGCATACCCTGCCAACTTATGGCGAACAAAGCGGTACAAAAGGGGGTGGTGATGGACGGAGCATCAGAAACAATCAAACACTCACACCCAGTCACCAGATCCGGGTTTGATCCATCACCGTTCTTTAGCCCACTCTGCCACCCCAGTTCAGACATGGCCATATGCATATTAGTCTGACCCTGTGCCTCATGGGAACAGTCCAGCCCAAACTGCCAAGCCATGCCTTCCCTGGACCGGAAACAAGCTTCCTAGGACCGGTTTCTTGCATTTCAGCCGTCTTCAGCCAGGCTTGCTTGAATCCAGTGGCAAAGTGAGCAAGGGACTCACGTCTGAGCATACCCTGCCAACTTATGGCGAACAAAGCGGTACAAAAGGGGGTGGTGATGGACGGAGCATCCGAACTAATCAAACACTCACACCCAGTCAACAGATCCGGGTTTGATCCATCACCGTTCTTTAGCCCGCTCTGCCACCCCAGTTCAGACATGGCCATATGCAAATCAGTCTGACCCTGTGCCTCATGGGAACAGTCCAGCCCGAACAGCCAAGCCATGCCTTCCCTGGACCGGAAACAAGCTTCCTAGGACCGGTTTCTGGCATTTCAGCCGTCTTCAGCCAGGCTTGCTTGAATCCAGTGGCAAAGTGAGCAAGGGACTCACGTCTGAGCATACCCTGCCAACTTATGGCGAACAAAGCGGTACAAAAGGGGGTGGTGATGGACGGAGCATCAGAACCAATCAAACACTCACACCCAGTCAACAGATCCGGGTTTGATCCATCACCGTTCTTTAGCCCACTCTGCCACCCCAGTTCAGACATGGCCATATGCAAATCAGTCTGACCCTGTGCCTCATGGGAACAGTCCAGCCCGAACAGCCAAGCCATGCCTTCCCTGGACCGGAAACAAGCTTCCTAGGACCGGTTTCTGGCATTTCAGCCGTCTTCAGCCAGGCTTGCTTGAATCCAGTGGCAAAGTGAGCAAGGGACTCACGTCTGAGCATACCCTGCCAACTTATGGCGAACAAAAGCGGTACAAAAGGGGGTGGTGATGGACGGAGCATCAGAACCAATCAAACACTCACACCCAGTCAACAGATCCGGGTTTGATCCATCACCGTTCTTTAGCCCACTGTGCCACCCCAGTTCAGACATGGCCATATGCAAATCAGTCTGACCCTGTGCCTCATGGGAACAGTCCAGCCCGAACAGCCAAGCCATGCCTTCCCTAGACCGGAAACAAGCTTCCTAGGACCGGTTTCTGGCTTTTCAGCCGTCTTCAGCCAGGCTTGCTTGAATCCAGTGGCAAAGTGAGCAAGGGACTCACGTCTGAGCATACCCTGCCAACTTATGGCGAACAAAGCGGTACAAAAGGGGGTGGTGATGGACGGAGCATCAGAACCAATCAAACACTCACACCCAGTCAACAGATCCGGGATTGATCCATCACGGTTCTTTAGCCCACTCTGCCACCCCAGTTCAGACATGGCCTTATGCAAATCAGTCTGACCCTGTGCCTCAAGGGAACAGTCCAGCCCGAACTGCCAAGTCATGCCTTCCCTGGACCGGAAACAAGCTTCCTAGGACCGGTTTCTGGCATTTCAGCCGTCTTCAGCCAGGCTTGCTTGAATCCAGTGGCAAAGTGAGCAAGGGACTCACGTCTGAGCATACCCTGCCAACTTATGGCCAACAAAGCGGTACAAAAGGGGGTGGTGATGGACGGAGCATCAGAACCAATCAAACACTCACACCCAGTCAACAGATCCGGGTTTGATCCATCACCATTCATTAGCCCACTCTGCCACCCCAGTTCAGACATGGCCATATGCAAATCAGTCTGACCCTGTGCCTCCTGGGAACAGTCCAGCCCGAACTGCCAAGCCATGCCTTCCCTGGACCGGAAACAAGCTTCCTAGGACCGGTTTCTGGCATTTCAGCCGTCTTCAGCCAGGCTTGCTTGAATCCAGTGGCAAAGTGAGCAAGGGACTCACGTCTGAGCATACCCTGCCAACTTATGGCGAACAAAGCGGTACAAAAGGGGGTGGTGATGGACGGAGCATCAGAACCAATCAAACACTCACACCCAGTCAACAGATCCGGGTTTGATCCATCACCATTCTTTAGCCCACTCTGCCACCCCAGTTCAGACATGGCCATATGCAAATCAGTCTGTCCCTGTGCCTCTTGGGAACAGTCCAGCCCGAACTGCCAAGCCATGCCTTCCCTGGACCGGAAACAAGCTTCCTAGGACCGGTTTCTGGCATTTCAGCCGTCTTCAGCCAGGCTTGCTTGAATCCAGTGGCAAAGTGAGCAAGGGACTCACGTCTGAGCATACCCTGCCAACTTATGGCGAACAAAGCGGTACAAAAGGGGGTGGTGATGGACGGAGCATCAGAAACAATCAAACACTCACACCCAGTCACCAGATCCGGGTTTGATCCATCACCGTTCTTTAGCCCACTCTGCCACCCCAGTTCAGACATGGCCATTTGCAAATTAGTCTGACCCTGTGCCTCATGGGAACAGTCCAGCCCGAACTGCCAAGCCATGCCTTCCCTGGACCGGAAACAAGCTTGTTACGACCGGTTTCTGGCATTTCAGCCGTCTTCAGCCAGGCTTGCTTGAATCCAGTGGCAAAGTGAGCAAGGGACTCACGTCTGAGCATACCCTGCCAACTTATGGCGAACAAAGCGGTACAAAAGGGGGTGGTGATGGACGGAGCATCAGAACCAATCAAACACTCACACCCAGTCAACAGATCCGGGTTTGATCCATCACCGTTCTTTAGCCCACTCTGCCACCCCAGTTCAGACATGGCCATATGCAAATCAGTCTGACCCTGTGCCTCATGGGAACAGTCCAGCTCGAACAGCCAAGCCATGCCTACCCTGGACCGGAAACAAGCTTCCTAGGACCGGTTTCTGGCATTTCAGCCGTCTTCAGCCAGGCTTGCTTGAATCCAGTGGCAAAGTGAGCAAGGGACTCACGTCTGAGCATACCCTGCCAACTTATGGCGAACAAAAGCGGTACAAAAGGGGGTGGTGATGGACGGAGCATCAGAACCAATCAAACACTCACACCCAGTCAACAGATCCGGGTTTGATCCATCACCGTTCTTTAGCCCACTCTGCCACCCCAGTTCAGACATGGCCATATGCAAATCAGTCTGACCCTGTGCCTCATGGGAACAGTCCAGCCCGAACTGCCAAGCCATGCCTTCCCTGTACCGGAAACAAGCATCCTAGGACCGGTTTCTGGCATTTCAGCCGTCTTCAGCCAGGCTTGCTTGAATCCAGTGGCAAAGTGAGCAAGGGACTCACGTCTGAGCATACCCTGCCAACTTATGGCGAACAAAGCGGTACAAAAGGGGGTGGTGATGGACGGAGCATCAGAACCAATCAAACACTCACACCCAGTCAACAGATCCGGGTTTGATCCATCACCATTCTTTAGCCCACTCTGCAACCCCAGTTCAGACATGGCCATATGCAAATCAGTCTGACCCTGTGCCTCTTGGGAACAGTCCAGCCCGAACTGCCAAGCCATGCCTTCCCTGGACCGGAAACAAGCTTCCTAGGCCCGGTTTCTGGCATTTCAGCCGTCTTCAGCCAGGCTTGCTTGAATCCAGTGGCAAAGTGAGCAAGGGACACACGTCTGAGCATACCCTGCCAACTTATGGCGAATAAAGCGGTACAAAAGGGGGTGGTGATGGACGGAGCATCAGAACCAATCAAACACTCACACCCAGTCAACAGATCCGAGTTTGATCCATCACCGTTCTTTAGCCCACTCTGCCACCCCAGTTCAGACATGGCCATATGCAAATCAGTCTGACCCTGTGCCTCATGGGAACAGTCCAGCCCGAACTGCCAAGCCATGCCTTCCCTGGACCGGAAACAAGCTTCCTAGGACCGGTTTCTGGCATTTCAGCCGTCTTCAGCCAGGCTTGCTTGAATCCAGTGGCAAAGTGAGCAAGGGACTCACGTCTGAGCATACCCTGCCAACTTATGGTGAACAAAGCGGTACAAAAGGGGGTGGTGATGGACGGAGCTTCAGAACCAATCAAACACTCACACCCAGTCAACAGATCCGGGTTTGATCCATCACCGTTCTTTAGCCCACTCTGCCACCCCAGTTCAGACATGGCCATATGCAAATCAGTCTGACCCTGTGCCTCATGGGAACAGTCCAGCCCGAACTGCCAAGCCATGCCTTCCCTGGACCGGAAACAAGCTTCCTAGGACCGGTTTCTGGCATTTCAGCCATCTTCAGCCAGGCTTGCTTGAATCCAGTGGCAAAGTGAGCAAGGGACTCACGTCTGAGCATACCCTGCCAACTTATGGCGAACAAAGCGGTACAAAAGGGGGTGGTGATGGACGGAGCATCAGAACCAATCAAACACTCACACCCAGTCAACAGATCCGGGTTTGATCCATCACCGTTCTTTAGCCCACTCTGCCACCCCAGTTCAGACATGGCCATATGCAAATCAGTCTGACCCTGTGCCTCATGGGAACAGTCCAGCCCGAACAGCCAAGCCATGCCTTCCCTGGACCGGAAACAAGCTTCCTAGGACCGGTTTCTGGCATTTCAGCCGTCTTCAGCCAGGCTTGCTTGAATCCAGTGGCAAAGTGAGCAAGGGACTCACGTCTGAGCATACCCTGCCAACTTATGGCGAACAAAAGCGGTACAAAAGGGGGTGGTGATCGACGGAGCATCAGAACCAATCAAACACTCACACCCAGTCAACAGATCCGGGTTTGATCCATCACCGTTCTTTAGCCCACTCTGCCACCCCAGTTCAGACATGGCCATATGCAAATCAGTCTGACCCTGTGCCTCATGGGAACAGTCCAGCCCGAACTGCCAAGCCATGCCTTCCCTGGACCGGAAACAAGCTTCCTAGGACCGGTTTCTGGCATTTCAGCCGTCTTCAGCCAGGCTTGCTTGAATCCAGTGGCAAAGTGAGCAAGGGACTCACGTCTGAGCATACCCTGCCAACTTATGGCGAACAAAGCGGTACAAAAGGGAGTGGTGATGGACGGAGCATCAGAACCAATCAAACACTCACACCCAGTCAACAGATCCGGGTTTGATCCATCACCATTCTTTAGCCCACTCTGCCACCCCAGTTCAGACATGGCCATATGCAAATCAGTCTGACCCTGTGCCTCTTGGGAACAGTCCAGCCCGAACTGCCAAGCCATGCCTTCCCTGGACCGGAAACAAGCTTCCTAGGACCGGTTTCTGGCATTTCAGCCGTCTTCAGCCAGGCTTGCTTGAATCCAGTGGCAAAGTGAGCAAGGGACTCACGTCTGAGCATACCCTGCCAACTTATGGCGAACAAAGCGGTACAAAAGGGGGTGGTGATGGACGGAGCATCAGAACCAATCAAACACTCACACCCAGTCAACAGATCCGGGTTTGATCCATCACCGTTCTTTAGCCCACTCTGCCACCCCAGTTCAGACATGGCCATATGCAAATCAGTCTGACCCTGTGCCTCATGGGAACAGTCCAGCCCGAACAGCCAAGCCATGCCTTCCCTGGACCGGAAACAAGCTTCCTAGGACCGGTTTCTGGCATTTCAGCCGTCTTCAGCCAGGCTTGCTTGAATCCAGTGGCAAAGTGAGCAAGGGACTCACGTCTGAGCATACCCTGCCAACTTATGGCG
Source organism: Triturus cristatus (assembly GCF_964204655.1). Taxonomy (NCBI): domain Eukaryota; kingdom Metazoa; phylum Chordata; class Amphibia; order Caudata; family Salamandridae; genus Triturus; species Triturus cristatus. The sequence goes on from NW_028188410.1 coordinate 251,323, forward strand.
AACAAAAGCGGTACAAAAGGGGGTGGTGATGGACGGAGCATCAGAACCAATCAAACACTCACACCCAGTCAACAGATCCGGGTTTGATCCATCACCGTTCTTTAGCCCACTCTGCCACCCCAGTTCAGACATGGCCATATGCAAATCAGTCTGACCCTGTGCCTCATGGGAACAGTCCAGCCCGAACTGCCAAGCCATGCCTTCCCTGGACCGGAAACAAGCTTCCTAGGACCGGTTTCTGGCATTTCAGCCGTCTTCAGCCAGGCTTGCTTGAATCCAGTGGCAAAGTGAGCAAGGGACTCACGTCTGAGCATACCCTGCCAACTTATGGCGAACAAAGTGGTACAAAAGGGGGTGGTGATGGACGGAGCATCAGAACCAATCAAACACTCACACCCAGTCAACAGATCCGGGTTTGATCCATCACCATTCTTTAGCCCACTCTGCCACCCCAGTTCAGACATGGCCATATGCAAATCAGTCTGACCCTGTGCCTCTTGGGAACAGTCCAGCCCGAACTGCCAAGCCATGCCTTCCCTGGACCGGAAACAATCTTCCTAGGACCGGTTCCTGGCATTTCAGCCGTCTTCAGCCAGGCTTGCTTGAATCCAGTGGCAAAGTGAGCAAGGGACTCACGTCTGAGCACACCCTGCCAACTTATGGCGAACAAAGCGGTACAAAAGGGGGTGGTGATGGACGGAGCATCAGAACCAATCAAACACTCACACCCAGTCAACAGATCCGGGTTTGATCCCTCACCGTTCTTTAGCCCACTCTGCCACCCCAGTTCAGACATGGCCATATGCAAATCAGTCTGACCCTGTGCCTCATGGGAACAGTCCAGCCGAAACTTCCAAGCCATGCCTTCCCTGGACCGGAAACAAGCTTCCTAGGACCGGTTTCTGGCATTTCAGCCGTCTTCAGCCAGGCTTGCTTGAATCCAGTGGCAAAGTGAGCAAGGGACTCACGTCTGAGCATACCCTGCCAACTTATGGCGAACAAAGCGGTACAAAAGGGGGTGGTGATGGACGGAGCATCAGAAACAATCAAACACTCACACCCAGTCACCAGATCCGGGTTTGATCCATCACCGTTCTTTAGCCCACTCTGCCACCCCAGTTCAGACATGGCCATATGCAAATTAGTCTGACCCTGTGCCTCATGGGAACAGTCCAGCCCAAACTGCCAAGCCATGCCTTCCCTGGACCGGAAACAAGCTTCCTAGGACCGGTTTCTGGCATTTCAGCCGTCTTCAGCCAGGCTTGCTTGAATCCAGTGGCAAAGTGAGCAAGGGACTCACGTCTGAGCATACCCTGCCATCTTATGGCGAACAAAGCGGTACAAAAGGGGGTGGTGATGGACGGAGCATCAGAACCAATCAAACACTCACACCCAGTCAACAGATCCGGGTTTGATCCATCACCGTTCTTTAGCCCACTCTGCCACCGCAGTTCAGACATGGCCATATGCAAATCAGTCTGACCCTGTGCCTCAAGGGAACAGTCCAGCCCGAACAGCCAAGCCATGCCTTCCCTGGACCGGAAACAAGCTTCCTAGGACCGGTTTCTGGCATTTCAGCCGTCTTCAGCCAGGCTTGCTTGAATCCAGTGGCAAAGTGAGCAAGGGACTCACGTCTGAGCATACCCTGCCAACTTATGGCGAACAAAGCGGTACAAAAGGGGGTGGTGATGGACGGAGCATCAGAACCAATCAAACACTCACACCCAGTCAACAGATCCGGGTTTGATCCATCACCATTCTTTTGCCCACTCTGCCACCCCAGTTCAGACATGGCCATATGCAAATCAGTCTGACCCTGTGCCTCATGGGAACAGTCCAGCCCGAACAGCCAAGCAATGCCTTTCCTGGAGCGGAAACAAGCTTCCTAGGACCGGTTTCTGGCATTTCAGCCGTCTTCAGCCAGGCTTGCTTGAATCCAGTGGCAAAGTGAGCAAGGGACTCACGTCTGAGCATACCCTGCCAACTTATGGCGAACAAAAGCGGTACAAAAGGGGGTGGTGATGGACAGAGCATCAGAACCAATCAAACACTCACACCCAGTCAACAGATCCGGGTTTGATCCATCACCGTTCTTTAGCCCACTCTGCCACCCCAGTTCAGACATGGCCATATGCAAATCAGTCTGACCCTGTGCCTCATGGGAACAGTCCAGCCCGAACTGCCAAGCCATGCCTTCCCTGGACCGGAAACAAGCTTCCTAGGACCGGTTTCTGGCATTTCAGCCGTCTTCAGCCAGGCTTGCTTGAATCCAGTGGCAAAGTGAGCAAGGGACTCACGTCTGAGCATACCCTGCCAACTTATGGCGAACAAAGCGGTACAAAAGGGGGTGGTGATGGACGGAGCATCAGAACCAATCAAACACTCACACCCAGTCAACAGATCCGGGTTTGATCCATCACCATTCTTTAGCCCACTCTGCCACCCCAGTTCAGACATGGCCATATGCAAATCAGTCTGTCCCTGTGCCTCTTGGGAACAGTCCAGCCCGAACTGCCAAGCCATGCCTTCCCTGGACCGGAAACAAGCTTCCTAGGACCGGTTTCTGGCATTTCAGCCGTCTTCAGCCAGGCTTGCTTGAATCCAGTGGCAAAGTGAGCAAGGGACTCACGTCTGAGCATACCCTGCCAACTTATGGCGAACAAAGCGGTACAAAAGGGGGTGGTGATGGACGGAGCATCAGAAACAATCAAACACTCACACCCAGTCACCAGATCCGGGTTTGATCCATCACCGTTCTTTAGCCCACTCTGCCACCCCAGTTCAGACATGGCCATTTGCAAATTAGTCTGACCCTGTGCCTCATGGGAACAGTCCAGCCCGAACTGCCAAGCCATGCCTTCCCTGGACCGGAAACAAGCTTGTTACGACCGGTTTCTGGCATTTCAGCCGTCTTTAGCCAGGCTTGCTTGAATCCAGTGGCAAAGTGAGCAAGGGACTCACGTCTGAGCATACCCTGCCAACTTATGGCGAACAAAGCGGTACAAAAGGGGGTGGTGATGGACGGAGCATCAGAACCAATCAAACACTCACACCCAGTCAACAGATCCGGGTTTGATCCATCACCATTCTTTAGCCCACTCTGCCACCCCAGTTCAGACATGGCCATATGCAAATCAGTCTGACCCTGTGCCTCATGGGAACAGTCCAGCTCGAACAGCCAAGCCATGCCTACCCTGGACCGGAAACAAGCTTCCTAGGACCGGTTTCTGGCATTTCAGCCGTCTTTAGCCAGGCTTGCTTGAATCCAGTGGCAAAGTGAGCAAGGGACTCACGTCTGAGCATACCCTGCCAACTTATGGCGAACAAAAGCGGTACAAAAGGGGGTGGTGATGGACGGAGCATCAGAACCAATCAAACACTCACACCCAGTCAACAGATCCGGGTTTGATCCATCACCGTTCTTTAGCCCACTCTGCCACCCCAGTTCAGACATGGCCATATGCAAATCAGTCTGACCCTGTGCCTCATGGGAACAGTCCAGCCCGAACTGCCAAGCCATGCCTTCCCTGTACCGGAAACAAGCATCCTAGGACCGGTTTCTGGCATTTCAGCCGTCTTCAGCCAGGCTTGCTTGAATCCAGTGGCAAAGTGAGCAAGGGACTCACGTCTGAGCATACCCTGCCAACTTATGGCGAACAAAGCGGTACAAAAGGGGGTGGTGATGGACGGAGCATCAGAACCAATCAAACACTCACACCCAGTCAACAGATCCGGGTTTGATCCATCACCATTCTTTAGCCCACTCTGCAACCCCAGTTCAGACATGGCCATATGCAAATCAGTCTGACCCTGTGCCTCTTGGGAACAGTCCAGCCCGAACTGCCAAGCCATGCCTTCCCTGGACCGGAAACAAGCTTCCTAGGCCCGGTTTCTGGCATTTCAGCCGTCTTCAGCCAGGCTTGCTTGAATCCAGTGGCAAAGTGAGCAAGGGACACACGTCTGAGCATACCCTGCCAACTTATGGCGAACAAAGCGGTACAAAAGGGGGTGGTGATGGACGGAGCATCAGAACCAATCAAACACTCACACCCAGTCAACAGATCCGAGTTTGATCCATCACCGTTCTTTAGCCCACTCTGCCACCCCAGTTCAGACATGGCCATATGCAAATCAGTCTGACCCTGTGCCTCATGGGAACAGTCCAGCCCGAACTGCCAAGCCATGCCTTCCCTGGACCGGAAACAAGCTTCCTAGGACCGGTTTCTGGCATTTCAGCCGTCTTCAGCCAGGCTTGCTTGAATCCAGTGGCAAAGTGAGCAAGGGACTCACGTCTGAGCATACCCTGCCAACTTATGGCGAACAAAGCGGTACAAAAGGGGGTGGTGATGGACGGAGCATCAGAACCAATCAAACACTCACACCCAGTCAACAGATCCGGGTTTGATCCATCACCGTTCTTTAGCCCACTCTGCCACCCCAGTTCAGACATGGCCATATGCAAATCAGTCTGACCCTGTGCCTCATAGGAACACTCCAGCCCGAAGTGCCAAGCCATGCCTTCCCTGGACCGGAAACAAGCTTCCTAGGACCGGTTTCTGGCATTTCAGCCGTCTTCAGCCAGGCTTGCTTGAATCCAGTGGCAAAGTGAGCAAGGGACTCACGTCTGAGCATACCCTGCCAACTTATGGCAAACAAAGCGGTACAAAAGGGGGTGGTGATGGACGGAGCATCAGAACAAATCAAACACTCACACCCAGTCAACAGATCCGGGTTTGATCCATCACCGTTCTTTAGCCCACTCTGCCACCCCAGTTCAGACATGGCCATATGCAAATCAGTCTGACCCTGTGCCTCATGGGAACAGTCCAGCCCGAACTGCCAAGCCATGCCTTCCCTGGACCGGAAACAAGCTTCCTAGGACCGGTTTCTGGCATTTCAGCCATCTTCAGCCAGGCTTGCTTGAATCCAGTGGCAAAGTGAGCAAGGGACTCACGTCTGAGCATACCCTGCCAACTTATGGCGAACAAAGCGGTACAAAAGGGGGTGGTGATGGACGGAGCATCAGAACCAATCAAACACTCACACCCAGTCAACAGATCCGGGTTTGATCCATCACCGTTCTTTAGCCCACTCTGCCACCCCAGTTCAGACATGGCCATATGCAAATCAGTCTGACCCTGTGCCTCATAGGAACACTCCAGCCCGAAGTGCCAAGCCATGCCTTCCCTGGACCGGAAACAAGCTTCCTAGGACCGGTTTCTGGCATTTCAGCCGTCTTCAGCCAGGCTTGCTTGAATCCAGTGGCAAAGTGAGCAAGGGACTCACGTCTGAGCATACCCTGCCAACTTATGGCAAACAAAGCGGTACAAAAGGGGGTGGTGATGGACGGAGCATCAGAACCAATCAAACACTCACACCCAGTCAACAGATCCGGGTTTGATCCATCACCGTTCTTTAGCCCACTCTGCCACCCCAGTTCAGACATGGCCATATGCAAATCAGTCTGACCCTGTGCCTCATGGGAACAGTCCAGCCCGAACTGCGAAGCCATGCCTTCCCTGGACCGGAAACAAGCTTCCTAGGCCCGGTTTCTGGCATTTCAGCCGTCTTCAGCCAGGCTTGCTTGAATCCAGTGGCAAAGTGAGCAAGGGACACACGTCTGAGCATACCCTGGCAACTTATGGCGAACAAAGCGGTACAAAAGGGGGTGGTGATGGACGGAGCATCAGAACCAATCAAACACTCACACCCAGTCAACAGATCCGAGTTTGATCCATCACCGTTCTTTAGCCCACTCTGCCACCCCAGTTCAGACATGGCCATATGCAAATCAGTCTGACCCTGTGCCTCATGGGAACAGTCCAGCCCGAACTGCCAAGCCATGCCTTCCCTGGACCGGAAACAAGCTTCCTAGGACCGGTTTCTGGCATTTCAGCCGTCTTCAGCCAGGCTTGCTTGAATCCAGTGGCAAAGTGAGCAAGGGACTCACGTCTGAGCATACCCTGCCAACTTATGGCGAACAAAGCGGTACAAAAGGGGGTGGTGATGGACGGAGCATCAGAACCAATCAAACACTCACACCCAGTCAACAGATCCGAGTTTGATCCATCACCGTTCTTTAGCCCACTCTGCCACCCCAGTTCAGACATGGCCATATGCAAATCAGTCTGACCCTGTGCCTCATGGGAACAGTCCAGCCCGAACTGCCAAGCCATGCCTTCCCTGGACCGGAAACAAGCTTCCTAGGACCGGTTTCTGGCATTTCAGCCGTCTTCAGCCAGGCTTCCTTGAATCCAGTGGCAAAGTGAGCAAGGGACTCACGTCTGAGCATACCCTGCCAACTTATGGCGAACAAAGCGGTACAAAAGGGGGTGGTGATGGACGGAGCATCAGAACCAATCAAACACTCACACCCAGTCAACAGATCCGGGTTTGATCCATCACCGTTCTTTAGCCCACTCTGCCACCCCAGTTCAGACATGGCCATATGCAAATCAGTCTGACCCTGTGCCTCTTGGGAACAGTCCAGCCCGAACTGCCAAGCCATGCCTTCCCTGGACCGGAAACAAGCTTCCTAGGCCCGGTTTCTGGCATTTCAGCCGTCTTCAGCCAGGCTTGCTTGAATCCAGTGGCAAAGTGAGCAAGGGACACACGTCTGAGCATACCCTGCCAACTTATGGCGAACAAAGCGGTACAAAAGGGGGTGGTGATGGACGGAGCATCAGAACCAATCAAACACTCACACCCAGTCAACAGATCCGAGTTTGATCCATCACCGTTCTTTAGCCCACTCTGCCACCCCAGTTCAGACATGGCCATATGCAAATCAGTCTGACCCTGTGCCTCATGGGAACAGTCCAGCCCGAACTGCCAAGCCATGCCTTCCCTGGACCGGAAACAAGCTTCCTAGGACCGGTTTCTGGCATTTCAGCCGTCTTCAGCCAGGCTTGCTTGAATCCAGTGGCAAAGTGAGCAAGGGACTCACGTCTGAGCATACCCTGCCAACTTATGGCGAACAAAGCGGTACAAAAGGGGGTGGTGATGGACGGAGCATCAGAACCAATCAAACACTCACACCCAGTCAACAGATCCGGGTTTGATCCATCACCGTTCTTTAGCCCACTCTGCCACCCCAGTTCAGACATGGCCATATGCAAATCAGTCTGACCCAGTGCCTCATAGGAACACTCCAGCCCGAAGTGCCAAGCCATGCCTTCCCTGGACCGGAAACAAGCTTCCTAGGACCGGTTTCTGGCATTTCAGCCGTCTTCAGCCAGGCTTGCTTGAATCCAGTGGCAAAGTGAGCAAGGGACTCACGTCTGAGCATACCCTGCCAACTTATGGCAAACAAAGCGGTACAAAAGGGGGTGGTGATGGACGGAGCATCAGAACAAATCAAACACTCACACCCAGTCAACAGATCCGGGTTTGATCCATCACCGTTCTTTAGCCCACTCTGCCACCCCAGTTCAGACATGGCCATATGCAAATCAGTCTGACCCTGTGCCTCATGGGAACAGTCCAGCCCGAACTGCCAAGCCATGCCTTCCCTGGACCGGAAACAAGCTTCCTAGGACCGGTTTCTGGCATTTCAGCCATCTTCAGCCAGGCTTGCTTGAATCCAGTGGCAAAGTGAGCAAGGGACTCACGTCTGAGCATACCCTGCCAACTTATGGCGAACAAAGCGGTACAAAAGGGGGTGGTGATGGACGGAGCATCAGAACCAATCAAACACTCACACCCAGTCAACAGATCCGGGTTTGATCCATCACCGTTCTTTAGCCCACTCTGCCACCCCAGTTCAGACATGGCCATATGCAAATCAGTCTGACCCTGTGCCTCATAGGAACACTCCAGCCCGAAGTGCCAAGCCATGCCTTCCCTGGACCGGAAACAAGCTTCCTAGGACCGGTTTCTGGCATTTCAGCCGTCTTCAGCCAGGCTTGCTTGAATCCAGTGGCAAAGTGAGCAAGGGACTCACGTCTGAGCATACCCTGCCAACTTATGGCAAACAAAGCGGTACAAAAGGGGGTGGTGATGGACGGAGCATCAGAACCAATCAAACACTCACACCCAGTCAACAGATCCGGGTTTGATCCATCACCGTTCTTTAGCCCACTCTGCCACCCCAGTTCAGACATGGCCATATGCAAATCAGTCTGACCCTGTGCCTCATGGGAACAGTCCAGCCCGAACTGCGAAGCCATGCCTTCCCTGGACCGGAAACAAGCTTCCTAGGCCCGGTTTCTGGCATTTCAGCCGTCTTCAGCCAGGCTTGCTTGAATCCAGTGGCAAAGTGAGCAAGGGACACACGTCTGAGCATACCCTGGCAACTTATGGCGAACAAAGCGGTACAAAAGGGGGTGGTGATGGACGGAGCATCAGAACCAATCAAACACTCACACCCAGTCAACAGATCCGAGTTTGATCCATCACCGTTCTTTAGCCCACTCTGCCACCCCAGTTCAGACATGGCCATATGCAAATCAGTCTGACCCTGTGCCTCATGGGAACAGTCCAGCCCGAACTGCCAAGCCATGCCTTCCCTGGACCGGAAACAAGCTTCCTAGGACCGGTTTCTGGCATTTCAGCCGTCTTCAGCCAGGCTTGCTTGAATCCAGTGGCAAAGTGAGCAAGGGACTCACGTCTGAGCATACCCTGCCAACTTATGGCGAACAAAGCGGTACAAAAGGGGGTGGTGATGGACGGAGCATCAGAACCAATCAAACACTCACACCCAGTCAACAGATCCGAGTTTGATCCATCACCGTTCTTTAGCCCACTCTGCCACCCCAGTTCAGACATGGCCATATGCAAATCAGTCTGACCCTGTGCCTCATGGGAACAGTCCAGCCCGAACTGCCAAGCCATGCCTTCCCTGGACCGGAAACAAGCTTCCTAGGACCGGTTTCTGGCATTTCAGCCGTCTTCAGCCAGGCTTCCTTGAATCCAGTGGCAAAGTGAGCAAGGGACTCACGTCTGAGCATACCCTGCCAACTTATGGCGAACAAAGCGGTACAAAAGGGGGTGGTGATGGACGGAGCATCAGAACCAATCAAACACTCACACCCAGTCAACAGATCCGGGTTTGATCCATCACCGTTCTTTAGCCCACTCTGCCACCCCAGTTCAGACATGGCCATATGCAAATTAGTCTGACCCTGTGCCTCATGGGAACAGTCCAGCCCAAACTGCCAAGCCATGCCTTCCCTGGACCGGAAACAAGCTTCCTAGGACCGGTTTCTGGCATTTCAGCCGTCTTCAGCCAGGCTTGCTTGAATCCAGTGGCAAAGTGAGCAAGGGACTCACGTCTGAGCATACCCTGCCATCTTATGGCGAACAAAGCGGTACAAAAGGGGGTGGTGATGGACGGAGCATCAGAACCAATCAAACACTCACACCCAGTCAACAGATCCGGGTTTGATCCATCACCGTTCTTTAGCCCACTCTGCCACCCCAGTTCAGACATTGCCATATGCAAATCAGTCTGACCCTGTGCCTCATGGGAACAGTCCAGCCCGAACTGCCAAGCCATGCCTTCCCTGGACCGGAAACAAGCTTCCTAGGACCGGTTTCTGGCATTTCAGCCGTCTTCAGCCAGGCTTGCTTGAATCCAGTGGCAAAGTGAGCAAGGGACTCACGTCTGAGCATACCCTGCCAACTTATGGTGAACAAAGCGGTACAAAAGGGGGTGGTGATGGACGGAGCATCAGAACCAATCAAACACTCACACCCAGTCAACAGATCCGGGTTTGATCCATCACCATTCTTTAGCCCACTCTGCCACCCCAGTTCAGACATGGCCATATGCAAATCAGTCTGTCCCTGTGCCTCTTGGGAACAGTCCAGCCCGAACTGCCAAGCCATGCCTTCCCTGGACCGGAAACAAGCTTCCTAGGACCGGTTTCTGGCATTTCAGCCGTCTTCAGCCAGGCTTGCTTGAATCCAGTGGCAAAGTGAGCAAGGGACTCACGTCTGAGCATACCCTGCCAACTTATGGCGAACAAAGCGGTACAAAAGGGGGTGGTGATGGACGGAGCATCAGAAACAATCAAACACTCACACCCAGTCACCAGATCCGGGTTTGATCCATCACCGTTCTTTAGCCCACTCTGCCACCCCAGTTCAGACATGGCCATTTGCAAATTAGTCTGACCCTGTGCCTCATGGGAACAGTCCAGCCCGAACTGCCAAGCCATGCCTTCCCTGGACCGGAAACAAGCTTGTTACGACCGGTTTCTGGCATTTCAGCCGTCTTCAGCCAGGCTTGCTTGAATCCAGTGGCAAAGTGAGCAAGGGACTCACGTCTGAGCATACCCTGCCAACTTCTGGCGAACAAAGCGGTACAAAAGGGGGTGGTGATGGACGGAGCATCAGAACCAATCAAACACTCACACCCAGTCAACAGATCCGGGTTTGATCCATCACCGTTCTTTAGCCCACTCTGCCACCCCAGTTCAGACATGGCCATATGCAAATCAGTCTGACCCTGTGCCTCATGGGAACAGTCCAGCCCGAACAGCCAAGCCATGCCTTCCCTGGACCGGAAACAAGCTTCCTAGGACTGGTTTCTGGCATTTCAGCCGTCTTCAGCCAGGCTTGCTTGAATCCAGTGGCAAAGTGAGCAAGGGAGTCACGTCTGAGCATACCCTGCCAACTTATGGCGAACAAAGCGGTTCAAAAGGGGGTGGTGATGGACGGAGCATCAGAACCAATCAAACACTCACACACAGTCAACAGATCCGGGTTTGATCCATCACCGTTCTTTAGCCCACTCTGCCACCCCAGTTCAGACATGGCCATATGCAAATCAGTCTGACCCTGTGCCTCATGGGAACAGTCCAGCCCGAACAGCCAAGCCATGCCTACCCTGGACCGGAAACAAGCTTCCTAGGACCGGTTTCTGGCATTTCAGCCGTCTTCAGCCAGGCTTGCTTGAATTCAGTGGCAAAGTGAGCAAGGGACTCACGTCTGAGCATACCCTGCCAACTTATGGCGAACAAAAGCGGTACAAAAGGGGGTGGTGATGAACGGAGCATCAGAACCAATCAAACACTCACACCCAGTCAACAGATCCGGCTTTGATCCATCACCGTTCTTTAGCCCACTCTGCCACCCCAGTTCAGACATGGCCATATGCAAATCAGTCTGACCCTGTGCCTCATGGGAACAGTCCAGCCCAAACTGCCAAGCCATGCCTTCCCTGTACCGGAAACAAGCATCCTAGGACCGGTTTCTGGCATTTCAGCCGTCTTCAGCCAGGCTTGCTTGAATCCAGTGGCAAAGTGAGCAAGGGACTCACGTCTGAGCATACCCTGCCAACTTATGGCGAACAAAGCGGTACAAAAGGGGGTGGTGATGGACGGAGCATCAGAACCAATCAAACACTCACACCCAGTCAACAGATCCGGGTTTGATCCATCACCATTCTTTAGCCCACTCTGCCACCCCAGTTCAGACATGGCCATATGCAAATCAGTCTGACCCTGTGCCTCTTGGGAACAGTCCAGCCCGAACTGCCAAGCCATGCCTTCCCTGGACCGGAAACAAGCTTCCTAGGCCCGGTTTCTGGCATTTCAGCCGTCTTCAGCCAGGCTTGCTTGAATCCAGTGGCAAAGTGAGCAAGGGACACACGTCTGAGCATACCCTGCCAACTTATGGCGAACAAAGCGGTACAAAAGGGGGTGGTGATGGACGGAGCATCAGAACCAATCAAACACTCACACCCAGTCAACAGATCCGAGTTTGATCCATCACCGTTCTTTAGCCCACTCTGCCACCCCAGTTCAGACATGGCCATATGCAAATTAGTCTGACCCTGTGCCTCATGGGAACAGTCCAGCCCGAACTGCCAAGCCATGCCTTCCCTGGACCGGAAACAAGCTTCCTAGGACCGGTTTCTGGCATTTCAGCCATCTTCAGCCAGGCTTGCTTGAATCCAGTGGCAAAGTGAGCAAGGGACTCACGTCTGAGCATACCCTGCCAACTTATGGCGAACAAAGCGGTACAAAAGGGGGTGGTGATGGACGGAGCATCAGAACCAATCAAACACTCACACCCAGTCAACAGATCCGGGTTTGATCCATCACCGTTCTTTAGCCCACTCTGCCACCCCAGTTCAGACATGGCCATATGCAAATCAGTCTGACCCTGTGCCTCATAGGAACACTCCAGCCCGAAGTGCCAAGCCATGCCTTCCCTGGACCGGAAACAAGCTTCCTAGGACCGGTTTCTGGCATTTCAGCCGTCTTCAGCCAAGCTTGCTTGAATCCAGTGGCAAAGTGAGCAAGGGACTCACGTCTGAGCATACCCTGCCAACTTATGGCAAACAAAGCGGTACAAAAGGGGGTGGTGATGGACGGAGCATCAGAACCAATCAAACACTCACACCCAGTCAACAGATCCGGATTTGATCCATCACCGTTCTTTAGCCCACTCTGCCACCCCAGTTCAGACATGGCCATATGCAAATCAGTCTGACCCTGTGCCTCATGGGAACAGTCCAGCCCGAACTGCGAAGCCATGCCTTCCCTGGACCGGAAACAAGCTTCCTAGGACCGGTTTCTGGCATTTCAGCCGTCTTCAGCCAGGCTTGCTTGAATCCAGTGGCAAAGTGAGCAAGGGACTCACGTCTGAGCATACCCTGCCAACTTATGGCGAACAAAGCGGTACAAAAGGGGGTGGTGATGGACGGAGCATCAGAACCAATCAAACACTCACACCCAGTCAACAGATCCGGGTTTGATCCATTACCATTCTTTAGCCCACTCTGCCACCCCAGTTCAGACATGGCCATATGCAAATCAGTCTGACCCTGTGCCTCATGGGAACAGTCCAGCCCGAACTGCCAAGCCATGCCTTCCCTGGACCGGAAACAAGCTTCCTAGGACCGGTTTCTGGCATTTCAGCCGTCTTCAGCCAGGCTTCCTTGAATCCAGTGGCAAAGTGAGCAAGGGACTCATGTCTGAGCATACCCTGCCAACTTATGGCGAACAAAGCGGTACAAAAGGGGGTGGTGATGGACGGAGCATCAGAACCAATCAAACACTCACACCCAGTCAACAGATCCGGGTTTGATCCATCACCGTTCTTTAGCCCACTCTGCCACCCCAGTTCAGACATGGCCATATGCAAATCAGTCTGACCCTGTGCCTCATGGGAACAGTCCAGCCCGAACTGCCAAGCCATGCCTTCCCTGGACCGGAAACAAGCTTCCTAGGACCGGTTTCTGGCATTTCAGCCGTCTTCAGCCAGGCTTGCTTGAATCCAGTGGCAAAGTGAGCAAGGGACTCACGTCTGAGCATACCCTGCCAACTTATGGCGAACAAAGCGGTACAAAAGGGGGTGGTGATGGACGGAGCATCAGAAACAATCAAACACTCACACCCAGTCACCAGATCCGGGTTTGATCCATCACCGTTCTTTAGCCCACTCTGCCACCCCAGTTCAGACATGGCCATATGCAAATTAGTCTGACCCTGTGCCTCATGGGAACAGTCCAGCCCAAACTGCCAAGCCATGCCTTCCCTGGACCGGAAACAAGCTTCCTAGGACCGGTTTCTGGCATTTCAGCCGTCTTCAGCCAGGCTTGCTTGAATCCAGTGGCAAAGTGAGCAAGGGACTCACGTCTGAGCATACCTAACCCTGCCATCTTATGGCGAACAAAGCGGTACAAAAGGGGGTGGTGATGGACGGAGCATCAGAACCAATCAAACACTCACACCCAGTCAACAGATCCGGGTTTGATCCATCACCGTTCTTTAGCCCACTCTGCCACCCCAGTTCAGACATGGGGATATGCAAATCAGTCTGACCCTGTGCCTCATGGGAACAGTCCAGCCCGAACAGCCAAGCCATGCCTTCCCTGGACCGGAAACAAGCTTCTTAGGACCGGTTTCTGGCATTTCAGCCGTCTTCAGCCAGGCTTGCTTGAATCCAGTGGCAAAGTGAGCAAGGGACTCACGTCTGAGCATACCCTGCCAACTTATGGCGAACAAAGCGGTACAAAAGGGGGTGGTGATGGACGGAGCATCAGAACCAATCAAACACTCACACCCAGTCAACAGATCCGGGTTTGATCCATCACTATTCTTTAGCCCACTCTGCCACCCCAGTTCAGACATGGCCATATGCAAATCAGTCTGACCCTGTGCCTCATGGGAACAGTCCAGCCCGAACAGCCAAGCAATGCCTTCCCTGGACCGGAAACAAGCTTCCTAGGACCGGTTTCTGGCATTTCAGCCGTCTTCAGCCAGGCTTGCTTGAATCCAGTGGCAAAGTGAGCAAGGGACTCACGTCTGAGCATACCCTGCCAACTTATGGCGAACAAAAGCGGTACAAAAGGGGGTGGTGATGGACGGAGCATCAGAACCAATCAAACACTCACACCCAGTCAACAGATCCGGGTTTGATCAATCACCGTTCTTTAGCCCACTCTGCCACCCCAGTTCAGACATGGCCATATGCAAATCAGTCTGACCCTGTGCCTCATGGGAACAGTCCAGCCCGAACTGCCAAGCCATGCCTTCCCTGGACCGGAAACAAGCTTCCTAGGACCGGTTTCTGGCATTTCAGCCGTCTTCAGCCAGGCTTGCTTGAATCCAGTGGCAAAGTGAGCAAGGGACTCACGTCTGAGCATACCCTGCCAACTTATGGCGAACAAAGCGGTACAAAAGGGGGTGGTGATGGACGGAGCATCAGAACCAATCAAACACTCACACCCAGTCAACAGATCCGGGTTTGATCCATCACCGTTCTTTAGCCCACTCTGCCACCCCAGTTCAGACATGGCCATATGCAAATCAGTCTGACCCTGTGCCTCATGGGAACAGTCCAGCCCGAACAGCCAAGCCATGCCTTCCCTGGACCGGAAACAAGCTTCCTAGGACCGGTTTCTGGCATTTCAGCCGTCTTCAGCCAGGCTTGCTTGAATCCAGTGGCAAAGTGAGCAAGGGACTCACGTCTGAGCATACCCTGCCAACTTATGGCGAACAAAAGCGGTACAAAAGGGGGTGGTGATGGACGGAGCATCAGAACCAATCAAACACTCACACCCAGTCAACAGATCCGGGTTTGATCCATCACCGTTCTTTAGCCCACTCTGCCACCCCAGTTCAGACATGGCCATATGCAAATCAGTCTGACCCTGTGCCTCATGGGAACAGTCCAGCCCGAACTGCCAAGCCATGCCTTCCCTGGACCGGAAACAAGCTTCCTAGGACCGGTTTCTGGCATTTCAGCCGTCTTCAGCCAGGCTTGCTTGAATCCAGTGGCAAAGTGAGCAAGGGACTCACGTCTGAGCATACCCTGCCAACTTATGGCGAACAAAGCGGTACAAAAGGGGGTGGTGATGGACGGAGCATCAGAACCAATCAAACACTCACACCCAGTCAACATATCCGGGTTTGATCCATCACCATTCTTTAGCCCACTCTGCCACCCCAGTTCAGACATGGCCATATGCAAATCAGTCTGACCCTGTGCCTCTTGGGAACAGTCCAGCCCGAACTGCCAAGCCATGCCTTCCCTGGACCGGAAACAATCTTCCTAGGACCGGTTTCTGGCATTTCAGCCGTCTTCAGCCAGGCTTGCTTGAATCCAGTGGCAAAGTGAGCAAGGGACTCACGTCTGAGCACACCCTGCCAACTTATGGCGAACAAAGCGGTACAAAAGGGGGTGGTGATGGACGGAGCATCAGAACCAATCAAACACTCACACCCAGTCAACAGATCCGGGTTTGATCCCTCACCGTTCTTTAGCCCACTCTGCCACCCCAGTTCAGACATGGCCATATGCAAATCAGTCTGACCCTGTGCCTCATGGGAACAGTCCAGCCCAAACTGCCAAGCCATGCCTTCCCTGGACCGGAAACAAGCTTCCTAGGACCGGTTTCTGGCATTTCAGCCGTCTTCAGCCAGGCTTGCTTGAATCCAGTGGCAAAGTGAGCAAGGGACTCACGTCTGAGCATACCCTGCCAACTTATGGCGAACAAAGCGGTACAAAAGGGGGTGGTGATGGACGGAGCATCAGAAACAATCAAACACTCACACCCAGTCACCAGATCCGGGTTTGATCCATCACCGTTCTTTAGCCCACTCTGCCACCCCAGTTCAGACATGGCCATATGCAAATTAGTCTGACCCTGTGCCTCATGGGAACAGTCCAGCCCAAACTGCCAAGCCATGCCTTCCCTGGACCGGAAACAAGCTTCCTAGGACCGGTTTCTGGCATTTCAGCCGTCTTCAGCCAGGCTTGCTTGAATCCAGTGGCAAAGTGAGCAAGGGACTCACGTCTGAGCATACCCTGCCATCTTATGGCGAACAAAGCGGTACAAAAGGGGGTGGTGATGGACGGAGCATCAGAACCAATCAAACACTCACACCCAGTCAACAGATCCGGGTTTGATCCATCACCGTTCTTTAGCCCACTCTGCCACCGCAGTTCAGACATGGCCATATGCAAATCAGTCTGACCCTGTGCCTCATGGGAACAGTCCAGCCCGAACAGCCAAGCCATGCCTTCCCTGGACCGGAAACAAGATTCCTAGGACCGGTTTCTGGCATTTCAGCCGTCTTCAGCCAGGCTTGCTTGAATCCAGTGGCAAAGTGAGCAAGGGACTCACGTCTGAGCATACCCTGCCAACTTATGGCAAACAAAGCGGTACAAAAGGGGGTGGTGATGGACGGAGCATCAGAACCAATCAAACACTCACACCCAGTCAACAGATCCGGGTTTGATCCATCACCATTCTTTTGCCCACTCTGCCACCCCAGTTCAGACATGGCCATATGCAAATCAGTCTGACCCTGTGCCTCATGGGAACAGTCCAGCCCGAACAGCCAAGCAATGCCTTCCCTGGACCGGAAACAAGCTTCCTAGGACCGGTTTCTGGCATTTCAGCCGTCTTCAGCCAGGCTTGCTTGAATCCAGTGGCAAAGTGAGCAAGGGACTCACGTCTGAGCATACCCTGCCAACTTATGGCGAACAAAAGCGGTACAAAAGGGGGTGGTGATGGACGGAGCATCAGAACCAATCAAACACTCACACCCAGTCAACAGATCCGGGTTTGATCCATCACCGTTCTTTAGCCCACTCTGCCACCCCAGTTCAGACATGGCCATATGCAAATCAGTCTGACCCTGTGCCTCATTGGAACAGTCCAGCCCGAACTGCCAAGCCATGCTTTCCCTGGACCGGAAACAAGCTTCCTAGGACCGGTTTCTGGCATTTCAGCCGTCTTCAGCCAGGCTTGCTTGAATCCAGTGGCAAAGTGAGCAAGGGACTCACGTCTGAGCATACCCTGCCAACTTATGGCGAACAAAGCGGTACAAAAGGGGGTGGTGATGGACGGAGCATCAGAACCAATCAAACACTCACACCCAGTCAACAGATCCGGGTTTGATCCATCACCATTCTTTAGCCCACTCTGCCACCCCAGTTCAGACATGGCCATATGCAAATCAGTCTGTCCCTGTGCCTCTTGGGAACAGTCCAGCCCGAACTGCCAAGCCATGCCTTCCCTGGACCGGAAACAAGCTTCCTAGGACCGGTTTCTGGCATTTCAGCCGTCTTCAGCCAGGCTTGCTTGAATCCAGTGGCAAAGTGAGCAAGGGACTCACGTCTGAGCATACCCTGCCAACTTATGGCGAACAAAGCGGTACATAAGGGGGTGGTGATGGACGGAGCATCAGAAACAATCAAACACTCACACCCAGTCACCAGATCCGGGTTTGATCCATCACCGTTCTTTAGCCCACTCTGCCACCCCAGTTCAGACATGGCCATTTGCAAATTAGTCTGACCCTGTGCCTCATGGGAACAGTCCAGCCCGAACTGCCAAGCCATGCCTTCCCTGGACCGGAAACAAGCTTGTTACGACCGGTTTCTGGCATTTCAGCCGTCTTCAGCCAGGCTTGCTTGAATCCAGTGGCAAAGTGAGCAAGGGACTCACGTCTGAGCATACCCTGCCAACTTATGGTGAACAAAGCGGTACAAAAGGGGGTGGTGATGGACGGAGCATCAGAACCAATCAAACACTCACACCCAGTCAACAGATCCGGGTTTGATCCATCACCGTTGTTAGACCTGGCACCTTGGCGTGAGTCTCCCTCCCTCTTTTTGTCGCTGTGCCTCATGTGATTTTATGGTGTTGGCCGCTCAGCGCGCTGTGCCACTGCCAACCAGTGTCGCGGTGCGAGTGCTCCCTTTGTAAATTGTATGTGTTGGTTGGATTCCATGATTGGATTGTTTGATTTACTATCAGACCCCAGTAAAGTGCGCCAGGAGCGCCAGGGCATGTAAATGCAAACACCGCTGGTGGGCTTGCAGCACGGGTTGTGCCACCCACAGAAGCGGCCGGTAAAAGATGTCTAAGGTCTGCCACCGCAGAACCTGCGTGCAGTCTGGTACTGACACGCCGACCGACAAGTGCCCACACTTGCCGGTCCCCGAAACCTTCCCTTGGCTGCATATTAGTCACCCCTCTGGTAGGCCCACGGGCAGGGTGCATTGTGAGCCTGAGGTAGGACAAGCCTAGATGCGTGGCCTGTCCTGGTAGTGAACGGCCGCCATTTTGCTGTTCACTACTGTAAGGCTACCCTGTTCCCATAGGCCAATATGGGCGGCCTGGATTATTACACCCTATGATCCTAACCGACCCAGGGAACATGGTAGGAGATCGAGTTTAGTATGCCTGAACTCGGAATGATAAGGTACATCTTTTCGCAAGGTTTATTTTAATATTCCGGGTTTGCAAATGTCACTTTTTAGAAAGTTGGCCTTTGCTTGCCTAACCATCTCAGCCGCCTCTGCGTGATGTGTATCTGATGTCTGGCTGGCGTGAGTGACAGGGCTGGGGGAACCCAGATGGGCAGGGCTAGGTAGCCTGGTATGAATAGGACGATCGACAGGTGGATGGGTGGGAGGAGTGCTCCTAGGCTCTGAATAGGACAGTGCTCCGCTACCTCGATGCCGGCTCCACCCCCTGTGGAGCGTCTGATGACTCTGCCCTGCACTCTGAAAGAAGAAGCCTGCATCACGTAAACAAAGTGCTCAGAAACCGGACTGAACTAGGCAAGGGCCCCCCTGGCCTGGGAGAACAAAAGATTTGTGGTATAAATGGAGGAGCCCTGCTCCTAAGAAACTAGATCCGCTTTTGACCAAGAAGAATCTCTGCCTGAGGAGAAGGCACCGGGGAAGCTGTAGGAGGAAGACTGTCCCTATCCTGGGGGATTGGCCTGCAGTGGTGACCTTGCTGCCAAAGGGGAGAAGAGAAACTGTTGCTGAAGACTTTGCTTTATTTTTATTTTCAAGACTTGTGCTTTTCCAAAACGATCTCCAAGGGCTTGGAACTGAGCTTGCCCCCTGAACAGAGCCCCAGGACCATTGGGCTCTACCTGATCTTCACTCGCCTGCTGCTAGACCGTGGTGTCCTTTCCCTCGCCGGAGCTGTGACCCTCGTGCCGCAGTCCCTCCCTGAGCCGTGACCAGGACTGCTTAGCCGCCCCCGCCTTGGGAAGAGCCTCGCTCGATCGGAGCCGCTCCCCCTACGCTGTGTTGGGCTGCCCTGTCACCTCGCTCGCTGGAGGCTCGCTGTGCACCTTCACCCTCCCGCCGGAATCGGCGTTTGTGAGCATCTCCCAGCCTCGGACGGCCCGGACGCATCGGCGTGCCCGGCTGCCCCGCTTTGTTCACCCGCCACCTGCAACACCCGCTCTGGTCGTGAGCCTGAAGATCAGACCCCCATCGTAAAGTGTGGGAGCCCCGGACGCCGCCTCGCTCTTCTGCCGAAGAGCCGCTGAAATCCCGCCCCCACCTTTGCGTCAAGAGACAAGGTACTGTACTTACAACTCCGACCACGAACTCACATCGGATCCAGGGTCCGCAACGTTCTGATTTCCCTGTCATCTGCCGTGTGCTTCCCGGTCGCCGCTTCAGCCGAAGGGTGCTGAGGCCTACAGTCACCTTGTGCCCGCCTAAAGAACTTTTCGTACAAAGAGAACTTTACCGTATTCCTACGAATTGTGGCCCCATCAGGTCAACGTTACTGGGCCTTGTATTTAACTCTGCTGAAACTACATAAAAGCTTATTTTTATATACTACCGGATTGGTGTCCATTTGTGGTGCACGTAAGGGGTTTACTGTATGTGTAACTGCATTTGCTTAACCGTGTACGCCTGAGACTTAGCCTAGACTGCTCGCGCCACGCACCTAGAGGGTGAGCAGGGGTTATTCTGAGGAGTCATCCTTCGCCCTGACAAGAAGTAAAGGGTCCCTGCTTGTTGTGGGTTCACACCTGCGTCAACCAGAGCCCCCTCATTTCTAACATTGGTGGCAGCGGTGGGATTTACGGATTTGCATTTGTGGTTTGCGTATAGTGAATCACTGATCGCCACGTAGTGAGAGCAGACCAGTAACACAGCCACAAGGCTAGCATTGTTTTTGTTTTGCCAAGAATCTCCGTTGTTAGAGCCATGCCTGGTTCACTTTCCGCCGGAAGGGCGGCTTCCGTAATCTCTGGATTTGAAGACATAGATTGGGAGGAAGGCGCACTTCATGATCGTACCAATGAAGACTTGAAAGGTCTTTGCTCCAAGTTCAGGATTGCCCAAACTGGATTGAAAAAGAAGGAGCAACTCGTAAAGGCGCTGAGGGCCTGGTATGAGTCAAAGGCACCAGAGAATCAGGTGGAAGTGGTTCCACCAGAAAGTGTCCATGAGTTCGGCAGATGCCTGTCGCCAGAGGAGTTGGCGGACAGGGCAGCAACCCGGGCACACGAGGTGGAAATGGCGAAACTTCATGGGCAGATGGATATGGAAAAACAAAGATTAGCCATGGAAGAAAAGAAACTACAATTAGAGCATGACATGAAGCTGAGGGAGCTGGAGCTGAAAGCCAAAAGTTTGGAGCTTAATCCCTCTGGTGGCAGCACACCGCCAGGATCGGCGGAACCAAGAGTTTATATTCCTAAGGATGTAGTGAAGGAGTTCTTCAGGAATGACGACATCGGGCAGTGGTTCAGAGCCTACGAGGTAGCCATGTCTTCCCACCGGGTCCCTGAGAAAGATTGGGGAGCGGGGTTGTGGGGAAGGTTCCTGAGTGAGGGGCGGGACACACTGCTAGACTTACCTGTTGATGTTCGTAATTCTTATCCCCATATGAAGGAAGCATTGATGACTAGGTATGGGTTGACCCCTGAGTTATATAGACAGAGGTTCAGGGGTTGCACTAAGATTCCCAATAGTACGTATGTGGAGTATGTGACGTTCTTTTGCAGAGCGCTGGATGGTTGGGTGAAGGGTAGTAAGGTGAATGATTATCAAGGGCTTCTTGATCTAATGGCATGGGAGCACTTGTCCAGTAATTGTTTTCCTGAGCTGCGCCAGCACCTGATCGATAGTAAGCTGACTAACCCGAGGAAGCTTGCTGAGGAGGCGGACCGCTGGGTCAGTACCAGGGTCCACAAGGGTACCGTGGGAGATTCCGCCAAAGGTGGGCAGGGTCCCCAGCAGAAGAGTGGGGGGGACAGGGGTAAACAGAAGCAGTTCCAGAAAGGGCCCCAAAATAATCCCCAAGGGAACCAAGGGAAGGGTTCTCAGCCTCCCCCACCCCCGAAACCGACCGGGGCCCCGACAGGTCCTCCTGTTCAGAAGGGGCCCGTAAGATGTTACAGGTGTAACAATTTGGGGCATTTTGCCTCTGATGTGAAGTGTCCGATGTATGGTAAACCAGCACCCACTGGTGCTCCACCCCGGCAGGTGACTAGTGTAGCCTTGGGGGAGGAGAGGGATGTCCAAGGTGGGTGGGGTCCCGCAGAGATGTCCCTGGTCTCGCTAGGAGACCGTGAGGTGGTCCCTCCAACCCAGCTGCCTGAGAACACTAAGAAGTACAGGCAGTGGGTGACCATAAATGGCCATAGGGTGGAAGCTCTTAGAGACACAGGAGCCAGTGTGACAGCTGTCAGGTGTCACCTGGTGTCTCAGGAGCAGGTGGTCCCCAATGCATTCTATCCCGTTGTTGCCGCTGACAACACAGAGAGACACTGCAAGGTGGCTCAGGTTCCCTTCGAGTGGGGGGGGGTCTCTGGTACTCTTCAGGTAGCTGTGAGGCCCGCCATGCCTGTAGACTGTTTGTTAGGGAACGATTTGGAGAGCTCACCTTGGGCTCAGGTGGAGCGGAGCGCTCACCTGGAGATGTTGGGTATGCCGGATTGGGCGTGTGTCACCACACGGTCCATGGCAGCCAGTAAAGGTACTCGAGAGATCCTGGAGCCTGAGAGGGAGGCCCAGGAACAGGCCTCAGAGAGAAGGAGCAAGGGGCGCGGGAAGCCGGCCCCTGAAGTTCCCACGGTCCAGGAGGAGGCAGACCTTGAGGGGGATGCCCTGGAGCCTACAGGGGAACAGATAGCTGAACTGGGAGACCTACCGGAGCTGACCCATTGGCAGCAGGAAGGGGGTCCCACCAGGGAGGACTTTTGTAAGGCACAGAAGGAGTGCCCTTCTCTCGTGGGTATGCGGCAGCAGGCTGCAGCCCAGGCCGCAGGTGATCAGTCAGGATCGCATTTCATTTACTGGGAGAACGACCTCCTGTATACAGAGCCTAAGGTTGCTGAGCCTGGGTCAGCCCGTGCGCTGGTGGTACCCCAGGACTTCAGAGCCTTCCTACTGGGGCTGGCTCACGATGTGCCATTGGCAGGGCATTTGGGGCAGGACAAGACCTTCGAAAGGCTTGTCACCCACTTTTATTGGCCTCAAATGCGCAGGAGTTCGGATACTCACTGCAGGACATGCCAGACTTGCCAGGCAAGTGGAAAGAGTGGGAGGAAGCAGAAGGCTCCACTCCAGCCATTCCCTGTGGTCGGTACCCCGTTCCAGCGAGTGGGGATTGACATTGTAGGGCCACTGGACCCCAAGACAGCGATGGGCAATAGGTTCATCCTGGTCCTGGTGGACCATGCCACCCGGTACCCGGAAGCCATTCCTCTGAGGACAGTGACGGCCCCCGTGGTGGGACGTGCACTGATGGGAATTTTCTCCCGAGTGGGGTTCCCTCTAGAGGTGGTGTCTGACCGAGGTACCAATTTCATGTCCAAGTACATGAAATCTCTTTGGCAAGAGTGTGGTGTAACCTACAAGTTCACCACACCTTACCACCCCCAAGGAAACGGGTTGGTTGAGAGATTCAACCGAACCCTCAAAGGCATGATAATGGGCCTGGAAGGACCCATGAGGCGCAAGTGGGACGTCCTCTTACCATGCCTTCTCTTCGCTTACCGCGAGGTGCCACAAAAGTCTCTGGGGTTCAGTCCCTTTGAGCTTCTGTATGGTCACCCCGTCAGAGGACCTCTAAGTCTGGTCAAGGAAGGCTGGGAGCAATCTCCCAGGAAACCTCCCCAGAATGTATATAGCTACATGCTGGCCTTCAGGAATCAGACTAGGCGTTTCAGGCAACTTGCTGAGGCAAATCTGGAAGCCAGCCAGGAGGAGATGAAGCGGTGGTACGACCAGAATGCCACTCTGGTAGAGCTTCAGCCTGGGCAGAAAGTATGGGTCTTGGCCCCCGTGGAGCCGTGTGCGCTCCAGGATAAGTGGACCGGTCCCTTTGAGGTGGTGGAGCGAAAGAGTCCTGTTACCTACGTGGTGGACCTGAAGACTCCCAGGAACCCCTTACGGGTCCTACATGTCAACCGCCTCAAGCCCCACTTGGAGAGGTCCCAAGTGGGCATGCTCTTGGCCACAGATGCGGGGATGGAAGAGGAGACAGAACCTCTTCCGGACCTCCTGTCAGCCAAGGAGCACGATGGGTCAGTGGATGGTGTCATCCTCTCTTCCACCCTGACCCCGGAGCAACAGAGTGATTGTCGCCAGTTGCTGGGACAATTTTCTGACCTGTTTTCCCTGGTCCCTGGTGTCACTGATTGGTGCGTCCATGATGTGGACACTGGGGATAGCCCTCCCGTACGGCACAAGGCCTACAGGGTGACTGACAGGGTGAGGACATGCATCAAGGAGGAGGTCTCCAAGATGTTTGCACTCGGGGTCATTGAGTCTTCTAGCAGTCCTTGGGCCAGCCCCGTGGTCTTGGTCCCAAAGGCTGCAGCGCCGGGAGCCACACCCGAACTCCGGTTCTGTGTGGACTACAGAGGACTCAATTCAGTCACTAGGACTGACGCACACCCCATCCCCAGAGCTGATGAGCTCATCGATCGGCTAGGGGCTGCCAACTACCTCAGCACGTTTGATCTAACGTCTGGGTATTGGCAGATCGCCTTGACCGAGGGGGCCAAAGAGAGGTCAGCATTTTCCACCCCAGATGGGCACTACCAGTTCCGGGTTATGCCATTTGGGATGAAGAATGCCCCTGCCACCTTCCAGAGATTGGTCAACCAGGTGTTGGCTGGGCTGGATTCGTTCAGTGCAGCCTACCTGGATGACATCGCCGTGTTCAGCTCCACGTGGGAGGAACACTTGCGACACCTCTGGGAAGTGTTGATGGCGCTGCGGAAGGCAGGCCTCACGATCAAGGCGAGTAAGTGCCAGATCGGGCAGGGTTCCGTGGTGTACTTGGGACACCAAGTGGGGAGTGGCCAGGTGGCACCCCTTCAGCCCAAGATAGAAACCATCCTGAATTGGGAGGCGCCCAAAACCCAGACGGAGGTGAGAGCCTTCCTAGGTCTCACCGGGTACTACAGGAGGTTTGTCAAGGGGTATGGCAACATGGTTGCCCCCTTGACCGCGCTGACTTCGAAGAAGCAGCCCAGGAGGGTGATCTGGACTGACACCTGTCAGAGAGCTTTTGAGGCCTTGAAAACTGCTATGTGCACGGCGCCCGTGCTCTTGGCTCCCAACTTCTCCAAAGAGTTTATCGTTCAGACAGACGCTTCAGAGCATGGTGTGGGGGCTGTTCTTTCACAGATTAATGAGGAGGGCCTAGATCAACCCGTAGCCTTTATTAGCAGGAGGTTACTTCCACGGGAACAGAGATGGAGTGCTATTGAGCGTGAGGCATTTGCTGTGGTCTGGGCGCTGAAGAAGCTAAGACCCTACTTGTTTGGGTCTCACTTCCGGGTTCAGACGGACCACAGGCCCCTCAGATGGTTGATGCATATGAGGGGTGAGAATCCGAAGCTGTTGAGGTGGTCCATTTCCCTACAGGGGATGGATTTCACGGTGGAACATCGCCCTGGTACAGATCACCCCAATGCTGACGGTCTGTCCAGATTTTTCCGCCTTAGTGGTGAGGAACTCCCTGGGGTAGGGTAGTTCTCCCCACCTTTCAGCTGGAGGGGACACGTGTTAGACCTGGCACCTTGGCGTGAGTCTCCCTCCCTCTTTTTGTCGCTGTGCCTCATGTGATTTTATGGTGTTGGCCGCTCAGCGCGCTGTGCCACTGCCAACCAGTGTCGCGGTGCGAGTGCTCCCTTTGTAAATTGTATGTGTTGGTTGGATTCCATGATTGGATTGTTTGATTTACTATCAGACCCCAGTAAAGTGCGCCAGGAGCGCCAGGGCATGTAAATGCAAACACCGCTGGTGGGCTTGCAGCACGGGTTGTGCCACCCACAGAAGCGGCCGGTAAAAGATGTCTAAGGTCTGCCACCGCAGAACCTGCGTGCAGTCTGGTACTGACACGCCGACCGACAAGTGCCCACACTTGCCGGTCCCCGAAACCTTCCCTTGGCTGCATATTAGTCACCCCTCTGGTAGGCCCACGGGCAGGGTGCATTGTGAGCCTGAGGTAGGACAAGCCTAGATGCGTGGCCTGTCCTGGTAGTGAACGGCCGCCATTTTGCTGTTCACTACTGTAAGGCTACCCTGTTCCCATAGGCCAATATGGGCGGCCTGGATTATTACACCCTATGATCCTAACCGACCCAGGGAACATGGTAGGAGATCGAGTTTAGTATGCCTGAACTCGGAATGATAAGGTACATCTTTTCGCAAGGTTTATTTTAATATTCCGGGTTTGCAAATGTCACTTTTTAGAAAGTTGGCCTTTGCTTGCCTAACCATCTCAGCCGCCTCTGCGTGATGTGTATCTGATGTCTG
Source organism: Triturus cristatus (assembly GCF_964204655.1). Lineage (NCBI taxonomy): Eukaryota > Metazoa > Chordata > Amphibia > Caudata > Salamandridae > Triturus > Triturus cristatus. Next base: position 277,330 of record NW_028188410.1, read on the forward strand.
GCTGGCGTGAGTGACAGGGCTGGGGGAACCCAGATGGGCAGGGCTAGGTAGCCTGGTATGAATAGGACGATCGACAGGTAGATGGGTGGGAGGAGTGCTCCTAGGCTCTGAATAGGACAGTGCTCCGCTACCTCGATGCCGGCTCCACCCCCTGTGGAGCGTCTGATGACTCTGCCCTGCACTCTGAAAGAAGAAGCCTGCATCACGTAAACAAAGTGCTCAGAAACCGGACTGAACTAGGCAAGGGCCCCCCTGGCCTGGGAGAACAAAAGATTTGTGGTATAAATGGAGGAGCCCTGCTCCTAAGAAACTAGATCCGCTTTTGACCAAGAAGAATCTCTGCCTGAGGAGAAGGCACCGGGGAAGCTGTAGGAGGAAGACTGTCCCTATCCTGGGGGATTGGCCTGCAGTGGTGACCTTGCTGCCAAAGGGGAGAAGAGAAACTGTTGCTGAAGACTTTGCTTTATTTTTATTTTCAAGACTTGTGCTTTTCCAAAACGATCTCCAAGGGCTTGGAACTGAGCTTGCCCCCTGAACAGAGCCCCAGGACCATTGGGCTCTACCTGATCTTCACTCGCCTGCTGCTAGACCGTGGTGTCCTTTCCCTCGCCGGAGCTGTGACCCTCGTGCCGCAGTCCCTCCCTGAGCCGTGACCAGGACTGCTTAGCCGCCCCCGCCTTGGGAAGAGCCTCGCTCGATCGGAGCCGCTCCCCCTACGCTGTGTTGGGCTGCCCTGTCACCTCGCTCGCTGGAGGCTCGCTGTGCACCTTCACCCTCCCGCCGGAATCGGCGTTTGTGAGCATCTCCCAGCCTCGGACGGCCCGGACGCATCGGCGTGCCCGGCTGCCCCGCTTTGTTCACCCGCCACCTGCAACACCCGCTCTGGTCGTGAGCCTGAAGATCAGACCCCCATCGTAAAGTGTGGGAGCCCCGGACGCCGCCTCGCTCTTCTGCCGAAGAGCCGCTGAAATCCCGCCCCCACCTTTGCGTCAAGAGACAAGGTACTGTACTTACAACTCCGACCACGAACTCACATCGGATCCAGGGTCCGCAACGTTCTGATTTCCCTGTCATCTGCCGTGTGCTTCCCGGTCGCCGCTTCAGCCGAAGGGTGCTGAGGCCTACAGTCACCTTGTGCCCGCCTAAAGAACTTTTCGTACAAAGAGAACTTTACCGTATTCCTACGAATTGTGGCCCCATCAGGTCAACGTTACTGGGCCTTGTATTTAACTCTGCTGAAACTACATAAAAGCTTATTTTTATATACTACCGGATTGGTGTCCATTTGTGGTGCACGTAAGGGGTTTACTGTATGTGTAACTGCATTTGCTTAACCGTGTACGCCTGAGACTTAGCCTAGACTGCTCGCGCCACGCACCTAGAGGGTGAGCAGGGGTTATTCTGAGGAGTCATCCTTCGCCCTGACAAGAAGTAAAGGGTCCCTGCTTGTTGTGGGTTCACACCTGCGTCAACCAGAGCCCCCTCATTTCTAACAACCGTTCTTTAGCCCACTCTGCCACCCCAGTTCAGACATGGCCATATGCAAATCAGTCTGACCCTGTGCCTCATGGGAACAGTCCAGCCCGAACAGCCAAGCCATGCCTACCCTGGACCGGAAACAAGCTTCCTAGGACCGGTTTCTGGCATTTCAGCCGTCTTCAGCCAGGCTTGCTTGAATCCAGTGGCAAAGTGAGCAAGGGACTCACGTCTGAGCATACCCTGCCAACTTATGGCGAACAAAAGCGGTACAAAAGGGGGTGGTGATGGACGGAGCATCAGAACCAATCAAACACTCACACCCAGTCAACAGATCCGGGTTTGATCCATCACCGTTCTTTAGCCCACTCCGCCACCCCAGTTCAGACATGGCCATATGCAAATCAGTCTGACCCTGTGCCTCATGGGAACAGTCCAGCCCGAACTGCCAAGCCATGCCTTCCCTGTACCGGAAACAAGCATCCTAGGACCGGTTTCTGGCATTTCAGCCGTCTTCAGCCAGGCTTGCTTGAATCCAGTGGCAAAGTGAGCAAGGGACTCACGTCTGAGCATACCCTGCCAACTTATGGCGAACAAAGCGGTACAAAAGGGGGTGGTGATGGACGGAGCATCAGAACCAATCAAACACTCACACCCAGTCAACAGATCCGGGTTTGATCCATCACCATTCTTTAGCCCACTCTGCCACCCCAGTTCAGACATGGCCATATGCAAATCAGTCTGACCCTGTGCCTCATGGTTACAGTCCAGCCCAAACTGCCAAGCCATGCCTTCCCTGGACCGGAAACAAGCTTCCTAGGACCGGTTTCTGGCATTTCAGCCGTCTTCAGCCAGGCTTGCTTGAATCCAGTGGCAAAGTGAGCAAGGGACTCACGTCTGAGCATACCCTGCCAACTTATGGCAAACAAAGCGGTACAAAAGGGGGTGGTGATGGACGGAGCATCAGAACCAATCAAACACTTACACCCAGTCAACAGATCCGGGTTTGATCCATCACCGTTCTTTAGCCCACTCTGCCACCCCAGTTCAGACATGGCCATATGCAAATCAGTCTGACCCTGTGCCTCATGGGAACAGTCCAGCCCGAACTGCCAAGCCATGCCTTCCCTGGACCGGAAACAAGCTTCCTAGGCCCGGTTTCTGGCATTTCAGCCGTCTTTAGCCAGGCTTGCTTGAATCCAGTGGCAAAGTGAGCAAGGGACACACGTCTGAGCATACCCTGCCAACTTATGGCGAACAAAGCGGTACAAAAGGGGGTGTTGATGGACGGAGCATCAGAACCAATCAAACACTCACACCCAGTCAACAGATCCGAGTTTGATCCATCACCGTTCTTTAGCCCACTCTGCCACCCCAGTTCAGAAATGGCCATATGCAAATCAGTCTGACCCTGTGCCTCATGGGAACAGTCCAGCCCGAACTGCCAAGCCATGCCTTCCCTGGACCGGAAACAAGCTTCCTAGGACCGGTTTCTGGCATTTCAGCCGTCTTCAGCCAGGCTTGCTTGAATCCAGTGGCAAAGTGAGCAAGGGACTCACGTCTGAGCATACCCTGCCAACTTATGGCGAACAAAGCGGTACAAAAGGGGGTGGTGATGGACGGAGCATCAGAACCAATCAAACACTCACACCCAGTCAACAGATCCGGGTTTGATCCATCACCGTTCTTTAGCCCACTCTGCCACCCCAGTTCAGACATGGCCATATGCAAATCAGTCTGACCCTGTGCCTCATGGGAACAGTCCAGCCCGAACTGCCAAGCCATGCCTTCCCTGGACCGGAAACAAGCTTCCTAGGACCGGTTTCTGGCATTTCAGCCATCTTCAGCCAGGCTTGCTTGAATCCAGTGGCAAAGTGAGCAAGGGACTCACGTCTGAGCATACCCTGCCAACTTATGGCGAACAAAGCGGTACAAAAGGGGGTGGTGATGGACGGAGCATCAGAACCAATCAAACACTCACACCCAGTCAACAGATCCGGGTTTGATCCATCACCGTTCTTTAGCCCACTCTGCCACCCCAGTTCAGACATGGCCATATGCAAATCAGTCTGACCCTGTGCCTCATGGGAACAGTCCAGCCCGAACTGCGAAGCCATGCCTTCCCTGGACCGGAAACAAGCTTCCTAGGACCGGTTTCTGGCATTTCAGCCGTCTTCAGCCAGGCTTGCTTGAATCCAGTGGCAAAGTGAGCAAGGGACTCACGTCTGAGCATACCCTGCCAACTTATGGTGAACAAAGCGGTACAAAAGGGGGTGGTGATGGACGGAGCATCAGAACCAATCAAACACTCACACCCAGTCAACAGATCCGGGTTTGATCCATTACCATTCTTTAGCCCACTCTGCCACCCCAGTTCAGACATGGCCATATGCAAATCAGTCTGACCCTGTGCCTCATGGGAACAGTCCAGCCCGAACTGCCAAGCCATGCCTTCCCTGGACCGGAAACAAGCTTCCTAGGACCGGTTTCTGGCATTTCAGCCGTCTTCAGCCAGGCTTCCTTGAATCCAGTGGCAAAGTGAGCAAGGGACTCACGTCTGAGCATACCCTGCCATCTTATGGCGAACAAAGCGGTACAAAAGGGGGTGGTGATGGACGGAGCATCAGAACCAATCAAACACTCACACCCAGTCAACAGATCCGGGTTTGATCCATCACCGTTCTTTAGCCCACTCTGCCACCGCAGTTCAGACATGGCCATATGCAAATCAGTCTGACCCTGTGCCTCATGGGAACAGTCCAGCCCGAACAGCCAAGCCATGCCTTCCCTGGACCGGAAACAAGCTTCCTAGGACCGGTTTCTGGCATTTCAGCCGTCTTCAGCCAGGCTTGCTTGAATCCAGTGGCAAAGTGAGCAAGGGACTCACGTCTGAGCATACCCTGCCAACTTATGGCGAACAAAGCGGTACAAAAGGGGGTGGTGATGGACGGAGCATCAGAACCAATCAAACACTCACACCCAGTCAACAGATCCGGGTTTGATCCATCACCATTCTTTTGCCCACTCTGCCACCCCAGTTCAGACATGGCCATATGCAAATCAGTCTGACCCTGTGCCTCATGGGAACAGTCCAGCCCGAACAGCCAAGCAATGCCTTCCCTGGACCGGAAACAAGCTTCCTAGGACCGGTTTCTGGCATTTCAGCCGTCTTCAGCCAGGCTTGCTTGAATCCAGTGGCAAAGTGAGCAAGGGACTCACGTCTGAGCATACCCTGCCAACTTATGGCAAACAAAAGCGGTACAAAAGGGGGTGGTGATGGACGGAGCATCAGAACCAATCAAACACTCACACCCAGTCAACAGATCCGGGTTTGATCCATCACCGTTCTTTAGCCCACTCTGCCACCCCAGTTCAGACATGGCCATATGCAAATCAGTCTGACCCTGTGCCTCATGGGAACAGTCCAGCCCGAACTGCCAAGCCATGCCTTCCCTGGACCGGAAACAAGCTTCCTAGGACCGGTTTCTGGCATTTCAGCCGTCTTCAGCCAGGCTTGCTTGAATCCAGTGGCAAAGTGAGCAAGGGACTCACGTCTGAGCATACCCTGCCAACTTATGGTGAACAAAGCGGTACAAAAGGGGGTGGTGATGGACGGAGCATCAGAACCAATCAAACACTCACACCCAGTCAACAGATCCGGGTTTGATCCATCACCATTCTTTAGCCCACTCTGCCACCCCAGTTCAGACATGGCCATATGCAAATCAGTCTGTCCCTGTGCCTCTTGGGAACAGTCCAGCCCGAACTGCCAAGCCATGCCTTCCCTGGACCGGAAACAAGCTTCCTAGGACCGGTTTCTGGCATTTCAGCCGTCTTCAGCCAGGCTTGCTTGAATCCAGTGGCAAAGTGAGCAAGGGACTCATGTCTGAGCATACCCTGCCAACTTATGGCGAACAAAGCGGTACAAAAGGGGGTGGTGATGGACGGAGCATCAGAAACAATCAACCACTCACACCCAGTCACCAGATCCGGGTTTGATCCATCACCATTCTTTAGCCCACTCTGCCACCCCAGTTCAGACATGGCCATTTGCAAATTAGTCTGACCCTGTGCCTCATGGGAACAGTCCAGCCCGAACTGCCAAGCCATGCCTTCCCTGGACCGGAAACAAGCTTGTTACGACCGGTTTCTGGCATTTCAGCCGTCTTCAGCCAGGCTTGCTTGAATCCAGTGGCAAAGTGAGCAAGGGACTCACGTCTGAGCATACCCTGCCAACTTCTGGCGAACAAAGCGGTACAAAAGGGGGTGGTGATGGACGGAGCATCAGAACCAATCAAACACTCACACCCAGTCAACAGATCCGGGTTTGATCCATCACCGTTCTTTAGCCCACTCGGCCACCCCAGTTCAGACATGGCCATATGCAAATCAGTCTGACCCTGTGCCTCATGGGAACAGTCCAGCCCGAACTGCCAAGCCATGCCTTCCCTGGACCGGAAACAAGCTTGTTACGACCGGTTTCTGGCATTTCAGCCGTCTTCAGCCAGGCTTGCTTGAATCCAGTGGCAAAGTGAGCAAGGGACTCACGTCTGAGCATACCCTGCCAACTTATGGCGAACAAAGCGGTACAAAAGGGGGTGGTGATGGACGGAGCATCAGAACCAATCAAACACTCACACCCAGTCAACAGATCCGGGTTTGATCCATCACCATTCTTTAGCCCACTCTGCCACCCCAGTTCAGACATGGCCATATGCAAATCAGTCTGTCCCTGTGCCTCTTGGGAACAGTCCAGCCCGAACTGCCAAGCCATGCCTTCCCTGGACCGGAAACAAGCTTCCTAGGACCGGTTTCTGGCATTTCAGCCGTCTTCAGCCAGGCTTGCTTGAATCCAGTGGCAAAGTGAGCAAGGGACTCATGTCTGAGCATACCCTGCCAACTTATGGCGAACAAAGCGGTACAAAAGGGGGTGGTGATGGACGGAGCATCAGAAACAATCAAACACTCACACCCAGTCACCAGATCCGGGTTTGATCCATCACCATTCTTTAGCCCACTCTGCCACCCCAGTTCAGACATGGCCATTTGCAAATTAGTCTGACCCTGTGCCTCATGGGAACAGTCCAGCCCGAACTGCCAAGCCATGCCTTCCCTGGACCGGAAACAAGCTTGTTACGACCGGTTTCTGGCATTTCAGCCGTCTTCAGCCAGGCTTGCTTGAATCCAGTGGCAAAGTGAGCAAGGGACTCACGTCTGAGCATACCCTGCCAACTTCTGGCGAACAAAGCGGTACAAAAGGGGGTGGTGATGGACGGAGCATCAGAACCAATCAAACACTCACACCCAGTCAACAGATCCGGGTTTGATCCATCACCGTTCTTTAGCCCACTCGGCCACCCCAGTTCAGACATGGCCATATGCAAATCAGTCTGACCCTGTGCCTCATGGGAACAGTCCAGCCCGAACAGCCAAGCCATGCCTTCCCTGGACCGGAAACAAGCTTCCTAGGACTGGTTTCTGGCATTTCAGCCGTCTTCAGCCAGGCTTGCTTGAATCCAGTGGCAAAGTGAGCAAGGGAGTCGCGTCTGAGCATACCCTGCCAACTTATGGCGAACAAAGCGGTACAAAAGGGGGTGGTGATGGACGTAGCATCAGAACCAATCAAACACTCACACCCAGTCAACAGATCCGGGTTTGATCCATCACCGTTCTTTAGCCCACTCTGCCACCCCAGTTCAGACATGGCCATATGCAAATCAGTCTGACCCTGTGCCTCATGGGAACAGTCCAGCCCGAACAGCCAAGCCATGCCTACCCTGGACCGGAAACAAGCTTCCTAGGACCGGTTTCTGGCATTTCAGCCGTCTTCAGCCAGGCTTGCTTGAATCCAGTGGCAAAGTGAGCAAGGGACTCACGTCTGAGCATACCCTGCCAATTTATGGCGAACAAAAGCGGTACAAAAGGGGGTGGTGATGGACGGAGCATCAGAACCAATCAAACACTCACACCCAGTCAACAGATCCGGGTTTGATCCATCACCGTTCTTTAGCCCACTCTGCCACCCCAGTTCAGACATGGCCATATGCAAATCAGTCTGGCCCTGTGCCTCATGGGAACAGTCCAGCCCGAACTGCCAAGCCATGCCTTCCCTGTACCGGAAACAAGCATCCTAGGACCGGTTTCGGGCATTTCAGCCGTCTTCAGCCAGGCTTGCTTGAATCCAGTGGCAAAGTGAGCAAGGGACTCACGTCTGAGCATACCCTGCCAACTTATGGCGAACAAAGCGGTACAAAAGGGGGTGGTGATGGACGGAGCATCAGAACCAATCAAACACTTACACCCAGTCAACAGATCCGGGTTTGATCCATCACCATTCTTTAGCCCACTCTGCCACCCCAGTTCAGACATGGCCATATGCAAATCAGTCTGACCCTGTGCCTCTTGGGAACAGTCCAGCCCGAACTGCCAAGCCATGCCTTCCCTGGACCGGAAACAAGCTTCCTAGGCCCGGTTTCTGGCATTTCAGCCGTCTTCAGCCAGGCTTGCTTGAATCCAGTGGCAAAGTGAGCAAGGGACACACGTCTGAGCATACCCTGCCAACTTATGGCGAACAAAGCGGTACAAAAGGTGGTGGTGATGGACGGAGCATCAGAACCAATCAAACACTCACACCCAGTCAACAGATCCGAGTTTGATCCATCACCGTTCTTTAGCCCACTCTGCCACCCCAGTTCAGACATGGCCATATGCAAATCAGTCTGACCCTGTGCCTCATGGGAACAGTCCAGCCCGAACTGCCAAGCCATGCCTTCCCTGGACCGGAAACAAGCTTCCTAGGACCGGTTTCTGGCATTTCAGCCGTTTTCAGCCAGGCTTGCTTGAATCCAGTGGCAAAGTGAGCAAGGGACTCACGTCTGAGCATACCCTGCCAACTTATGGCGAACAAAGCGGTACAAAAGGGGGTGGTGATGGACGGAGCATCAGAACCAATCAAACACTCACACCCAGTCAAGAGATTCGGGTTTGATCCATCACCGTTCTTTAGCCCACTCTGCCACCCCAGTTCAGACATGGCCATATGCAAATCAGTCTGACCCTGTGCCTCATGGGAACAGTCCAGCCCGAACTGCCAAGCCATGCCTTCCCTGGACCGGAAACAAGCTTCCTAGGACCGGTTTCTGGCATTTCAGCCATCTTCAGCCAGGCTTGCTTGAATCCAGTGGCAAAGTGAGCAAGGGACTCACGTCTGAGCATACCCTGCCAACTTATGGCGAACAAAGCGGTACAAAAGGGGGTGGTGATGGACGGAGCATCAGAACCAATCAAACACTCACACCCAGTCAACAGATCCGGGTTTGATCCATCACCGTTCTTTAGCCCACTCTGCCACCCCAGTTCAGACATGGCCATATGCAAATCAGTCTGACCCTGTGCCTCATAGGAACACTCCAGCCCGAAGTGCCAAGCCATGCCTTCCCTGGACCGGAAACAAGCTTCCTAGGACCGGTTTCTGGCATTTCAGCCGTCTTCAGCCAGGCTTGCTTGAATCCAGTGGCAAAGTGAGCAAGGGACTCACGTCTGAGCATACCCTGCCAACTTATGGCAAACAAAGCGGTACAAAAGGGGGTGGTGATGGACGGAGCATCAGAACCAATCAAACACTCACACCCAGTCAACAGATCCGGATTTGATCCATCACCGTTCTTTAGCCCACTCTGCCACCCCAGTTCAGACATGGCCATGTGCAAATCAGTCTGACCCTGTGCTTCATGGGAACAGTCCAGCCCGAACTGCGAAGCCATGCCTTCCCTGGACCGGAAACAAGCTTCCTAGGACCGGTTTCTGGCATTTCAGCCGTCTTCAGCCAGGCTTGCTTGAATCCAGTGGCAAAGTGAGCAAGGGACTCACGTCTGAGCATACCCTGCCAACTTATGGCGAACAAAGCGGTACAAAAGGGGGTGGTGATGGACGGAGCATCAGAACCAATCAAACACTCACACCCAGTCAACAGATCCGGGTTTGATCCATTACCATTCTTTAGCCCACTCTGCCACCCCAGTTCAGACATGGCCATATGCAAATCAGTCTGACCCTGTGCCTCATGGGAACAGTCCAGCTTGTACTTCCAAGCCATGCCTTCCCTGGACCGGAAACAAGCTTCCTAGGACCGGTTTCTGGCATTTCAGCCGTCTTCAGCCAGGCTTGCTTGAATCCAGTGGCAAAGTGAGCAAGGGACTCACGTCTGAGCATACCCTGCCAACTTATGGCGAACAAAAGCGGTACAAAAGGGGGTGGTGATGGACGGAGCATCAGAACCAATCAAACACTCACACCCAGTCAACAGATCCGGGTTTGATCCATCACCGTTCTTTAGCCCACTCTGCCACCCCAGTTCAGACATGGCCATATGCAAATCAGTCTGACCCTGTGCCTCATGGGAACAGTCCAGCCCGAACTGCCAAGCCATGCCTTCCCTGTACCGGAAACAAGCATCCTAGGACCGGTTTCTGGCATTTCAGCCGTCTTCAGCCAGGCTTGCTTGAATCCAGTGGCAAAGTGAGCAAGGGACTCACGTCTGAGCATACCCTGCCAACTTATGGCGAACAAAGCGGTACAAAAGGGGGTGGTGATGGACGGAGCATCAGAACCAATCAAACACTTACACCCAGTCAACAGATCCGGGTTTGATCCATCACCATTCTTTAGCCCACTCTGCCACCCCAGTTCAGACATGGCCATATGCAAATCAGTCTGACCCTGTGCCTCTTGGGAACAGTCCAGCCCGAACTGCCAAGCCATGCCTTCCCTGGACCGGAAACAAGCTTCCTAGGCCCGGTTTCTGGCATTTCAGCCGTCTTCAGCCAGGCTTGCTTGAATCCAGTGGCAAAGTGAGCAAGGGACACACGTCTGAGTATACCCTGCCAACTTATGGCGAACAAAGCGGTACAAAAGGTGGTGGTGATGGACGGAGCATCAGAACCAATCAAACACTCACACCCAGTCAACAGATCCGAATTTTGATCCATCACCGTTCTTTAGCCCACTCTGCCACCCCAGTTCAGACATGGCCATATGCAAATCAGTCTGACCCTGTGCCTCATGGGAACAGTCCAGCCCGAACTGCCAAGCCATGCCTTCCCTGGACCGGAAACAAGCTTCCTAGGACCGGTTTCTGGCATTTCAGCCGTTTTCAGCCAGGCTTGCTTGAATCCAGTGGCAAAGTGAGCAAGGGACTCACGTCTGAGCATACCCTGCCAACTTATGGCGAACAAAGCGGTACAAAAGGGGGTGGTGATGGACGGAGCATCAGAACCAATCAAACACTCACACCCAGTCAAGAGATCCGGGTTTGATCCATCACCGTTCTTTAGCCCACTCTGCCACCCCAGTTCAGACATGGCCATATGCAAATCAGTCTGACCCTGTGCCTCATGGGAACAGTCCAGCCCGAACTGCCAAGCCATGCCTTCCCTGGACCGGAAACAAGCTTCCTAGGACCGGTTTCTGGCATTTCAGCCATCTTCAGCCAGGCTTGCTTGAATCCAGTGGCAAAGTGAGCAAGGGACTCACGTCTGAGCATACCCTGCCAACTTATGGCGAACAAAGCGGTACAAAAGGGGGTGGTGATGGACGGAGCATCAGAACCAATCAAACACTCACACCCAGTCAACAGATCCGGGTTTGATCCATCACCGTTCTTTAGCCCACTCTGCCACCCCAGTTCAGACATGGCCATATGCAAATCAGTCTGACCCTGTGCCTCATAGGAACACTCCAGCCCGAAGTGCCAAGCCATGCCTTCCCTGGACCGGAAACAAGCTTCCTAGGACCGGTTTCTGGCATTTCAGCCGTCTTCAGCCAGGCTTGCTTGAATCCAGTGGCAAAGTGAGCAAGGGACTCACGTCTGAGCATACCCTGCCAACTTATGGCAAACAAAGCGGTACAAAAGGGGGTGGTGATGGACGGAGCATCAGAACCAATCAAACACTCACACCCAGTCAACAGATCCGGATTTGATCCATCACCGTTCTTTAGCCCACTCTGCCACCCCAGTTCAGACATGGCCATGTGCAAATCAGTCTGACCCTGTGCCTCATGGGAACAGTCCAGCCCGAACTGCGAAGCCATGCCTTCCCTGGACCGGAAACAAGCTTCCTAGGACCGGTTTCTGGCATTTCAGCCGTCTTCAGCCAGGCTTGCTTGAATCCAGTGGCAAAGTGAGCAAGGGACTCACGTCTGAGCATACCCTGCCAACTTATGGCGAACAAAGCGGTACAAAAGGGGGTGGTGATGGACGGAGCATCAGAACCAATCAAACACTCACACCCAGTCAACAGATCCGGGTTTGATCCATTACCATTCTTTAGCCCACTCTGCCACCCCAGTTCAGACATGGCCATATGCAAATCAGTCTGACCCTGTGCCTCATGGGAACAGTCCAGCTTGTACTTCCAAGCCATGCCTTCCCTGGACCGGAAACAAGCTTCCTAGGACCGGTTTCTGGCATTTCAGCCGTCTTCAGCCAGGCTTGCTTGAATCCAGTGGCAAAGTGAGCAAGGGACTCACGTCTGAGCATACCCTGCCAACTTATGGCAAACAAAGCGGTACAAAAGGGGGTGGTGATGGACGGAGCATCAGAACCAATCAAACACTCACACCCAGTCAACAGATCCGGGTTTGATCCATTCACCGTTCTTTAGCCCACTCTGCCACCCCAGTTCAGACATGGCCATATGCAAATCAGTCTGACCCTGTGCCTCATGGGAACAGTCCAGCCCGAACTGCGAAGCCATGCCTTCCCTGGACCGGAAACAAGCTTCCTAGGCCCGGTTTCTGGCATTTCAGCCGTCTTCAGCCAGGCTTGCTTGAATCCAGTGGCAAAGTGAGCAAGGGACACACGTCTGAGCATACCCTGCCAACTTAGGGCGAACAAAGCGGTACAAAAGGGGGTGGTGATGGACGGAGCATCAGAACCAATCAAACACTCACACCCAGTCAACAGATCCGGGTTTGATCCATCACCGTTCTTTAGCCCACTCTGCCACACCAGTTCAGACATGGCCATATGCAAATCAGTCTGACCCTGTGCCTCATGGGAACAGTCCAGCCCGAACTGCCAAGCCATGCCTTCCCTGGACCGGAAACAAGCTTCCTAGGCCCGGTTTCTGGCATTTCAGCCGTCTTCAGGCAGGCTTGCTTGAATCCAGTGGCAAAGTGAGCAAGGGACACACGTCTGAGCATACCCTGCCAACTTATGACGAACAAAGCGGTACAAAAGGGGGTGGTGATGGACAGAGCATCAGAAGCAATCAAACACTCACACCCAGTCAACAGATCCGAGTTTGATCCATCACCGTTCTTTAGCCCACTCTGCCACCCCAGTTCAGACATGGCCATATGCAAATCAGTCTGACCCTGTGCCTCATGGGAACAGTCCAGCCCGAACTGCCAAGCCATGCCTTCCCTGGACCGGAAACAAGCTTCCTACATCCGGTTTCTGGCATTTCAGCCGTCTTCAGCCAGGCTTGCTTGAATCCAGTGGCAAAGTGAGCAAGGGACTCACGTCTGAGCATACCCTGCCAACTTATGGCGAACAAAGCGGTACAAAAGGGGGTGGTGATGGACGGAGCATCAGAACCAATCAAACACTCACACCCAGTCAACAGATCCGGGTTTGATCCCTCACCGTTCTTTAGCCCACTCTGCCACCCCAGTTCAGACATGGCCATATGCAAATCAGTCTGACCCTGTGCCTCATGGGAACAGTCCAGCCCAAACTGCCAAGCCATGCCTTCCCTGGACCGGAAACAAGCTTCCTAGGACCGGTTTCTGGCATTTCAGCCGTCTTCAGCCAGGCTTGCTTGAATCCAGTGGCAAAGTGAGCAAGGGACTCACGTCTGAGCATACCCTGCCAACTTATGGCGAACAAAGCGGTACAAAAGGGGGTGGTGATGGACGGAGCATCAGAAACAATCAAACACTCACTCCCAGTCACCAGATCCGGGTTTGATCCATTACCGTTCTTTAGCCCACTCTGCCACCCCAGTTCAGACATGGCCATATGCAAATTAGTCTGACCCTGTGCCTCATGGGAACAGTCCAGCCCAAACTGCCAAGCCATGCCTTCCCTGGACCGGAAACAAGCTTCCTAGGACCGGTTTCTGGCATTTCAGCCGTCTTCAGCCAGGCTTGCTTGAATCCAGTGGCAAAGTGAGCAAGGGACTCACGTCTGAGCATACCCTGCCAACTTATGGCGAACAAAGCGGTACAAAAGGGGGTGGTGATGGACGGAGCATCAGAACCAATCAAACACTCACACCCAGTCAACAGATCCGGGTTTGATCCATCACCGTTCTTTAGCCCACTCTGCCACCCCAGTGCAGACATGGCCATATGCAAATCAGTCTGACAGTGTGCCTCATGGGAACAGTCCAGCCCGAACAGCCAAGCCATGCCTTCCCTGGACCGGAAACAAGCTTCCTAGGACCGGTTTCTGGCATTTCAGCCGTCTTCAGCCAGGCTTGCTTGAATCCAGTGGCAAAGTGAGCAAGGGACTCACGTCTGAGCATACCCTGCCAACTTATGGCGAACAAAGCGGTACAAAAGGGGGTGGTGATGGACGGAGCATCAGAACCAATCAAACACTCACACCCAGTCAACAGATCCAGGTTTGATCCATCACCGTTCTTTAGCCCACTCTGCCACACCAGTTCAGACATGGCCATATGCAAATCAGTCTGACCCTGTGCCTCATGGGAACAGTCCAGCCCGAACTGCCAAGCCATGCCTTCCCTGGACCGGAAACAAGCTTCCTAGGCCCGGTTTCTGGCATTTCAGCCGTCTTCAGGCAGGCTTGCTTGAATCCAGTGTCAAAGTGAGCAAGGGACACACGTCTGAGCATACCCTGCCAACTTATGGCGAACAAAGCGGTACAAAAGGGGGTGGTGATGGACAGAGCATCAGAAGCAATCAAACACTCACACCCAGTCAACAGATCCGAGTTTGATCCATCACCGTTCTTTAGCCCACTCTGCCACCCCAGTTCAGACATGGCCATATGCAAATCAGTCTGACCCTGTGCCTCATGGGAACAGTCCAGCCCGAACTGCCTAGCCATGCCTTCCCTGGACCAGAAACAAGCTTCCTACATCCGGTTTCTGGCATTTCAGCCGTCTTCAGCCAGGCTTGCTTGAATCCAGTGGCAAAGTGAGCAAGGGACTCACGTCTGAGCATACCCTGCCAACTTATGGCGAACAAAGCGGTACAAAAGGGGGTGGTGATGGACGGAGCATCAGAACCAATCAAACACTCACACCCAGTCAACAGATCCCGGTTTGATCCCTCACCGTTCTTTAGCCCACTCTGCCACCCCAGTTCAGACATGGCCATATGCAAATCAGTCTGACCCTGTGCCTCATGGGAACAGTCCAGCCCGAACTGCCAAGCCATGCCTTCCCTGGACCGGAAACAAGCTTCCTAGGACCGGTTTCTGGCATTTCAGCCGTCTTCAGCCAGGCTTGCTTGAATCCAGTGGCAAAGTGAGCAAGGGACTCACGTCTGAGCATACCCTGCCAACTTATGGCGAACAAAGCGGTACAAAAGGGGGTGGTGATGGACGGAGCATCAGAACCAATCAAACACTCACACCCAGTCAACAGATCCGGGTTTGATCCATCACCGTTCTTTAGCCCACTCTGCCACACCAGTTCAGACATGGCCATATGCAAATCAGTCTGACCCTGTGCCTCATGGGAACAGTCCAGCCCGAACTGCCAAGCCATGCCTTCCCTGGACCGGAAACAAGCTTCCTAGGCCCGGTTTCTGGCATTTCAGCCGTCTTCAGGCAGGCTTGCTTGAATCCAGTGGCAAAGTGAGCAAGGGACACACGTCTGAGCATACCCTGCCAACTTATGACGAACAAAGCGGTACAAAAGGGGGTGGTGATGGACAGAGCATCAGAAGCAATCAAACACTCACACCCAGTCAACAGATCCGAGTTTGATCCATCACCGTTCTTTAGCCCACTCTGCCACCCCAGTTCAGACATGGCCATATGCAAATCAGTCTGACCCTGTGCCTCATGGGAACAGTCCAGCTTGTACTTCCAAGCCATGCCTTCCCTGGACCGGAAACAAGCTTCCTAGGACCGGTTTCTGGCATTTCAGCCGTCTTCAGCCAGGCTTGCTTGAATCCAGTGGCAAAGTGAGCAAGGGACTCACGTCTGAGCATACCCTGCCAACTTATGGCGAACAAAAGCGGTACAAAAGGGGGTGGTGATGGACGGAGCATCAGAACCAATCAAACACTCACACCCAGTCAACAGATCCGGGTTTGATCCATCACCGTTCTTTAGCCCACTCTGCCACCCCAGTTCAGACATGGCCATATGCAAATCAGTCTGACCCTGTGCCTCATGGGAACAGTCCAGCCCGAACTGCCAAGCCATGCCTTCCCTGTACCGGAAACAAGCATCCTAGGACCGGTTTCTGGCATTTCAGCCGTCTTCAGCCAGGCTTGCTTGAATCCAGTGGCAAAGTGAGCAAGGGACTCACGTCTGAGCATACCCTGCCAACTTATGGCGAACAAAGCGGTACAAAAGGGGGTGGTGATGGACGGAGCATCAGAACCAATCAAACACTTACACCCAGTCAACAGATCCGGGTTTGATCCATCACCATTCTTTAGCCCACTCTGCCACCCCAGTTCAGACATGGCCATATGCAAATCAGTCTGACCCTGTGCCTCTTGGGAACAGTCCAGCCCGAACTGCCAAGCCATGCCTTCCCTGGACCGGAAACAAGCTTCCTAGGCCCGGTTTCTGGCATTTCAGCCGTCTTCAGCCAGGCTTGCTTGAATCCAGTGGCAAAGTGAGCAAGGGACACACGTCTGAGTATACCCTGCCAACTTATGGCGAACAAAGCGGTACAAAAGGTGGTGGTGATGGACGGAGCATCAGAACCAATCAAACACTCACACCCAGTCAACAGATCCGAATTTTGATCCATCACCGTTCTTTAGCCCACTCTGCCACCCCAGTTCAGACATGGCCATATGCAAATCAGTCTGACCCTGTGCCTCATGGGAACAGTCCAGCCCGAACTGCCAAGCCATGCCTTCCCTGGACCGGAAACAAGCTTCCTAGGACCGGTTTCTGGCATTTCAGCCGTTTTCAGCCAGGCTTGCTTGAATCCAGTGGCAAAGTGAGCAAGGGACTCACGTCTGAGCATACCCTGCCAACTTATGGCGAACAAAGCGGTACAAAAGGGGGTGGTGATGGACGGAGCATCAGAACCAATCAAACACTCACACCCAGTCAAGAGATCCGGGTTTGATCCATCACCGTTCTTTAGCCCACTCTGCCACCCCAGTTCAGACATGGCCATATGCAAATCAGTCTGACCCTGTGCCTCATGGGAACAGTCCAGCCCGAACTGCCAAGCCATGCCTTCCCTGGACCGGAAACAAGCTTCCTAGGACCGGTTTCTGGCATTTCAGCCATCTTCAGCCAGGCTTGCTTGAATCCAGTGGCAAAGTGAGCAAGGGACTCACGTCTGAGCATACCCTGCCAACTTATGGCGAACAAAGCGGTACAAAAGGGGGTGGTGATGGACGGAGCATCAGAACCAATCAAACACTCACACCCAGTCAACAGATCCGGGTTTGATCCATCACCGTTCTTTAGCCCACTCTGCCACCCCAGTTCAGACATGGCCATATGCAAATCAGTCTGACCCTGTGCCTCATAGGAACACTCCAGCCCGAAGTGCCAAGCCATGCCTTCCCTGGACCGGAAACAAGCTTCCTAGGACCGGTTTCTGGCATTTCAGCCGTCTTCAGCCAGGCTTGCTTGAATCCAGTGGCAAAGTGAGCAAGGGACTCACGTCTGAGCATACCCTGCCAACTTATGGCAAACAAAGCGGTACAAAAGGGGGTGGTGATGGACGGAGCATCAGAACCAATCAAACACTCACACCCAGTCAACAGATCCGGATTTGATCCATCACCGTTCTTTAGCCCACTCTGCCACCCCAGTTCAGACATGGCCATGTGCAAATCAGTCTGACCCTGTGCCTCATGGGAACAGTCCAGCCCGAACTGCGAAGCCATGCCTTCCCTGGACCGGAAACAAGCTTCCTAGGACCGGTTTCTGGCATTTCAGCCGTCTTCAGCCAGGCTTGCTTGAATCCAGTGGCAAAGTGAGCAAGGGACTCACGTCTGAGCATACCCTGCCAACTTATGGCGAACAAAGCGGTACAAAAGGGGGTGGTGATGGACGGAGCATCAGAACCAATCAAACACTCACACCCAGTCAACAGATCCGGGTTTGATCCATTACCATTCTTTAGCCCACTCTGCCACCCCAGTTCAGACATGGCCATATGCAAATCAGTCTGACCCTGTGCCTCATGGGAACAGTCCAGCTTGTACTTCCAAGCCATGCCTTCCCTGGACCGGAAACAAGCTTCCTAGGACCGGTTTCTGGCATTTCAGCCGTCTTCAGCCAGGCTTGCTTGAATCCAGTGGCAAAGTGAGCAAGGGACTCACGTCTGAGCATACCCTGCCAACTTATGGCAAACAAAGCGGTACAAAAGGGGGTGGTGATGGACGGAGCATCAGAACCAATCAAACACTCACACCCAGTCAACAGATCCGGGTTTGATCCATTCACCGTTCTTTAGCCCACTCTGCCACCCCAGTTCAGACATGGCCATATGCAAATCAGTCTGACCCTGTGCCTCATGGGAACAGTCCAGCCCGAACTGCGAAGCCATGCCTTCCCTGGACCGGAAACAAGCTTCCTAGGCCCGGTTTCTGGCATTTCAGCCGTCTTCAGCCAGGCTTGCTTGAATCCAGTGGCAAAGTGAGCAAGGGACACACGTCTGAGCATACCCTGCCAACTTAGGGCGAACAAAGCGGTACAAAAGGGGGTGGTGATGGACGGAGCATCAGAACCAATCAAACACTCACACCCAGTCAACAGATCCGGGTTTGATCCATCACCGTTCTTTAGCCCACTCTGCCACACCAGTTCAGACATGGCCATATGCAAATCAGTCTGACCCTGTGCCTCATGGGAACAGTCCAGCCCGAACTGCCAAGCCATGCCTTCCCTGGACCGGAAACAAGCTTCCTAGGCCCGGTTTCTGGCATTTCAGCC
Source organism: Triturus cristatus (assembly GCF_964204655.1). NCBI lineage: Eukaryota > Metazoa > Chordata > Amphibia > Caudata > Salamandridae > Triturus > Triturus cristatus. The sequence goes on from NW_028188410.1 coordinate 295,925, forward strand.
GTCTTCAGGCAGGCTTGCTTGAATCCAGTGGCAAAGTGAGCAAGGGACACACGTCTGAGCATACCCTGCCAACTTATGACGAACAAAGCGGTACAAAAGGGGGTGGTGATGGACAGAGCATCAGAAGCAATCAAACACTCACACCCAGTCAACAGATCCGAGTTTGATCCATCACCGTTCTTTAGCCCACTCTGCCACCCCAGTTCAGACATGGCCATATGCAAATCAGTCTGACCCTGTGCCTCATGGGAACAGTCCAGCCCGAACTGCCAAGCCATGCCTTCCCTGGACCGGAAACAAGCTTCCTACATCCGGTTTCTGGCATTTCAGCCGTCTTCAGCCAGGCTTGCTTGAATCCAGTGGCAAAGTGAGCAAGGGACTCACGTCTGAGCATACCCTGCCAACTTATGGCGAACAAAGCGGTACAAAAGGGGGTGGTGATGGACGGAGCATCAGAACCAATCAAACACTCACACCCAGTCAACAGATCCGGGTTTGATCCCTCACCGTTCTTTAGCCCACTCTGCCACCCCAGTTCAGACATGGCCATATGCAAATCAGTCTGACCCTGTGCCTCATGGGAACAGTCCAGCCCAAACTGCCAAGCCATGCCTTCCCTGGACCGGAAACAAGCTTCCTAGGACCGGTTTCTGGCATTTCAGCCGTCTTCAGCCAGGCTTGCTTGAATCCAGTGGCAAAGTGAGCAAGGGACTCACGTCTGAGCATACCCTGCCAACTTATGGCGAACAAAGCGGTACAAAAGGGGGTGGTGATGGACGGAGCATCAGAAACAATCAAACACTCACTCCCAGTCACCAGATCCGGGTTTGATCCATTACCGTTCTTTAGCCCACTCTGCCACCCCAGTTCAGACATGGCCATATGCAAATTAGTCTGACCCTGTGCCTCATGGGAACAGTCCAGCCCAAACTGCCAAGCCATGCCTTCCCTGGACCGGAAACAAGCTTCCTAGGACCGGTTTCTGGCATTTCAGCCGTCTTCAGCCAGGCTTGCTTGAATCCAGTGGCAAAGTGAGCAAGGGACTCACGTCTGAGCATACCCTGCCAACTTATGGCGAACAAAGCGGTACAAAAGGGGGTGGTGATGGACGGAGCATCAGAACCAATCAAACACTCACACCCAGTCAACAGATCCGGGTTTGATCCATCACCGTTCTTTAGCCCACTCTGCCACCCCAGTTCAGACATGGCCATATGCAAATCAGTCTGACAGTGTGCCTCATGGGAACAGTCCAGCCCGAACAGCCAAGCCATGCCTTCCCTGGACCGGAAACAAGCTTCCTAGGACCGGTTTCTGGCATTTCAGCCGTCTTCAGCCAGGCTTGCTTGAATCCAGTGGCAAAGTGAGCAAGGGACTCACGTCTGAGCATACCCTGCCAACTTATGGCGAACAAAGCGGTACAAAAGGGGGTGGTGATGGACGGAGCATCAGAACCAATCAAACACTCACACCCAGTCAACAGATCCAGGTTTGATCCATCACCGTTCTTTAGCCCACTCTGCCACACCAGTTCAGACATGGCCATATGCAAATCAGTCTGACCCTGTGCCTCATGGGAACAGTCCAGCCCGAACTGCCAAGCCATGCCTTCCCTGGACCGGAAACAAGCTTCCTAGGCCCGGTTTCTGGCATTTCAGCCGTCTTCAGGCAGGCTTGCTTGAATCCAGTGTCAAAGTGAGCAAGGGACACACGTCTGAGCATACCCTGCCAACTTATGGCGAACAAAGCGGTACAAAAGGGGGTGGTGATGGACAGAGCATCAGAAGCAATCAAACACTCACACCCAGTCAACAGATCCGAGTTTGATCCATCACCGTTCTTTAGCCCACTCTGCCACCCCAGTTCAGACATGGCCATATGCAAATCAGTCTGACCCTGTGCCTCATGGGAACAGTCCAGCCCGAACTGCCAAGCCATGCCTTCCCTGGACCAGAAACAAGCTTCCTACATCCGGTTTCTGGCATTTCAGCCGTCTTCAGCCAGGCTTGCTTGAATCCAGTGGCAAAGTGAGCAAGGGACTCACGTCTGAGCATACCCTGCCAACTTATGGCGAACAAAGCGGTACAAAAGGGGGTGGTGATGGACGGAGCATCAGAACCAATCAAACACTCACACCCAGTCAACAGATCCCGGTTTGATCCCTCACCGTTCTTTAGCCCACTCTGCCACCCCAGTTCAGACATGGCCATATGCAAATCAGTCTGACCCTGTGCCTCATGGGAACAGTCCAGCCCGAACTGCCAAGCCATGCCTTCCCTGGACCGGAAACAAGCTTCCTAGGACCGGTTTCTGGCATTTCAGCCGTCTTCAGCCAGGCTTGCTTGAATCCAGTGGCAAAGTGAGCAAGGGACTCACGTCTGAGCATACCCTGCCAACTTATGGCGAACAAAGCGGTACAAAAGGGGGTGGTGATGGACGGAGCATCAGAACCAATCAAACACTCACACCCAGTCAACAGATCCGGGTTTGATCCATCACCGTTCTTTAGCCCACTCTGCCACACCAGTTCAGACATGGCCATATGCAAATCAGTCTGACCCTGTGCCTCATGGGAACAGTCCAGCCCGAACTGCCAAGCCATGCCTTCCCTGGACCGGAAACAAGCTTCCTAGGCCCGGTTTCTGGCATTTCAGCCGTCTTCAGGCAGGCTTGCTTGAATCCAGTGGCAAAGTGAGCAAGGGACACACGTCTGAGCATACCCTGCCAACTTATGACGAACAAAGCGGTACAAAAGGGGGTGGTGATGGACAGAGCATCAGAAGCAATCAAACACTCACACCCAGTCAACAGATCCGAGTTTGATCCATCACCGTTCTTTAGCCCACTCTGCCACCCCAGTTCAGACATGGCCATATGCAAATCAGTCTGACCCTGTGCCTCATGGGAACAGTCCAGCCCGAACTGCCAAGCCATGCCTTCCCTGGACCGGAAACAAGCTTCCTACATCCGGTTTCTGGCATTTCAGCCGTCTTCAGCCAGGCTTGCTTGAATCCAGTGGCAAAGTGAGCAAGGGACTCACGTCTGAGCATACCCTGCCAACTTATGGCGAACAAAGCGGTACAAAAGGGGGTGGTGATGGACGGAGCATCAGAACCAATCAAACACTCACACCCAGTCAACAGATCCGGGTTTGATCCCTCACCGTTCTTTAGCCCACTCTGCCACCCCAGTTCAGACATGGCCATATGCAAATCAGTCTGACCCTGTGCCTCATGGGAACAGTCCAGCCCAAACTGCCAAGCCATGCCTTCCCTGGACCGGAAACAAGCTTCCTAGGACCGGTTTCTGGCATTTCAGCCGTCTTCAGCCAGGCTTGCTTGAATCCAGTGGCAAAGTGAGCAAGGGACTCACGTCTGAGCATACCCTGCCAACTTATGGCGAACAAAGCGGTACAAAAGGGGGTGGTGATGGACGGAGCATCAGAAACAATCAAACACTCACTCCCAGTCACCAGATCCGGGTTTGATCCATTACCGTTCTTTAGCCCACTCTGCCACCCCAGTTCAGACATGGCCATATGCAAATTAGTCTGACCCTGTGCCTCATGGGAACAGTCCAGCCCAAACTGCCAAGCCATGCCTTCCCTGGACCGGAAACAAGCTTCCTAGGACCGGTTTCTGGCATTTCAGCCGTCTTCAGCCAGGCTTGCTTGAATCCAGTGGCAAAGTGAGCAAGGGACTCACGTCTGAGCATACCCTGCCAACTTATGGCGAACAAAGCGGTACAAAAGGGGGTGGTGATGGACGGAGCATCAGAACCAATCAAACACTCACACCCAGTCAACAGATCCGGGTTTGATCCATCACCGTTCTTTAGCCCACTCTGCCACCCCAGTTCAGACATGGCCATATGCAAATCAGTCTGACAGTGTGCCTCATGGGAACAGTCCAGCCCGAACAGCCAAGCCATGCCTTCCCTGGACCGGAAACAAGCTTCCTAGGACCGGTTTCTGGCATTTCAGCCGTCTTCAGCCAGGCTTGCTTGAATCCAGTGGCAAAGTGAGCAAGGGACTCACGTCTGAGCATACCCTGCCAACTTATGGCGAACAAAGCGGTACAAAAGGGGGTGGTGATGGACGGAGCATCAGAACCAATCAAACACTCACACCCAGTCAACAGATCCAGGTTTGATCCATCACCGTTCTTTAGCCCACTCTGCCACACCAGTTCAGACATGGCCATATGCAAATCAGTCTGACCCTGTGCCTCATGGGAACAGTCCAGCCCGAACTGCCAAGCCATGCCTTCCCTGGACCGGAAACAAGCTTCCTAGGCCCGGTTTCTGGCATTTCAGCCGTCTTCAGGCAGGCTTGCTTGAATCCAGTGGCAAAGTGAGCAAGGGACACACGTCTGAGCATACCCTGCCAACTTATGGCGAACAAAGCGGTACAAAAGGGGGTGGTGATGGACAGAGCATCAGAAGCAATCAAACACTCACACCCAGTCAACAGATCCGAGTTTGATCCATCACCGTTCTTTAGCCCACTCTGCCACCCCAGTTCAGACATGGCCATATGCAAATCAGTCTGACCCTGTGCCTCATGGGAACAGTCCAGCCCGAACTGCCAAGCCATGCCTTCCCTGGACCAGAAACAAGCTTCCTACATCCGGTTTCTGGCATTTCAGCCGTCTTCAGCCAGGCTTGCTTGAATCCAGTGGCAAAGTGAGCAAGGGACTCACGTCTGAGCATACCCTGCCAACTTATGGCGAACAAAGCGGTACAAAAGGGGGTGGTGATGGACGGAGCATCAGAACCAATCAAACACTCACACCCAGTCAACAGATCCGGGTTTGATCCCTCACCGTTCTTTAGCCCACTCTGCCACCCCAGTTCAGACATGGCCATATGCAAATCAGTCTGACCCTGTGCCTCATGGGAACAGTCCAGCCCGAACTGCCAAGCCATGCCTTCCCTGGACCGGAAACAAGCTTCCTAGGACCGGTTTCTGGCATTTCAGCCGTCTTCAGCCAGGCTTGCTTGAATCCAGTGGCAAAGTGAGCAAGGGACTCACGTCTGAGCATACCCTGCCAACTTATGGCGAACAAAGCGGTACAAAAGGGGGTGGTGATGGACGGAGCATCAGAAACAATCAAACACTCACACCCAGTCACCAGATCCGGGTTTGATCCATTACCGTTCTTTAGCCCACTCTGCCACCCCAGTTCAGACATGGCCATATGGAAATTAGTCTGACCCTGTGCCTCATGGGAACAGTCCAGCCCAAACTGCCAAGCCATGCCTTCCCTGGACCGGAAACAAGCTTCCTAGGACCGGTTTCTGGCATTTCAGCCATCTTCAGCCAGGCTTGCTTGAATCCAGTGGCAAAGTGAGCAAGGGACTCACGTCTGAGCATACCCTGCCAACTTATGGCAAACAAAGCGGTACAAAAGGGGGTGGTGATGGACGGAGCATCAGAACCAATCAAACACTTACACCCAGTCAACAGATCCGGGTTTGATCCATCACCGTTCTTTAGCCCACTCTGCCACCCCAGTTCAGACATGGCCATATGCAAATCAGTCTGACCCTGTGCCTCAGGGGAACAGTCCAGCCCGAACAGCCAAGCCATGCCTTCCCTGGACCGGAAACAAGCTTCCTAGGACCGGTTTCTGGTATTTCAGCCGTCTTCAGCCAGGCTTGCTTGAATCCAGTGGCAAAGTGAGCAAGGGACTCACGTCTGAGCATACCCTGCCAACTTATGGCGAACAAAGCGGTACAAAAGGGGGTGGTGATGGACGGAGCATCAGAACCAATCAAACACTCACACCCAGTCAACAGATCTGGGTTTGATCCATCACCGTTCTTTAGCCCACTCTGCCACCCCAGTTCAGACATGGCCATATGCAAATCAGTCTGACCCTGTGCCTCATGGGAACAGTCCAGCCCGAACAGCCAAGCCATGCCTTCCCTGGGCCGGAAACAAGCTTCCTAGGACCGGTTTCTGGCATTTCAGCCGTCTTCAGCCAGGCTTGCTTGAATCCAGTGGCAAAGTGAGCAAGGGACTCACGTCTGAGCATACCCTGCCAACTTATGGCGAACAAAAGCGGTACAAAAGGGGGTGGTGATGGACGGAGCATCAGAACCAATCAAACACTCACCCCCAGTCAACAGATCCGGGTTTGATCCATCACCGTTCTTTAGCCCACACTGCCACCCCAGTTCAGACATGGCCATATGCAAATCAGTCTGACCCTGTGCCTCATGGGAACAGTCCAGCCCGAACTGCCAAGCCATGCCTTCCCTGGACCGGAAACAAGCTTCCTAGGACCGGTTTCTGGCATTTCAGCCATCTTCAGCCAGGCTTGCTTGAATCCAGTGGCAAAGTGAGCAAGGGACTCACGTCTGAGCATACCCTGCCAACTTATGGCGAACAAAGCGGTACAAAAGGGGGTGGTGATGGACGGAGCATCAGAACCAATCAAACACTCACACCCAGTCAACAGATCCGGGTTTGATCCCTCACCGTTCTTTAGCCCACTCTGCCACCCCAGTTCAGACATGGCCATATGCAAATCAGTCTGACCCTGTGCCTCATGGGAACAGTCCAGCCCGAACTGCCAAGCCATGCCTTCCCTGGACCGGAAACAAGCTTCCTAGGACCGGTTTCTGGCATTTCAGCCGTCTTCAGCCAGGCTTGCTTGAATCCAGTGGGAAAGTGAGCAAGGGAGTCACGTCTGAGCATACCCTGCCAACTTATGGCGAACAAAGCGGTACAAAAGGGGGTGGTGATGGACGGAGCATCAGAAGCAATCAAACACTCACACCCAGTCACCAGATCCGGGTTTGATCCATCACCGTTCTTTAGCCCACTCTGCCACCCCAGTTCAGACATGGCCATATGCAAATCAGTCTGACCCTGTGCCTCATGGGAACAGTCCAGCCCGAACTGCCAAGCCATGCCTTCCCTGGACCGGAAACAAGCTTCCTAGGACCGGTTTCTGGCATTTCAGCCGTCTTCAGCCAGGCTTGCTTGAATCCAGTGGCAAAGTGAGCAAGGGACTCACGTCTGAGCATACCCTGACAACTTATGGCGAACAAAGCGGTACAAAAGGGGGTGGTGATGGACGGAGCATCAGAAACAATCAAACACTCACACCCAGTCACCAGATCCGGGTTTGATCCATCACCGTTCTTTAGCCCACTATGCCACCCCAGTTCAGACATGGCCATATGCAAATTAGTCTGACCCTGTGCCTCATGGGAACAGTCCAGCCCAAACTGCCAAGCCATGCCTTCCCTGGACCGGAAACAAGCTTCCTAGGACTGGTTTCTGGCATTTCAGCCGTCTTCAGCCAGGCTTGCTTGAATCCAGTGGCAAAGTGAGCAAGGGACTCACGTCTGAGCATACCCTGCCAACTTATGGCGAACAAAGCGGTACAAAAGGGGGTGGTGATGGGCGGAGCATCAGAACCAATCAAACACTCACACCCAGTCAACAGATCCGGGTTTGATCCATCACCGTTCTTTAGCCCACTCTGCCACCCCAGTTCAGACATGGCCATATGCAAATCAGTCTGACCCTGTGCCTCATGGGAACAGTCCAGCCCGAACAGCCAAGCCATGCCTTCCCTGGACCGGAAACAAGCTTCCTAGGACCGGTTTCTGGCATTTCAGCCGCCTTCAGCCAGGCTTGCTTGAATCCAGTGGCAAAGTGAGCAAGGGACTCACGTCTGAGCATACCCTGCCAACTTATGGCGAACAAAGCGGTACAAAAGGGGGTGGTGATGGACGGAGCATCAGAACCAATCAAACACTCACACCCAGTTAACAGATCCGGGTTTGATCCATCACCATTATTTAGCCCACTCTGCCACCCCAGTTCAGACATGGCCATATGCAAATCAGTCTGACCCTGTGCCTCATGGGAACAGTCCAGCCCGAACAGACAAGCAATGCCTTCCCTGGACCGGAAACAAGCTTCCTAGGACCGGTTTCTGGCATTTCAGCCGTCTTCAGCCAGGCTTGCTTGAATCCAGTGGCAAAGTGAGCAAGGGACTCACGTCTGAGCATACCCTGCCAACTTATGGCGAACAAAAGCGGTACAAAAGGGGGTGGTGATGGACGGAGCATCAGAACCAATCAAACACTCACACCCAGTCAACAGATCCGGGTTTGATCCATCACCGTTCTTTAGCCCACTCTGCCACCCCAGTTCAGACATGGCCATATGCAAATCAGTCTGACCCTGTGCCTCATGGGAACAGTCCAGCCCGAACTGCCAAGCCATGCCTTCCCTGGACCGGAAACAAGCTTCCTAGGACCGGTTTCTGGCATTTCAGCCGTCTTCAGCCAGGCTTGCTTGAATCCAGTGGCAAAGTGAGCAAGGGACTCACGTCTGAGCATACCCTGCCAACTTATGGCGAACAAAGCAGTACAAAAGGGGGTGGTGATGGACGGAGCATCAGAACCAATCAAACACTCACACCCAGTCAACAGATCCGGGTTTGATCCATCACCATTCTTTAGCCCACTCTGCCACCCCAGTTCAGACATGGCCATATGCAAATCAGTCTGTCCCTGTGCCTCTTGGGAACAGTCCAGCCCGAACTGCCAAGCCATGCCTTCCCTGGACCGGAAACAAGCTTACTAGGACCGGTTTCTGGCATTTCAGCCGTCTTCAGCCAGGCTTGCTTGAATCCAGTGGCAAAGTGAGCAAGGGACTCACGTCTGAGCATACCCTGCCAACTTATGGCGAACAAAGCGGTACAAAAGGGGGTGGTGATGGACGGAGCATCAGAAACAATCAAACACTCACACCCAGTCACCAGATCCGGGTTTGATCCATCACCGTTCTTTAGCCCACTCTGCCACCCCAGTTCAGACATGGCCATTTGCAAATTAGTCTGACCCTGTGCCTCATGGGAACAGTCCAGACCGAACTGCCAAGCCATGCCTTCCCTGGACCGGAAACAAGCTTGTTACGACCGGTTTCTGGCATTTCAGCCGTCTTCAGCCAGGCTTGCTTGAATCCAGTGGCAAAGTGAGCAAGGGACTCACGTCTGAGCATACCCTGCCAACTTATGGCGAACAAAGCGGTACAAAAGGGGGTGGTGATGGACGGAGCATCAGAACCAATCAAACACTCACACCCAGTCAACAGATCCGGGTTTGATCCATCACCGTTCTTTAGCCCACTCTGCCACCCCAGTTCAGACATGGCCATATGCAAATCAGTCTGACCCTGTGCCTCATGGGAACAGTCCAGCCCGAACAGCCAAGCCATGCCTTCCCTGGACCGGAAACAAGCTTCCTAGTACCGGTTTCTGGCATTTCAGCCGTCTTCAGCCAGGCTTGCTTGAATCGAGTGGCAAAGTGAGCAAGGGAGTCACGTCTGAGCATACCCTGCCAACTTATGGCGAACAAAGCGGTACAAAAGGTGGTGGTGATGTACGGAGCATCAGAACCAATCAAACACTCACACCCAGTCAACAGATCCGGGTTTGATCCATCACCGTTCTTTAGCCCACTCTGCCACCCCAGTTCAGACATGGCCATATGCAAATCAGTCTGACCCTGTGCCTCATGGGAACAGTCCAGCCCGAACAGCCAAGCCATGCCTTCCCTGGACCGGAAACAAGCTTCCTAGGACCGGTTTCTGGCATTTCAGCCGTCTTCAGCCAGGCTTGCTTGAATCCAGTGGCAAAGTGAGCAAGGGACTCACGTCTGAGCATACCCTGCCAACTTATGGCGAACAAAAGCGGTACAAAAGGGGGTGGTGATGGACGGAGCATCAGAACCAATCAAACACTCACACCCAGTCAACAGATCCGGGTTTGATCCATCACCATTCTTTAGCCCACTCTGCCACCCCAGTTCAGACATGGCCATATGCAAATCAGTATGACCCTGTGCCTCTTGGGAACAGTCCAGCCCGAACTGCCAAGTCATGCCTTCCCTGGACCGGAAACAAGCTTCCTAGGCCCGGTTTCTGGCATTTCAGCCGTCTTCAGCCAGGCTTGCTTGAATCCAGTGGCAAAGTGAGCAAGGGACACACGTCTGAGCATACCCTGCCAACTTATGGCGAACAAAGCGGTACAAAAGGGGGTGGTGATGGACGGAGCATCAGAACCAATCAAACACTCACACCCAGTCAACAGATCCGAGTTTGATCCATCACCGTTCTTTAGCCCACTCTGCCACCCCAGTTCAGACATGGCCATATGCAAATCAGTCTGACCCTGTGCCTCATGGGAACAGTCCAGCCCGAACTGCCAAGCCATGCCTTCCCTGGACCGGAAACAAGCTTCCTAGGACCGGTTTCTGGCATTTCAGCCGTCATCAGCCAGGCTTGCTTGAATCCAGTGGCAAAGTGAGCAAGGGACTCACGTCTGAGCATACCCTGCCAACTTATGGCGAACAAAGCGGTACAAAAGGGGGTGGTGATGGATGGAGCATCAGAACCAATCAAACACTCACACCCAGTCAACAGATCCGGGTTTGATCCATCACCGTTCTTTAGCCCACTCTGCCACCCCAGTTCAGACATGGCCATATGCAAATCAGTCTGACCCTGTGCCTCATGGGAACACTCCAGCCCGAAGTGCCAAGCCATGCCTTCCCTGGACCGGAAACAAGCTTCCTAGGACCGGTTTCTGGCATTTCAGCCGTCTTCAGCCAGGCTTGCTTGAATCCAGTGGCAAAGTGAGCAAGGGACTCACGTCTGAGCATACCCTGCCAACTTATGGCAAACAAAGCGGTACAAAAGGGGGTGGTGATGGACGGAGCATCAGAACCAATCAAACACTCACACCCAGTCAACAGATCCGGGTTTGATCCATCACCGTTCTTTAGCCCACTCTGCCACCCCAGTTCAGACATGGCCATATGCAAATCAGTCTGACCCTGTGCCTCATGGGAACAGTCCAGCCCGAACTGCGAAGCCATGCCTTCCCTGGACCGGAAACAAGCTTCCTAGGACCGGTTTCTGGCATTTCAGCCGTCTTCAGCCAGGCTTGCTTGAATCCAGTGGCAAAGTGAGCAAGGGACTCACGTCTGAGCATACCCTGCCAACTTATGGCGAACAAAGCGGTACAAAAGGGGGTGGTGATGGACGGAGCATCAGAACCAATCAAACACTCACACCCAGTCAACAGATCCGGGTTTGATCCATTACCATTCTTTAGCCCACTCTGCCACCCCAGTTCAGACATGGCCATATGCAAATCAGTCTGACCCTGTGCCTCATGGGAACAGTCCAGCCCGAACTGCCAAGCCATGCCTTCCCTGGACCGGAAACAAGCTTCCTAGGAACGGTTTCTGGCATTTCAGCCGTCTTCAGCCAGGCTTCCTTGAATCCAGTGGCAAAGTGAGCAAGGGACTCACGTCTGAGCATACCCTCCCAACTTATGGCGAACAAAGCGGTACAAAAGGGGGTGGTGATGGACTGAGCATCAGAACCAATCAAACACTCACACCCAGTCAACAGATCCGGGTTTGATCCATCACCGTTCTTTAGCCCACTCTGCCACCCCAGTTCAGACATGGCCATATGCAAATCAGTCTGACCCTGTGCCTCATGGGAACAGTCCAGCTTGAACTTCCAAGCCATGCCTTCCCTGGACCGGAAACAAGCTTCCTAGGACCGGTTTCTGGCATTTCAGCCGTCTTCAGCCAGGCTTGCTTGAATCCAGTGGCAAAGTGAGCAAGGGACTCACGTCTGAGCATACCCTGCCAACTTATGGCAAACAAAGCGGTACAAAAGGGGGTGGTGATGGACGGAGCATCAGAACCAATCAAACACTCACACCCAGTCAACAGATCCGGGTTTGATCCATTCACCGTTCTTTAGCCCACTCTGCCACCCCAGTTCAGACATGGCCATATGCAAATCAGTCTGACCCTGTGCCTCATGGGAACAGTCCAGTCCGAACTGCCAAGCCATGCCTTCCCTGGACCGGAAACAAGCTTCCTAGGCCCGGTTTCTGGCATTTCAGCCGTCTTCAGCCAGGCTTGCTTGAATCCAGTGGCAAAGTGAGCAAGGGACACACGTCTGAGCATACCCTGCCAACTTATGGCGAACAAAGCGGTACAAAAGGGGGTGGTGATGGACGGAGCATCAGAACCAATCAAACACTCACACCCAGTCAACAGATCCGGGTTTGATCCATCACCGTTCTTTAGCCCACTCTGCCACACCAGTTCAGACATGGCCATATGCAAATCAGTCTGACCCTGTGCCTCATGGGAACAGTCCAGCCCGAACTGCCAAGCCATGCCTTCCCTGGACTGGAAACAAGCTTCCTAGGCCCGGTTTCTGGCATTTCAGCCGTCTTCAGTCAGGCTTGCTTGAATCCAGTGGCAAAGTGATCAAGGGACACACGTCTGAGCATACCCTGCCAACTTATGGCGAACAAAGCGGTACAAAAGGGGGTGGTGATTGACAGAGCATCAGAAGCAATCAAACACTCACACCCAGTCAACAGATCCGAGTTTGATCCATCACCGTTCTTTAGCCCACTCTGCCACCCCAGTTCAGACATGGCCATATGCAAATCAGTCTGACCCTGTGCCTCATGGGAACAGTCCAGCCCGAACTGCCAAGCCATACCTTCCCTGGACCGGAAACAAGCTTCCTACGACCGGTTTCTGGCATTTCAGCCGTCTTCAGCCAGGCTTGCTTGAATCCAGTGGCAAAGTGAGCAAGGGACTCACGTCTGAGCATACCCTGCCAACTTATGGCGAACAAAGCGGTACAAAAGGGGGTGGTGATGGACGGAGCATCAGAACCAATCAAACACTCACACCCAGTCAACAGATCCCGGTTTGATCCCTCACCGTTCTTTAGCCCACTCTGCCACCCCAGTTCAGACATGGCCATATGCAAATCAGTCTGACCCTGTGCCTCATGGGAACAGTCCAGCCCGAACTGCCAAGCCATGCCTTCCCTGGACCGGAAACAAGCTTCCTAGGACCGGTTTCTGGCATTTCAGCCGTCTTCAGCCAGGCTTGCTTGAATCCAGTGGCAAAGTGAGCAAGGGACTCACGTCTGAGCATACCCTGCCAACTTATGGCGAACAAAGCGGTACAAAAGGGGGTGGTGATGGACGGAGCATCAGAAACAATCAAACACTCACACCCAGTCACCAGATCCGGGTTTGATCCATCACCGTTCTTTAGCCCACTCTGCCACCCCAGTTCAGACATGGCCATATGCAAATTACTCTGACCCTGTGCCTCATGGGAACAGTCCAGCCCAAACTGCCAAGCCATGCCTTCCCTGGACCGGAAACAAGCTTCCTAGGACCGGTTTCTGGCATTTCAGCCGTCTTCAGCCAGGCTTGCTTGAATCCAGTGGCAAAGTGAGCAAGGGACTCACGTCTGAGCATACCCTGCCAACTTATGGCAAACAAAGCGGTACAAAAGGGGGTGGTGATGGACGGAGCATCAGAACCAATCAAACACTCACACCCAGTCAACAGATCCGGGTTTGATCCATCACCGTTCTTTAGCCCACTCTGCCACCCCAGTTCAGACATGGCCATATGCAAATCAGTCTGACCCTGTGCCTCATGGGAACAGTCCAGCCCGAACAGCCAAGCCATGCCTTCCCTGGACCGGAAACAAGCTTCCTAGGACCGGTTTCTGGCATTTCAGCCGTCTTCAGCCAGGCTTGCTTGAATCCAGTGGCAAAGTGAGCAAGGGACTCACGTCTGAGCATACCCTGCCAACTTATGGCGAACAAAGCGGTACAAAAGGGGGTGGTGATGGACGGAGCATCAGAACCAATCAAACACTCACACCCAGTCAACAGATCCGGGTTTGATCCATCACCGTTCTTTAGCCCACTCTGCCACCCCAGTTCAGACATGGCCATATGCAAATCAGTCTGACCCTGTGCCTCATGGGAACAGTCCAGCCCGAACAGCCAAGCCATGCCTTCCCTGGACCGGAAACAAGCTTCCTAGGACCGGTTTCTGGCATTTCAGCCGTCTTCAGCCAGGCTTGCTTGAATCCAGTGGCAAAGTGAGCAAGGGACTCACGTCTGAGCATACCCTGCCAACTTATGGCGAACAAAGCGGTACAAAAGGGGGTGGTGATGGACGGAGCATCAGAACCAATCAAACACTCACACCCAGTCAACAGATCCGGGTTTGATCCATCACCGTTCTTTAGCCCACTCTGCCACCCCAGTTCAGACATGGCCATATGCAAATCAGTCTGACCCTGTGCCTCATGGGAACAGTCCAGCCCGAACAAGCAAGCCATGCCTTCCCTGGACCGGAAACAAGCTTCCTAGGACCGGTTTCTGGCATTTCAGCCGTCTTCAGCCAGGCTTGCTTGAATCCAGTGGCAAAGTGAGCAAGGGACTCACGTCTGAGCATACCCTGCCAACTTATGGCGAACAAAAGCGGTACAAAAGGGGGTGGTGATGGACGGAGCATCAGAACCAATCAAACTCTCACCCCCAGTCAACAGATCCGGGTTTGATCCATCACCGTTCTTTAGCCCACTCTGCCACCCCAGTTCAGACATGGCCATATGCAAATCAGTCTGACCCTGTGCCTCATGGGAACAGTCCAGCCCGAACTGCCAAGCCATGCCTTCCCTCGACCGGAAACAAGCTTCCTAGGACCGGTGTCTGGCATTTCAGCCATCTTCAGCCAGGCTTGCTTGAATCCAGTGGCAAAGTGAGCAAGGGACTCACGTCTGAGCATACCCTGCCAACTTATGGCGAACAAAGCGGTACAAAAGGGGGTGGTGATGGACGGAGCATCAGAACCAATCAAACACTCACACCCAGTCAACAGATCCGGGTTTGATCCATCACCATTCTTTAGCCCACTCTGCCACCCCAGTTCAGACATGGCCATATGCAAATCAGTCTGACCTGTGCCTCTTGGGAACAGTCCAGCCCGAACTGCCAAGCCATGCCTTCCCTGGACCGGAAACAAGCTTCCTAGGACCGTTTTCTGGCATTTCAGCCGTCTTCAGCCAGGCTTGCTTGAATCCAGTGGCAAAGTGAGCAAGGGACTCACGTCTGAGCATACCCTGCCAACTTATGGCGAACAAAGCGGTACAAAAGGGGGTGGTGATGGACGGAGCATCAGAACCAATC